>NC_090935.1:693751924-694055090 GCF_040938575.1 Ambystoma mexicanum | reverse complement strand
CTCTGGATGGATTTGCTCCACATGCTCTGGGATCTACGAGATGCTGTGCTCGTGATATTTTTACCTTTTGGAAAATTAGTGGAAATGTGAAAAACACACCCTTCAGATCGTTTGAACCGCAAACCGGATTTGCATGAAACTTTCCTAGCCTACTGATCTGTTCTATGGCTCAAGAGTTATTAATCACAAAATCTTCCCTTTTCCTATGGATGATAGGCTATTGCGACCCTATAATAGTGTTGATTCAAAAGAAAACACCGAGTCGATACCTTATGTATTTATTTATTTATTATTTATTACATATGTTACACGCCCAGACCCAAAGGTATCACGGCGAGGCTGCAGACAGCTTATAAACATTCCTTATACAGTCTTACATTACGATGAATAACAGTAATAATGATACAATTTAAAAACTATTGATACAGCCATGGTGGGACGCTGAGACATACATGTAGGTGATAGTATCATGCTTTAAAGTTGCGGTTAAATCTGTTAAATGTACTCTCGTGCCCAAATGTCAGTATTTGTTGAACAACCAGGTTTTCAGGGCTTTTTTTAAACCTAATAGGGTATCCTCGTTTTTGATACTGAATGGTAATGCATTCCATTGAGTTGGGGCTATGACTCTGAAGCTGCTTCCTCCTGCTCTATTATATTTGTATTTCAGTCCTTCCAAGAGGGCCAAGTTGTTGGATCTGAGGGTCCGGTGGGAGGTTTTTTTCCTGATAATATTGTTTAGGTAGCTGGGCGCTTTATTCGTAATCTATTTATGTACAACACATAATGTTTTGAAAATTATTCTGGCTTCAATAGGCAGCCAGTGATTTTCTCACCTAATGTTGAATACGTGGTCGGATATCTTTAAGCCTAGAGCCGCTCTAAGGGCTTTGTTCTGCATAAATTGTACCTTGCTGATATTTGTTTTGAAAATTCATAGTAGAAGGACGTTACAGTGATCAAGTTTTGTTAGAATCAACGCTCTAGCCAGAGTGATGTAGTTTGTAGAAGTGAGGAATTGGTGACTGAGAGCAATGAGTTTAGCTGTGTAGGCTGTGGAGGAGGAGAGGGCTGATATATGTTTATTCATGGTGAGGTTACCGTCTATATATACTCCAAGAGTTCTGACTTGCTTGAATACTGCTATCCGGGTCCCGTCTATGTTAATATGTGAGTAGTCTGGATGGAGGGTACTTATTCTTTTTGTGAGCCTACGATGAGAACCTCTGTTTTCTCATCATTGAGACAAAGACTGTTCAGAGCCATCCAATTCTGAATGATGGCATTGAGTTTATTAATGGTCTGGGTATCTTGGGTGTAGTCCCCTGTGGTGGGGATGAAGATCTGGGTGTCATCTGCAAGAAAAGGAGTTTAGTATAGGCATTGTCGAGGGTAGGGGAGAGGCAGGATCCCTGGGGATCTCATATGGGGACCGCTATGGGTTCAGCGGCATCATTTCCAATGGCTACTCTGGATGTTCATTCAGCTAGAAAGGATTTGATCCGGATTGTGGCGTTGTTTAAGAAATGAAAGTATTTGTTTAGAGTTTCACAGTGTTTGTCATGGTCTACAAGGTTGAACGCTGAAGATAAGTCCAAGAGCAGTAATGTAGCCATTTTTTCGGTGTCTCTGATAGTATCTATTTGGCTTTTCAAATCCATGAGTGCCTTCTCTGTACTATGGTTGGGCCTAAACCCGGATTGTCTAGCCCCTAGTAGGTTTTTTTTGTTTGAGATGGGTTTGTATTTGGTTATATGCTAGTTTGTTGATGATTTTAAGAAGGAAAGGGACGGTAGCTATGGGCCGGTAGTTGGTAGGGGCTAGTGGGTCTAGAGTAGGTTTTTTAATAGTGGTGTGACCCACACTTCTTTGATGCTGGCTGGGACCAAGTTGGAATTCAAATAAGAATTCACAAAGTTAATGATAATAGGGGTGAGGGCGGGGGCACAAAGTTTGACTAGGTGTGCTGGGAAGTGTTTCCTTTGCAGTTTGATACTTTTAATGTGGCTATTGTATTTAGTACTACTTCTTGGGAGACTGGGGCGAAATTGAACGTGGAAGTGAAGACTCCCATGGGCTTAGTGATTGGGTTCGAGGTAATATATTTATCCAATAGTAGGTTTCATTTAGTGATGATTTTATTTTGTAAATGATTGATTTTGGTGGCAAGGGCATCTTGAATAGTGGTGCACCATTCTTTACTCGGTTGAACCGGATTAATGATTGGGATAGGGTTTTCCAACTCTTTGAGGATGGAGAATAGCTCTTTTGAATCCGAGGATGCATTACTGATCCTGGTATTAGGTGCATCTGCTTTGTGTGCAATGATGGCTGCTTTGTACGTTTTTATTTGCTGAATTGAATGCTTCAACGGCTACTACAGTGTGAGTTTTGTTAAAACAGTGTTCAAACAACCATTTACTTCATCTAAGTGAAACTAATTCATCGTTAAACCAAAATGACAATTTTTTGTCCTTGCATCTAGTTTTAGTGACACACGGTGCTAGGGTGTCTGTTGTATTAGTAAGGCATTTATGATAAAAGTCCGTCAGGGCACATGGATTCTCATTATTAATACTTTTGTCATTGAGGGCATTTATTAGCATTGGGTTAAGGTTTTCTGCCTACATTTTGCGGATGTTTCTAGTTACATAGGATTCCAATGTGGTAGGTTTAGGCGAGTCTGGTTTGTTGCATGCGATAGAGAAATTTACACTATGGTGGTCTGACCAGAGTAGTGTGTTAATGGAGTCTATAGTTACTGCGGTATTGAGCTGTAGTATCCAATATAACTTTCTCCCTTTCGCATGGGTGGGTGCATTCACGAGTTGTGTGAAGGCCATGTCTTTCATTGCACTATGTAGTGTTTCTGCTTTATAATCTTGGGCATCGTTGAATCAGAGATTCAGGTCACCAAGGACTATGCATTTTGTTTTAGGTTTGATAAGTGGTGTTAATAATAAAGGTATATCTAATTCAGGCTGTGAATTAGTGTTGGGGGCTCTGTAAATAGTTACTAAGTTAATGGTGGTTTTGTGATTGGTAGCTAGTTTGGCTAGAAGGATTTTGTACCTGTCTGGGTTGTCAATAGGGCAAGCTCTTATTTTAAGTTAGATTTTAGCAATAATGGCTTCTCCCTCACCTACTGACTTAATTCTGTCAGCCCTGATGATAGTGTAATCTGGAGGAATGGCAATGGTGAGTAGTAGTCCAGAAGCTTGGTGGAGCCAGGTTTCAGTCACTTTGAGTAAGTCTAGTTGTTGCTCAATAATGTGGTCATGTATTTCAATGGAATGGGCGGCTATGGAACGTGCATTAATGAGCGTTGTTTTGAGGGGCGTGGGGCGTGGCGCCTGGATTGAGGGTGTTAAGCATGTGTTAATAGCCTCAGCGGAGGTGGTTACTGGATTGCTTATGGTGGTCATTTTGGTTGGTTTAGCTTGGTAGGCTGGTGGTTATAACGTACTTATGGTGGTAGGTGTGGCCGGGGCAGATCTGCTAAGGTGGTTTATGCTTTGAGACCTAAGTCTTTGGGTCCTGTTACTGTTCTGTAACAGGATCAGTTTGTATTGCTTAGCTTTGGTGTTATCCCAATTGGGACAAGGTGGGGTGGTGAAGGTCTGTGATCTGAGTCTGACGCGTCTAGATGCACCGAGGACGGGGCAAGTCATATTCAATAAATTAGTGGTTTTGATGTGTAAGGTTTGGGAGCAGTTTTTAGTTTTTGGACATTACTAGGGTCTGTTTGAGTGTTAGTATGGTGATCGTGCTGTGCGAAGGGATTGGTCTGTGGTAAGAAAGGAGTAGGACAGGGCATAGGGTGGTGACGGTGGCATGCTGCTCTGAGAAGAGTATTTTTATAGGTAAGGAAATGGGAACCTGTGCATGGCAAGTTGCACGTATAATGCAGAAAGGGAACATCATGAACATTAGCCAGCCTTGCATGGTTTAGTAAAATTAGTGGGCTAGTTGTTAAATGTCCTTGGATTGGTTACTGCCGTCGTCTTAGAGAAGAGGTGGCTGGACAGGCGTGACATTGAGCATTACCTATGCCAGAACTTAGGGTCTATGCCAGTATCAGAAGGATGGTATGTACGTTAGTGAACAAGGCGGATAGCCGATATGATTGACTATGGATTTACCACATTATAGGGAACATAAATAACATTGTCTATGGTTAGCTTAATATTGTTGCATGCATACTAGCAATACATTAGAAGAAGAAAAGTGTTGTTTATACATGAGGAAAAGGGTTCATCACTGTAAGGATAATACAGACAGTGCGTACAGTTTAGATATTTTGCATGATAACATTGAGGACCATTAAGAGTCAATGTCACGGGAGCCTACAATAACGTCTGTAAGGTTGCCTTATTACGGCAAATGGGTCAAAGACGTTTGGAAGAATGAGATATAATGAGGAAAGTCAGGGTAGTACGGCAGGTGGCGAATATGTGCCGTGCTTGTCGCAATGTCAGTATGGTGGTGCTATATTAGATGCATTGTTGATAAGGGATCCTGAATTTCATATTCCCAGGTGTGAGAGAACGTTTTGCTTAATAAGACAGGGGGCACAGACAAATCTGTGAGAAGCTCTTGAGCTAGGGCAGATGGGGCTGGGTAGAGTCTGGTAAAGATGCATTGCCTTGGAGAGGCTGGCAGGTCTGGTGCAGTGTCAGTTGGAAGCCTGTGAACGGCTTTGGAAAAAATAATGGCACAATCATACACATATCAGGATATCAGGATTGTGCCACTAGACGAACGAAAGAAGGCAGATACCACTAGTTGTGTGTTAGTCCCCTGATCCATGGAACCCTGGAACTACCCAAATTGTGTTGGAGCACCTTATATAGTTAAAAATGGTGGAATTTTATTTAGGATATATAACAAAAAATCTGGGTGAGAGATCAAACAGCAATTTCTTGATTACTGTATTTAATATCAAAGAACAAATTCGTTTTTGTACATTTTCCTGTGACAAATCTAACACAAAACGGACAGCTTTTTCACTTTGTACTAAAACGAAATTGTTCTTTGATATTAAATACACTAATCAAGAACTTGCTGTTTGATCTCTCACCCAGATTTTTTGTTATATATCCTAAAAAAAACTCCACCATTTTGAACTATATAAGGTGCATAACATAACATAACAGGGCTTAGCCAGGTGCCATTTTTTATCCCTTGGAGGTTTTTTAGGACACAATATGAAGATGTACAGAGGAGAAGGATAGCAAGGGAGGTGTTCTGGTGGGTTAGGTGCGGGAAGCAATACTTTTTGGGGCTTTTGCAGAAGGTTATGATAAAAGCTGAAGAAGGGATGTGCAGTGAAAGCTCATATTTCTTTGGATTCATACCCTATCTTGTCTAATGTACACAGTCCCAGTAGTATAGCTTTTAGGCAGTTCATATATTGTAGAAATATATTTCATCATGGTATGATTGGTATTTGCTCCTATGGTCCATCTTGTAATGCTGTCATGTTTGAGGTTGCCAAAAAGCGGAGACATTAAGATTCGGTTACAGGATATTATTTTGAATGCCTATGATTTTACAGTTTGAAGAAACTCCTGAGAAAATGAAAAAACAAGACATGTGCGCTATTTGATGTATTTCTCCTTTTTGTTTTGGGCAGTTTTATGGATGTTTTTTTTTTTAAGGTGCAAGTGATTTAAGCACATCTTTGCTGAGCGCATCCTTGCTTGTTTGTATTTTGTGGTCTCTTCTATGGGTTTCAGTGAGGTTATACTGTTGTGTGGTGGCCTATTCCGCAGCTGAATGACTTGTTCAATAATAATGTTGAATTTTATTTGTCTGCCACATTTTCCTTCTTATTTCCGCTAAATGAGTACTGCATTTTCGTTAGCTTGCAGGAAGGGCTCCTATTTTGTTATGTGTTGCTGGCTGTTTGCTTTAAACTACTTCCCTAACCCATACATTATTGCAATCATTGAATTCTTCAGAAATCCTTCCCTATTAGATGTTTTGACACGTGCAATACAGATGCATAGTACATTCTGCGAGCATAGTCATACATCTTGTTGGAGTGGATCGTTAGCTAGGTACTCAGTAAAAAAAAAATGTTGTTTTAATAAAAACATATCACTGTTATTGGTATGCTTTTCCTGCGGAATTGTGTTGCTCTGTTAAATATTAAATTTAGCAATCTGCTTTCAGCCTTACATCAATTTGTTTTGAGCTAGAGCAGCGGGATCTTACCCAAGATCATGTGTTCTCCAGTCAGGCTCAAGTAATGCAGTTATTATCGTCGGTGTAAGGGCTTCCGTGTAGCAATGCATTACACAAAGATGGTTAGTATATGTGTGCGTTAAAGTAACACATAGGGGAATGCAGGGACGTTAGGGATGTTATGGTTGCAGTGCAAAACACTAACAAAAAAGACATGTTTACGTCATGGTTCTGAAAGTAACACATATGCACTGCTCATGATGCCAAGCATCGTGCACATTGACATAGAGAGTAGACTGCAGAATTAACGTTATGGTTAATATAAGTGGTGTTTTCTGTTGGCTCTTAAACCAAAAGTAAAACTCTGTTGCCACTAAAATCAATAGTAAAACTTATAATGAATAAGACTGATGTTCGTAGGTTACTTTGTTATTTATGTCCTTTAGGAATTGTGGCTGTGGATACGTGAACGTCAAATGTGATGTCATGGGCGGCGTTATGAACTGTGCATGGCGGTGTTTGATGACTAGGGTGTTTAGGCTTTGCTGCGCTATAACCCTAACACCCATTCTACAGGTGTTTTTTCAGTGAATTTCTTAGGTGTATAACAAACGAGATTCATAACTTAATTTTGCAATGTGTTTAAAGTTACTGATTATTCTTTTTTTGGCACAATCACAAATCCACATTATCAAATGGACAGCGATTGTGAGAGTGGACACTTCACATGGGGAAGGTCTTTCCCAAATTCACATTCACTTAAATCACACCCAATGTGTAGGGTGACCAGATTTTGAAAATAAAATAAAACAGGACAGGCCACTGGCATAGAGGTAGGACTACAGCATCAGCAGTGAAACTCTAGTCCTACTTCTATGTGGGTGTCCTGTCCCATGTCATGTTGCAGGAACAGAAAGCATATTGGGACCCGGAGGAAGGTGGAAGGTATGTGGGAGAGGGTGAAAATCGAGTGAGGAGAGAGCCTGGGGTCCTGAGACTATTTTAAGTTTAAAAACCCTGTCTGGGATTTGGGGATCGGGTGGATACCATCCCAGTATTGGCCAAACCGATGAAAAAATCATGATATCGAGCCGAAACTGGGATAGTATCGACCCGATCCCCAAATCCCGGGGCATGGTTTTTAAACTTAAAAAAGTCTCAGGACCCCAGGACAGAGGTGCAATTACCCAGACAGTTTCAGCAAAACCGGGATGTCTGAGCACCCTACCAATGTGCCCACTTCACCAAGCTTGCAGATCTATGCAGTGGATACTTTTCCCGGGCACTTTAACAAGACCCAATGTGCTAACTTTGAATGCACTGTATCTATGGCCGTTGTAAACTGCACCATGCTCTATTTTTCTCAAAGACAATCAATGTGCCCACTGGGAACGGCCAACATTTATGCCTAATGTATACTATACCCAGGGCATGATTATAAGCAATGTCTCAGTCCTTGTCAAAAGCTCCAATAGACACATTGCCTTGGGTATTCCACTGTTGCCTCCAAGACCACCACTGTGCCCCTTGGGTATGGCCATGCCCCAGCATCATTTTCCTCGAGGCATCCACTTGAGCGATGTTCTGAGATCTATAAGAACAGATCATATGTGGTCTGCGTGACCACAGACCCAACACAGAGGCAGCACCAGTTACACAAATGTAGCTCAGATCCCGTTTGTGTCCACAAATCTATCTCCAGAGCTGCACATTCAGTCTGCGGTCCGCTGGCCTAGTTAAAATCCAGGTCTGGGTCCCTAAAGTAGCCTCTAACCAGCTCAGACGTTTTTCCAGTTCTGAAGTTCTACTGTTGAGCACTTAAACCTGTTCCCAGTTTGCTAAAACCACATTCAGGGTCTGACGGCAAGGCCCAGATCCAGGTCTAGGACCAGGAACCCATGTCTATGTCCACAGTAGTGCCTCAGAAATAGATGCTGGTCCAAAGATCTGCCCCCAGGCCCACAAATCCAGCTCATGCAGGGCACCAGGTCAACAGACTCTGCTAATAGTCAGCAGGCCCACAAATACCTACCTCCAGTCTTTTAGTTCTGGATCTCAGGCTACTCTGGCTCTAAAACGGGGACTTATTTTGGTGAATATTGCACTCCTCTAATGATGGCATTTATTAAGTGTACCCAAGGATTTGAAATATGACCCTCTTGTTATTTTCCTGCATAAAAATCTGAAGACCCACCGTGAACTACCGGACCAAAAGGGCAGCAACTAAAAAATGTTCGACCTTGCCCAAATAAGTTATTCTTTCTTTCATACAGCCGTTTAGATACTGTAACTGAAGTCTGGTGCACACCGAACTAAGACCGAAAGATCCAAAAAGGCCAATCAGGTCTCTGAACATGTCTTTAAGCTGAAATACTCTAAATCCATTTTAACCTCAGTGAAGAGCGCAACAGTTTTTATGGGAAATGAAACTTCTGAAATCCCCACTAAGAGTTTGAAATCCCACTCACCCAACTGATTGAAGTTGGAAAACGTTTCCATAAAACCAGAGTCTGGTCTGTATCTATTTGGGAAAGATTTGTGCAGTTTTGCCAATTGACAGGAACGTTAAATAAATCTGAGAAAGTGTTCTACCTTTGGTTAACACGAATCCAAGTGATTTGCCCACGGCTGAAAGTACCGTGGGCAAATCGTTTGCACCTTTCTCATGCGAACACACATACATTCTCACACCCACAACACACCCATAACACACACCCCAACCACAACCTCAGCACACCTCCACCCCCAACATAAACAAACCCCACTTACCTTCATTGTCACGCTGGTTCCCTGCAGGGCCAGTTCCCTTTCACTTCCGTGATCGGGAACTGGTGCTGCAGGGTCCTTTTCTTTTTTTGTTTATTTTTAACGGAAAGCTGCGGGGGTCTCCCTCGCAGCCCCCGCTCACTATACCATAATGTATAGTGAACGGGGCGATGCGGGGGACACCCCTGCAGCCCCCGTTTCTTTTTTTTTAAACAGCAGGTTGCTGAGGTGTCTCCCGCATCCCCCCCTCGCTCACTATACAATAAAGTATAGTGAGCGGGGCGATATGGGGGACACCCTCTCAGCCCCCGTTTCTTTTTTTTTTAAACTGAAGGTCGCAGGGTTGTCCCCCGCATCCCCCACTCAGTATACCATAAAGTATAGTGAGCGGGCGATGCGGGGGACACCCCTGCAGCCCCTGTTTATTTATTTATGTTTTTTTTTTAAACGGAAGGCTGCGGGATGTCCCTCGCAACCCCGGCTCACTATTCCATGAAGTATAGTGAGCGGGGCGGTGCGGAGGACATGCCCTCAGCCCCTGTTTTTTTATTACAATGTTACCACCAAAGGTTCGAACTTTTGGTGTTCAAACCATTGGTGGTAGCATTTTTAGAACAAATGGTCATTGCAACGATTTGTTTTCGTGAAAATCGTCCTAAACCGGTTAACACAACGTATCCATACCTGCACAGTCACTATGGTCAAGTGAATGATATACACTCCCCAACCCACAAGCAGGCTCACATGTAACAATGGACATTCACCTGAAGTAGTAGGGCACCACGGTCAGAAAGAGCAACCATAAAGTAGAACATCTTCTGGAGTGAAGTACAATTACTTTTAAAAGCTGTAAAATGGATCAATAAAGTAAACCTGCTCCATTGCTGAATCCCTTTAGCTGACACAAACACTTTTAAGACGACCAGGAAATCAGATAAATAAATTACAATCTATCTACTTTGCTTCCTTCAATAGCTTGCTCTTGCACACATCTAAAAGATAGCATCTAAGGGATGATGTCAAATGCTGCCCATGTCCTGTTGTGGCCTGAGCTCTACTGACAATGTCTTTTCATTATTGTATATTTTACATTTCGGCAACTGCATACTCTTGATCCCTTAGGGTTCTTCTCCATGTTTCTATGAACCCTGCCCAGGATTCACCCATGTGAGGATTCCCTCTCTTGCTATTCAGACAGATTCCAACCATTTCAACACATTTGTTTGCATGTTAATAGGACCTGAATGTGTTTGATTTGCTTTGGATTTCAAAGCTGTTTCATCTGTGGGTTCATGATCTCTGAACACTTTTTCTCACCTGCTCTTTCATTGGTAACTTTGACTTTAAAATCATATTTTACACGTTGTCTGGTTTGGGGAAATTGTTGCTAGGCACCTGCAATGATCCAAGCATATTACACATAATTATTAAGCCCTTGTAGGAAGACGATGCTGTGCTTTCTCTGGTACTCTGTGCATAGTCACACGGCTACCATTAACAGCAAATGCAGTTACTACCAATCTTCCAATTTCTTCACCCTTGGAAGCACCATGGTGGTAGAAGGGTTGAGCAACCTAGACATGTTTTACCAACATTTTGAGGCTTGGTGGACTCTTTTGCATCCTTTTACCATTTTGTATGCCAGCCACACTTCCTTCTCCGAGGCACCACTCCTCCAACTAATGAAATGAGGGAGGACTGCAGGCTATCCCTCTGCTCTACCCATAGAACCTTGGCTCCAAATATTTATTATAGGATTATTTTCTGTCTTAGAGAATAAACTTTATAATTATGTATTAATGTGTTTATCACCCAGATCTTTCTGTAGTAAATGAGCTTTAACAGATCTGTTTGCTTTGAACATAAACATTTTTTGTCACAGTTTTTTGAATGCATGTGGTGTTCTTTGAGAAAAGGTATATTTAAAGAACACTGCGTTTCAATAAAATGCACGCTTGGTTGTTTGCCTGTGTACATTGTAAAACTTTGCTTGAAATTATAGGACGAGCTTCTCCAAACATTTTAGCAGCTTAGTTCACAAAGGGTTTCTGAAGATGCACTCAATCAGAGGCCCTTTTTCCCCTTTGCACATTTGCACAACAGGAAGGTGTTTCTGGGCAATAAAAACCCACCCAAATTCAAACACAGGATGCGCTTTTAAATGCCCAGAAGTGAGTGTCATCCCTCTGGGCCTTTTGAAACAGGCACAGTGGGAGGCACACATAATTGCGGTGTGGGGTGAAAATACAGCCCAGAGTGACAGAGATGGAGAGGCTATGCTCTGGCCCTATTGTGAGAGTGAAGCTGGCTAATGTGGAGTCCCATTGAAATATAAAATCCAGTACAAATCAGTCATTTCCAACATGAGGCCTAGTGAATGAGCAAGAATGGGCTTCACTCAAGTTTATCAAAATGGAAAGGCATTCAGCTTTAGGAGATTGTGACTCAGAATGTTGATATTGCTAACGATGCCCAATGAATGGAAAAAGACATGGGTTTCTGCAGATGCTGACTTTGTGTAAACTGGCAAAAGGCACCCTTTGACAGATTCAATACTGCAGCAGTTCACAAGGGAAAAGATACATTGAAATGCTGTGCCTTTGAAAAATAAAAAGGAGGAATTGGTCCTTACATTTACAAAGTCTAGCCAAGTGACATATTTGAGAGAAAGACACTTACTTTTAACAAATAAACTGATGTTTACATGTAAAGGCTTACTTATTGGAGACATGAACAAGAATTATGTATGTAACTGTGGCCTATGTGTGAATAATACATAAAGTTAACTTATATCTGTCCAAACAGTATGCAAAGAAAGATTGTATTATAAAC
The DNA here is from genome assembly GCF_040938575.1 of Ambystoma mexicanum. NCBI lineage: Eukaryota > Metazoa > Chordata > Amphibia > Caudata > Ambystomatidae > Ambystoma > Ambystoma mexicanum. The sequence continues at coordinate 694,043,303 of NC_090935.1, read as the reverse complement.
AACTTGTCCAGACATAATGCTAAATGTTACATGTAAGCACATCTTGTCAATTTAATGTATTATTTTCTGAAGTATGGATGCAGCTGGTGTATTCCCCACTAAACTGAAAGGTCAGTGCCTTTGAAAATCTGAACTCAATACCTGTAGGATGGGCCCCCAAGAACAGTGTGCCTGGTTCACTTTGAAATACAAATAAATAACAGAGAAATACATCAACGTTGTTGGAGATGTAAATAACACATCTAGCAGAGATGACCTTTAATGTAAGGTTTCCCCATTAACTGGGCACTAGTGGCCAAAAGAAATGACCTTTTTAGGGCTGTCTCGACCTCAACAAATGGCCCCGTGCGCGATGATCAAACATTGTGTATGAAACAGACCTTGCTAATAAGCAGATGTTCGTGTCAGGTCACAAGAATAGAAATTAATCTTTAAAAAAAGTTTGGGGCTAGTGTAAAGATGAGGGATACATGTGATGCCTTGCCATGTGATTAACATTGGGCCACCTTTTCTTTAATAGAAAGAGAATCATATGTCCCTGTGAGCTCCTCCCAGGCTTATGTTAAAGGGTATAAGAAGCCTGTCAGACTCATGCAAATATGAAACATTTGTGATGTAAACAAGTTGAGATTTTAAAGACAATTATGATTCCAGCTTTCTCATAATTCAGAGGGAATGGAAAGTTGGTGTGGTTATAGGTTGTGGAGGCAAGGTTTCAATCTTAAAGGGTCATCGTTGTGACTATTTCGGCTCTGGAGTACATCGATAAAAATGGTAGCTCCTCTCAGGAAGGGTTTGCCAAGCTATGCTTACAGGCCGATTCATGGAATAATTAGCGAGGCGCAAGTTGCCAAAAACGTGCGAATCGCAGTGGAATAGCGAAAATCGCAGTGCAAGTGCGAAAATCACACGAAAAGCAGCGCACATCGATTCATGGAAGGCCGTGCGCGAGAAAACCTTCGGATGTGCGATAAAAAAGTGCGCGGCACACGTTGGCGCACAGGCCATCTAACTGTGTGCGCCAGGTCACAGCGAAAATCGCACAGGCCACAGCGAAAATCGCACATAGCGCGGCGCACGCAACAAAAGTAGGCGGAAACCGGGGCGTGACACTCGGAATGGGGAACAACTTGCCAAAATGTGGGCGTCACGGTGGAAGTACAGGGCACAAGTGCGCGGAACGCCCACACGCTCGCCTACAACATGTATTCATGGAATAGAATAGGGCAAAAAAGCGCACGCTCAAACCAGCGCACAGGCACAAACACGACCGCCACAAGAAAGCAGGCGGTAGCGTCTCTGCGCCTGTAAGAAATGTGCGCCAAAAGGTGCGCCAACAAATAGCACCTATATATTGCCATGATCAATGTCCTATACTGTGGCCCTCCAGGACCAATGACGTGCAAAGGGGTACCCACAAACACGGACACCCGCTGACAGAAAAAACGTGTGCGTGTATACCGGGGTGCGCGGGAAGTCTCACACGCGATTTGGCTGTGTACGTGGATTTCAGGGGTGCGTGGGAATTTCCACATGCGATTTGGCCGTGTACGTGGATAACAGGGGTGCGCGGGAAGTTCCACACGCGATTTGTCAGGGTACGTGGATTTCAGGGGTGCGCGGGAAGTTCCACACGCGATTTGGCCGGGTACATGGATTTCAGGGGTGCGCGGGAAGTTCCACACGCGATTTGGCCGTGTACGTGGATTACAGGGGTGCGCGGGAAGTTCCACACGCGATTTGGCCGGGTACGTGGATTTCAGGGGTGCGCGGGAAGTTCCACACGCGATTTGGCTGGGCACGTGTATGACAGGGGTACGCGGGAAAATCTACACGCGATTTGGCTGTGTGCTCCCAGGTATTCCCTGTACACCCTCCACGGCCCCTGCAGGCAGCACACACCACAGGGGACTACCCTGCACACCTGCTCATGTCACCCAGCACCCCCACCCCCCAGCCACCAGGGGCAGCCTCCACCAGGCCCCCACTCATGTCTCCCACCACCCCCACCCCCCAGCCACCAGTGGCAGCCTCCACCAGGCCCCCACTCATGTCTCCCACCACCCCCACCCCCCAGCCACCAGGGGCACCCACCACCAGGCCCCCACCCATGTCTCCCACCCCCCCACCCCCCAGCAGTGCAGGGGCACCCTCCACCAGGCCACCACTCATGTCTCCCACCACCCCCACCCCCCAGCCACCAGGGGCACCCACCACCAGGCCCCCACCCATGTCTCCCACCCCCCCACCCCCCAGCAGTGCAGGGGCACCCTCCACCAGGCCACCACCCATGTCTCCCACCACCCCCACCCCCCAGCAGTGCAGGGGCACCCTCCACCAGGCCCCTACCCATGTCTCCCACCACCCCCACCCCCCAGCAGTGCAGGGGCAGCCTCCACCAGGCCCCCACTCATGTCTCCCACCACCCCCACCCCCCAGCAGTGCAGGGGCACCCTCCACCAGGCCCCCACTCATGTCTCCCACCACCCCCACCCCCCAGCAGTGCAGGGGCAGCCTCCACCAGGCCCCCACCCATGTCCCCTATCACCACCACCCCCAGCAGTGCAGGGGCACCCTCCACCAGGCCCCCACTCATGTCTCCCACCACCCCCACCCCCCAGCCTGCAGGGGCACCCTCCACCAGGCCCCCACTCATGTCTCCCACCACCCCTACCCCCCAGCAGTGCAGGGGCAGCCTCCACCAGGCCCCCACACATGTCCCCTATCACCACCACCCCCCAGCAGTGCAGGGGCACCCTCCACCAGGCCCCCACTCATGTCTCCCACCACCCCCACCCCCCAGCCAGCAGGGGCAGCCTCCACCAGGCCACCACTCATGTCTCCCACCACCCCCACCCCCCAGCCACCAGGGGCAGCCTCCACCAGGCCACCACCCATGTCCCCTATCAACACCAGCCCCCAGCAGTGCAGGGCACCCTCCACCAGGCCCCCACCCATGTCCCCTATCACCACCCCCACCCCCCAGCAACCAGGGGCAGCCTCCACTAGGCCCCCACTCATGTCTCCCACCACCCCCACACCCCAGCAGTGCAGGGGCACCCTCCACCAGGCCCCCACTCATGTCTCCCACCACCCCCACCCCGCAGCAGTGCAGGGGCACCCTCCACCAGGCCCCCACTCATGTCTCCCACCACCCCCACCCCCCAGCCAGCAGGGGCACCCTCCACCAGGCCCCCACTCATGTCTCCCACCACCCCCACCCCCCAGCAGTACAGGGGCACCCTCCACCAGGCCCCCACTCATGTCTCCCACCACCCCCACCCCCCAGCAGTGCACGGGCACCCTCCACCAGGCCCACACTCATGTCTCCCACCACCCCCACTCCTCAGCCAGCAGGGGCACCCTCGACCAGGCCCCCACTCATGTCTCCCACCACCCCCACCCCCAGCAGTGCAGGGGCACCCTCCACCAGGCCCCCACTCATGTCTCCCACCACCCCCACCCCCCAGCAGTGCAGGGGCACCCTCCACCAGGCCCCCACTCATGTCTCCCACCACCCCCACCCCCCAGCCAGCAGGGGCAGCCTCCACCAGGCCACCACTCATGTCTCCCACCACCCCCACCCCCCAGCCACCAGGGGCAGCCTCCACCAGGCCACCACCCATGTCCCCTATCACCACCACCCCCCAGCAGTGCAGGGCACCCTCCACCAGGCCCCCACCCATGTCCCCTATCACCACCCCCACCCCCCAGCCACCAGGGGCAGCCTCCACCAGGCCCCCACTCATGTCTCCCACCACCCCCACCCCCCAGCAGTGCAGGGGCACCCTCCACCAGGCCCCCACTCATGTCTCCCACCACCCCCACCCCCCAGCAGTGCAGGGGCACCCTCCACCAGGCCCCCACTCATGTCTCCCACCACCCCCACCCCCCAGCAGTGCAGGGGCACCCTCCACCAGGCCCCCACTCGTGTCTCCCACCACCCCCACCCCCCAGCAGTGCAGGGGCACCCTCCACCAGGCCCCCACCCATGTCCCCTATCACCACCCCCCAGCAGTGCAGGGGCAGCCTCCACCAGGCCCCCACTCATGTCTCCTACCACCCCCACCCCCCTGCCAGCAGGGGCAGCCTCCACCAGGCCACCACTCATGTCTCCCACCACCCCCACCCCCCAGCCACCAGGGGCAGCCTCCACCAGGCCACCACCCATGTCCCCTATCACCACCACCCCCCAGCAGTGCAGGGGCACCCTCCACCAGGCCCCCACTCATGTCTCCCACCACCCCCACCCCCCAGCCACCAGGGGCAGCCTCCACCAGGCCACCACCCATGTCCCCTATCACCACCACCCCCCAGCAGTGCAGGAGCACCCTCCACCAGGCCCCCACTCATGTCTCCCACTACCCCCACCCCCCAGCCAGCAGGGGCAGCCTCCACCAGGCCACCACTCATGTCTCCCACCACCCCCACCCCCCAGCCACCAGGGGCAGCCTCCACCAGGCCACCACCCATGTCCCCTATCACCACCACCTCCCAGCAGTGCAGGGCACCCTCCACCAGGCCCCCACCCATGTCCCCTTCACCACCCCCACCCCCCAGCCACCAGGGGCAGCCTCCACCAGGCCCCCACTCATGTCTCCCACCACCCCACCCCCCAGCAGTGCAGGGGCACCCTCCACCAGGCCCCCACTCATGTCTCCCACCACCCCCACCCCCCAGCAGTGCAGGGGCACCCTCCACCAGGCCCCCACTCATGTCTCCCACCACCCCCACCCCCCAGCAGTGCAGGGGCACCCTCCACCAGGCCCCCACTCATGTCTCCCACCACCCCCACCCCCCAGCAGTGCAGGGGCACCCTCCAAAAGGCCCCCACCCATGTCCCCTATCACCACCCCCCCAGCAGTGCAGGGGCAGCCTCCACCAGGCCCCCACTCATGTCTCCCACCACTCCCACCCCCCAGCCAGCAGGGGCAGCCTCCACCAGGCCACCACTCATGTCTCCCACCACCCCCACCCCCCAGCCACCAGGGGCAGCCTCCACCAGGCCACCACCCATGTCCCCTATCACCACCACCCCCCAGCAGTGCAGGGGCACCCTCCACCAGGCCCCCACTCATGTCTCCCACCACCCCCACCCCCCAGCCACCAGGGGCAGCCTCCACCAGGCCCCCACCCATGTCCCCTATCACCACCACCCCCCAGCAGTGCAGGGGCACCCTCCACCAGGCCCCCACTCATGTCTCCCACCACCCCCAACCCCCAGCCACCAGGGGCAGCCTCCACCAGGCCCCCACTCATGTCTCCCACCACCCCCACCCCCAGCAGTGCAGGGGCACCCTCCACCAGGCCCCCACTCATGTCTCCCACCACCCCACCCCCCAGCAGTGCAGGGCACCCTCCACCAGGCCCCCACTCATGTCTCCCACCACCCCCAGCCCCCAGCAGTGCAGGGGCACCCTCCACCAGGCCCCCACTCATGCCTCCCACCACCCCCACCCCCCAGCAGTGCAGGGGCACCCTCCACCAGGCCCCCACTCATGTCTCCCACCACCCCCACCCCCCAGCCACCAGGGGCAGCCTCCACCAGGTCCTCACAATCCCCAATCATGTGCGTCATGGTCAGCCTCCACAGCCAAAAAGCCCAACCAAGTAACCCATTCACCCACATGGAAAAGGAAATTACATGTTACACACCCAATGTTCATAAAGAAAATGAACCCATGTCCGTCACACACAATGGTTGCAATTGAATGGGAAAACACCCAACATGACATGCATGAAACCAATGAGATGATACCACACAGTGAAGTATGAAAACAAAATTGTATTGAAAAAATAAGAATGCAAATGAAATGAAACAAACTACAATGGGAATGAAAAAGAGATAAGCTGCATGTCCGTGTAAAAAAATAAAAACACCAAATCCTAATCGAAAAAAATGTAGTCCAAAGTCAAATGAAAAATAAAATCAATCACATGAAGAACTATGTACAAAACATCCAAGGGTCCATGAGCCCAACTGTACAAAGGAAACCTACAAAAAACCCTAACTAAAATGCAACTATATACAAAAAGTGGAGCAGTGTCCGTCGACTCCAAATCATAAGAACAAACAAAGGAAACCTAAAACTAAAGAACTATATACAAAGGCGGCGGGCAAGTCCAGCGGCTCACTCCGTGGTGTTGCGGGCCAGGGCATCATCGAACTCCTGTTCGATGTCCCGGAGGCGGTCCTGTTCCATGGCCCCGAGGGTCCGCAAGGACGACGCCGTGTCCTCCTCCAACCCCCTGCGGATTGACTCGAGACACTCGGCCCGCCTCAGGGCCCTCCGCATGGAGTTCTCCGCCCTGACCATTGTGAGCCGCGCCTCTTCCGCCCGCCGCCGCTCCGCACCTATGGCGTGGCCCAACCGCTGCGACACGGAAGACACTCTCTGTCCTGGGTCCTCCTGCCCTCCGGCCGATGCCTGCCCCTCCGATGTCGAAGGCCCCGAGCCTTCATGGCTCCCACCATGTTGCTGCTGCTGCTCTGCCTCTGCCCGTGCACTGCCTCCTGCTGCCTGCACATCCTCCGCCGGCTGGGGTGCAGTCGTAGATGTGGCCACCCCTGCTGGACGTCCGACTCCTGACTGTGGCAGGGATGCCTCCTCCACCAGCCTGGCCGCACCGTCAGAGGCAGCTCCACAGGGCACCCAGGTGACTGATGGGTGGGAAGATGGCACAGAGGACGACTGGCGCGTAGGGGGTCCAGTTGAGGAGGGGGTCGGAGCAAGCCCCATCAGACGGAGGAATCCGGCCTGGGTGACCTGTCCCAGCAGGCTGACGTGGTCAACGAGCCATTCGAGATGACGTGTAGTCTCTCCATGAAAAGACTGCAGGTCACCTCGCATGGCCCGTTGACGCAACGCCACACCAGCCAGGACAGGCTCAACCCGGACCTGGATGGCCACGTCCGCAGGCAGAGGAAGGCCAGTTGACGTCAGCTCATCCCCTGCCTGAAAACGGGTCTGGACGTAGGCATCCCTGCTGGTGCAAGATGATGCAGGGACAGGATCGGGGACAGGATTGCACACAGGCACCTCCGCGGTGGACTGTGCTGCCTCCTGTCCCTGGTCCTGCACTGCACCACTAGCACCAGTGGGATCCCCACCTCCAGACCCCGTCTCTGGTGCTTGCATGGCCTCCTCCTTCACCAAACACCCCACCAACCTGGATGACTCCGTGCCATCTTCCCCTGTTGGGCCCTGTGGGGTCCCAGCTGCCCTTTCTGCTGCCGAGGAGTCCAACTCCAACCTCCGCCACTTGGACCTCCCCTCGGCAGCTGCGGCCTGGGACGCGGCACCGGACTCCTCACTCCCCGACGAGATGACAACACGGGAGGGGAGCCGGGCCTTGCGTCTCCGGCTGGCGGTGGGATCCCCGCCGCTGTGCTACACAGCACCTTCTCCGCCCTCTTCATCAGTTGACGCTGCAGACAGGGAGAAACAAAACACAGGCATCAGGGCACTGTACAATGGACACATACAAACATGACAGTTGCACATGAGTGGCATTGGCAAACCTCAGACATGTCATCACAATCCCCAACACACGTCATTACAACTCGCACACATGAGCCATACCACAGCCATATCGCAACTGCCAACACCATTCCTATACATACAACTGCATGAGCAGCCAAAGGGGAGCCAGACATCACATGCAACACAGGAAGTGCACCACACATGTACACACACCACCACACTTGCATGCATGTGTACACCTCTGCCAAGTGTTGCAGTGTTCAGACGGGCATCCATGTCACATCTGCCAATCAGGCTTCCACATAACGCTGTCACATGCATCCATGTTGCATCACTATTGCACCCTTGTCAAATACACACACATGCACATGTACACAGTGCTCATACATGCAGCCGAAAACAACATACATGCGTGACATCACGGACATGTCTACTTACATACACATTCATCCGAACATGTGTGCACACACAACTGCATTTGGCATGCAAGCCTACACACACAAGCACCATCCATGTCTCACACATTACAGCCCTCGCATGTGTCAGCCCCACGGCCCTGTACACCCCCACCCATACTCGACCCCATACAAACAGATGTGCAACCTGCACACTACCGAATAATCACCACACGCACTGCTCACAATCAGGATGCATGTACACTCACCGCTCGACTCCAGACGGGTCTGCTTCTCTAGGACCTGGACGTGGAGCGCTGGGGATATGCGTTCCAGGACCCTCATCTGTTCTTCCGACAAGTGGCCCCGGCGCCCCTTGTCATCCGCTGCCTTCAAGAGGCGCCGGGCCTTGTTCAGGGTCCTGAACCTGAAGTCCTCCCAGCGCTTCCTGACATGTTGTAAGTCCCGGACTGCCACCCCCTCCGCGTTGATGGCAGTCACGATGTCAGTCCAGATCCGAGTCCGTCCTTCCTTGTCGGCGCGGGAACTTCCAAAGAGGGCATCATACTGCCCCAGGACTTGCTCCACCAGGACACCAACTTCGGTGGCACTGAAGCTGGTGCCCCTCTGCCTCTCTGGCCGGGGGTTGTCAGTGGTCACAGATGGTGTTTGCCCTGACATGACAACCCCAGAGGCAGGAGTGGGTGGGCAACTGGGTCCTGGGGCTGGGCTGTGGAGCGATGGATTCCCAGTCGGGAGTCTTCAGTTCCAGCAGGGGTGGTCACAGCAACAGCACCCCTGGCTGATGTGCAGGCAGCAAATGGCAGTGCACGTGGGCAGCAGGCAGTCAGGCAGCAGCAGATGGCAGGTGGGAGCGTGCTCGGGGCTCTGGGGGGCAGTAGTTCGCCCTTCTGGGCAGGAGCGTGGTCTTCCGTGTGCTTACGCGTGGCCAGCTTGATACGGAGTGATTTGGCACGTGAAAATCCTGCACGTTAGCGTGAAAATCGAGGAAAGGCCCTTAGCGCGTAAGCGTGTCAGCACGCATACGAGATTCTATTGGACCAAAGGCACTCAGCACGTAAGCGCGTCAGCACGCATACGCGATTCTATTGGACCAAAGGCCCTCAGCGCGTAAGCGCGTCTGTGACGTGACCCGCACAGGTGTTTCCCACACAGCACGTGATGACAGAGCACACGTGGAAAGACTGCACGTCAGAGTGTCATCGCGTGTAATTGGACAGCACGTCAGAGTGTCATCGCGTGTAATTGGACAGCACGTCAGAGTGTCATCGCGTGTAATTGGACAGCACGTCAGAGTGTCATCGCGTGTAATTGGACAAAAGTGCGCGTACACGCGATTGGCCTATGTACGTGTATATCAGGGGTGCACGGGCACTTACACACGCAAGTACGTCAGCGCACCTGTATCCCGGGGTGCGCGGGAATTTCCACACGCTATTGGACTGGGTACTGGATTTCAGGGGTGCGCGGGTCACACGCTCGCCTACAACACGCACAACGCATAAATTTGCGCGCTAACAAAATAACAAGCTCAGACCCAGGATGAACATACCGTTCCTAGCAGCAGTGGGCGTGGTCTACCAAAGGAGGAGGAGGAGGATAGTCAGGGCCAGAATATTCACACCCAGAACCAGCCTTTTCGGGATGCCTGATGACCAGGTGTATGGGAGGTACAGGTTTCCACCACACATAATACTGGACCTGGTGAGTGAGTAGGAGGATGACCTCACATCACCCACCCTGTGCTCCCAAGCACTCAGCCCCCTGGAGAAGGTCCTCAATGTACTGCACTTCTTAGCCACTGGATCATTTCAGCGGACAAGTGCCATAGTGGGTGGGGTATCACAGGCCACCCAGTCACGCTGCCTACACCATGTCTTGAACATCATCACTGCACGCCCATCAGTCCGCAGGCACATATACCTGCCCAGAACACTTGCAGAAAGGCATGCTGCCGCCCTGGATTTTTACGGTGTGGCACGATTCCCCAAAGTGCTAGGTGCCATCGACTGCACCCATGTGGCTCTACGTCCCCCCAGGGCATCAGAGCACATCTATAGGAACCGCAAGCACTGGCATTCCATCAACGTGCAGGTAGTATGTAATGCCAAGGGAATCATCACCTCAGTATATGCCAACTATCCCGGGTCCACCCACAACAGCTTCATTTACCGAATGTCCTCCCTCAGCCGGGACCTAGAAGCTGGGCGGCATGGCGATACATGGCTGCTTGGTGAGTATGAATGCCACTGCACATGCATGCATGTCAGATACTGAGCAAGGTCACAACCCCACCAATGATACCAATCACCACCTCCACAGGGGACAGTGCCTACCCTCTCAGCCCTCACATGATGACGCCAATTCGGAACCCCACCTCGCCACCCCAGGTAAGATATAACACAGCCCACATTACAACCCGGGGCATAGTGGAGCGCACATTCGGAGTGCTAAAGTCACGCTTTCGCTCCCTTCACCGTTCTGGCGGGCAGCTGTTGTACGCTCCCCCAGTAGTGTGCAGGATCATAGTGGCAGCATGTGTCCTGCACAACGTTGCAACACGCCGGGGCCTGGCCGTGGACATGGTGGTGGCCCCACATCCCCAACCACATGCACAGCCGCTGCGCATGGGAGGGGAAAGGGCACGGGGGGAGGCAGCCCGTACACAGCTAGTGGCTAATTACTTCACATAGTAATCACACCCCTGTGGAGTGCACACTGCCCTGGCACATTCCATCTGACAATCAATGATGACTCAACCTGACACTGATCCTGAATGTCTGGAGAATCAACTGTGAAAACCATATCAGCCTGAGATTGTTCACCTACCCACACAGACACCACCAATGCAGTTTTGTGAAGAAACACATCCAAGCAGCTAAATGAATACCCACTTGCAAAATGCAACAAGAGGACAGTGCCATGTCAGCCAACCCATCCCCAGCACCGCCACACGACACACCGTGCCATGTCATGCCATTTGCAGGTAAACAAAGTAATCCCCACAACATGACACTAGTGTCACAATGTACAGTGTCCCTAATTTAAACTTGCAACACCTGAAATGCTCACAGTAATGCAGGACCAACAACAAACTTGAGCAGGTACTACCATTAACATGACATCACAAATGTAATAAATCAGTAGTCTCACCACCTGGAAATGCCTGCACTCCCACCACTACCAACTGTGCAGTGTTGGCGCCATGTAGAGTAGTAGGTGCACTGCTGCCAACATGGACCCCATCTCCAAACTAGAGGGCCTTGTGTAGACATGAGGAAGGGACCTGCAAATTGGGAGGTAGACACAGATGATGAGTTACACATCAATGCAACATGCAGTGTACAACACAACAGCAATATGCACTAGGAATGTATACACAGTATTGACTAGACTACCCACACATGTAGTGGGAGTCCAATGTCACCATGCACGTCAATGTCACTTGGGCACACCCTTTGCAAGCCCATGGAAACGGGAAGCAGGAGGGGTGTGTGTGACTCAAACCCAAGCATCTGAACCAAATACATGACAAGCCTGCATGTGCCCATCCACAATGCAGCGTATGCCCACAGGAACCACGGAAGGCAACAAATTGTCCCAAAAAAATTGGGAAAAATAAATATAAAAATAAAAATAAAAATAAAAATAAAAATCAAAAATAAAAATAAAAATAAAATTCAAAAATGGCCATTGATGGGCCCGGGGGGGTTTGGGAGGCCACCCAGGAGGTCCGAGGACAGGGTGCACACCAAAACCCACCTGTGTGGATCCTGGAAAAAAAAAACACCTCCACGGGCTCATGGCCCACACGGCTACCCTATTGTGGGAGTATCACTGCTGTCGCTATTATCACCCTGTGCAGCTGCATCCACTATGGGAGGCAGCCCACGCAAGGCCCTAGTCTGCTCCTCCATGGCTGCAAGCTTGCGGGTGTGGTAGGTCTGGTTCTGGAGGATGAGTGTGCGGAGGTCCCCATGCAACAACTCACGGGATGCCCGGACCTCCGCCCTCGTTGCCTGCATCTCAGCTGAAAGCGTACGGGTGGGACGCTCCAGCTGCTGTTCTGTCCTTTGGTGTGTTGAAGCCTCAAGCTCAACAAGAGTCGTCCTGAGGTGAAGGAGCTCCTGCCTCAGGGCTTCCCTGTGGCCCTGGGACTCTATGGAGATGGCCTCCTGCAGAGTCGCCAGTGCCGCCTGCCTGTCCCTGTTGGACGCCAACATGTCCTCCCTGTGTGACTGGCAGATGGAGTTGGTTGCCTGCTGTAGTCGCTCCATCAGCCTTTCAGGGGGGACAATGGAAGTGGCCACCCTATCCATGGCCTGAGCCATCATCTCGGATGATGCTGCCTGTTGGGTTGCCATACCGTAAATGGATTGCTCCCATGCGGTATTGCCAGGTGGCGTATGGCCACCACGTCGGCGGGCACCACACCTGTCTGGGGCAAGGCGAAGTGCGCCTTGCTGTGCCGGCACTGCCTGAGGCTGCAGGACTGCATTCCCCCTCTGATCTGCTGGCCCAGGAACAGGATCAGATGTCGCGGAGTGTGACCCTGCATCCGTAACCACCAAAGGCGTAGCTGCCAACACTGACATCCCCATTGAGGGTTCTGACCCTGGTGCAGGTGGGTGGGACAGAACAGAATCCCTCCCTGGAACACTCACCTGCGACGGCACGTAGGTCTCATCATCCGAATCAACACCTGAGTACAGCTCGGGGGAGGTGCAGCCAGAGACACCCCTTGAGAGCACGACCTGCAGCACTTGTGGGTTCTCACCCACCACCACACCACGTCCCTCACTGGTGGTTGGTCGGCCCTCGGACCCCTCCTGGGTCTGCACCATCTCCACAACCCCAGCAGTATCAGGTGCGTCTTCCCCTGCAAAGACATAAAAACAAAGAAATGGAAACAGGCATTAGCACCATGGCACACAATGAGGGCTGAGAAGCAAGAGAACCAGTACTTGATTGACACATGTCCCACATGACTAAAACCCTCCCATGCATGCACCCTCACTGCATATGAAGGGCAGGCAAATGGCACACACTGATGACACCAAGATGGAAGATGAACACATTTTCTGCATGCTGCCTGGCAGTGGCATCACACATTGGCCTGTGATTGGCAGGTGAAACACACATGCCATCACACAGATGGCATGTACCATTGCTATTGAGTAAAGATGGAGAGGAGGGCAGCACCTATTCATTCAGTCCAGTTCCCGCATGTAATAGCTTTTCTAATTCAAACAGGTCAGATTTTTCACCTGGAGCTGCCAGTCCAAAATGGTCCAATTGCACAGGGACATGTGTGAACAAATGATATCCAGGTAACAAAGTCACTCCACTTTACCATAGCCATGTCAGACATGTGACTAGAGGACTGCGAAATGCCTAGTAAAAGTGGTGGAATGCAAACAATCTGCCTGAATGAACAGTGAAAAATAAGCAACAATGTTGTGGCAAGGTGACACTTCAAGGGCAACTGGCGTGCAGTTGGGCTAGATGTCTACTGTTGGCAGAAGGGATACTGCTATGGCCTAATGCAGCTGCGCAGGATGTATTGCATGAAGCACATGGCTGACCCATACGACTCAGGCGCACACACTCTCACCTGGCACACAAACAGAAGCCCTCACACACACACCATGCACATGGATGACACACACATGCATGTGCACTCACCGGACAATTCCTCGTAATCAGGCAGATCTCCCACGCCTTGGATCTGTTCCTCCGTGACGTAGGTCCCAGCGACTGACTCATGTGGAGTGAGTTCCATGTCTACTACTGGAGACCCACCTCCAGTCATTAGAGTTGCGGCATGACTTGAGGCCAGCTTACTCTTTGCCCTGCGCTTTAGGTCATTCCAGCGCTTATAGCAATCATTGGCTGTGCTGTGCACCTCACGATTCCAAGGGCACTTACGATGTCCGCAACGGTCTGCCAGTGTGCCTGGCGTTGTGCAGGTGTGGTCTTGGATCCTGCAACAATGACCATCTCGTTATCATGTGCGGACACATACTCGACAAGTGCATTCAGTTTGTCATCCGTGAAGCTGGGCTTCCTGGACGGGCCGGACTGTGTAGCCGTGTCTGGGGCATCAGCCTGTGCCGGACTAGCACTCTTCCTCTTCCGCTTGGAAGGTGGTGGTGATCCTGAGTGTCCTGCGCTGCTCTGGACACTAGGGGCAGGAGCCCTGGTGGACTCTGTATCAGGAGTGTGGGATTGCACACTCAGCATGGGAGTTGGTGCAGGCATTGGCTCAAGTCTAATGGTGTCAGGGGGAATGTCAGCAGGATGGACTAGGACTGACACTGTCCTGGCTGGGTGTGTGAGAGCTGGGGTGGATGGAGCCGCAGCTGCCCCTGTAGCCTCTCCGCCCTGCCTACTTGGGGCAGCAGATGACCTTGCTGCCCCAGATGCACGTGGCATGATGACATCAACGTGCACCAGCGCACGTGTCATAGGCCTGCTGACCTGGAAGTCAGCCATGGAGTCAGCCAGGTCTGGTGCCACAATGGGCTGGTCCAACAAGGGCTCAGCATGGATGGTGTCAGCCACATCAGCCTCAACGGGAGGGGGGGATTATGGGTGCCCTTGACTGGTCCTCCACACATGGGGGGACAGGCTCACCCTGCAAGTAACGACCACGTCCCCTACCGGATCCACCATGGCCACCACTTGTGGCTCTTCCACCTTTGCCACCCTTACGGAATCCTCGCCTCCCAGCCATGGCACTGATGTTAATGTGCGTATGGGAGTGGCTGTAAACTATTGTCCTGGGCAATTGGGGGTCAAAGGGGTCGGGTACCAGATGGTAATTGTACCCTAGTGCTCTAGCAAGGCTGAATGTAACCCCTGGGGAAAGATGACGGGTCACGCTACGCACAGGAGCACCAAAAAAGGGAGATGACGTGCACGCAACCCCTCCTAGACCACGTGTGCAGAAAGAAAAACCTGCACTACGCTGTGGCACCCAGTAACACAAGAATGAACATATGCGTGTCACACGCAGCCTAGAATGACCTCTGAAGGGGTAGGCTACACACGGGGCAAGCACAGATGTTAGATACGTGCGTGACTCACCGTCTGCCAGGTAAAAGAGCGTGAAAAAGGAGCGCATTTGGTTGGCAACACCCCCGCCAAAAGAAGATTTGTACGCTGTCTGAGGAGACAGGACAACAGTAGAAGGAAACACTGTTTGAGGGAACAGGCCCAGGTAAACCAGTAAAAGAGAAAAAAGAGAAAAAGCTGTCAGAGGTAACAGGGAATATGAACTTGAAACGCTGTGAAGTAAATCGCGTGTGAAACGACAAGAAGTACAGAATTCACCCACTCGCTCTCCACGAAAAGCACGTACAAGGAAATGGTGTTCTACACGTACCTTTTATACAGGCCCACACGTCCAGCGTCACTTACGCGGCGTGTACGCGCTAGGGCCATTTCCACCAATTACACGCTTTGTCACTTCTGCGTGTAGGGCCATTTCCACCAATTACATGCTTTGTCACTTCTGCGTGTAGGGCCATTTCCACCAATTACACGCTTTGTCACTGCCGCGTGTAGGGCCATTTCCACCAATTACACGCTTTGTCACTTCTGCGTGTAGGGCCATTTCCACCAACTACACGCTTTGTCACTGCCGCGTGTACGCGCTAGGCCCATTCCCACCAATTACACGCTTTGATACTCGGACGTGTCTTTCATTTTTTTCACACGCAACATTTTCAAACGTGTGCCCAATTCAACGTGCACGTGACTTCATAGACGCGCATACGCTGCCTACGCGTTTACGCGCTGAGTGCCTTTGCTCCAATAGAATCGCGTATGCGTGCTGACGCGCTTACGCGCTAAGTGCCTTTCCTCGATTTTCACGCTGACATGCAGGATTTTCACGTGCCAAATCACTCCGTATCAAGCTGGCCACGCGTAAGCACACGGAAGACCACGCTCCTGCCCAGAAGGGCGAACTACTGCCCCCCAGAGCCCCGAGCACGCTCCCACCTGCCATCTGCTGCTGCCTGACTGCCTGCTGCCCACGTGCACTGCCATTTGCTGCCTGCATATCAGCCAGGGGTGCTGTTGCTGTGACCACCCCTGCTGGAACTGAAGACTCCTGACTGGGATTCCATCGCTCCACAGCCCAGCCCCAGGACCCAGTTGCCCACCCACTCCTGCCTCTGGGGTTGTCATGTCGGGGCAAACAACATCTGTGACCACTGACAACCCCCGGCCAGAGAGGCAGAGGGGCACCAGCTTCAGTGCCACCTAAGTTGGTGTCCTGGTGGAGCAAGTCCTGGGGCAGTATGATGCCCTCTTTGGAAGTTCCGCGCCGACAAGGAAGGACGGACTCGGATCTGGACTGACATCGTGACTGCCATCAACGCGGAGGGGGTGGCAGTCCGGGACTTACAACATGTCAGGAAGCGCTGGGAGGACTTCAGGTCCAGGACCCTGAACAAGGCCCGGCGCCTCTTGAAGGCAGCGGATGCTAAGGGGCGCCGGGGCCACTTGTCGGAAGAACAGATGAGGGTCCTGGAACGCATATCCCCAGCGCTCCACGTCCAGGTCCTAGAGAAGCATACCCGTCTGGAGTCGAGCGGTGAGTGTACATGCATCCTGATTGTGAGCAGTGCGTGTGGTGATTATTCGGTAGTGTGCAGGTTGCACATCTGTTTGTATGGGATCGAGTATGGGTGGGGGTGTACAGGGCCGTGGGGCTGACACATGCGAGGGCTGTAATGTGTGAGACATGGATGGTGCTTGTGTGTGTAGGCTTGCATGCCAAATGCAGTTGTGTGTGCACACATGTTCGGATGAATGTGTATGTAAGTAGACATGTCCGTGATGTCACGCATGTATGTTGTTTTCGGCTGCATGTATGAGCACTGTGTACATGTGCATGTGTGTGTATTTGACAAGGGTGCAACAGTGATGCAACATGGATGCATGTGACAGCGGTATGTGGAAGCCTGATTGGCAGATGTGACATGGATGCCCGTCTGAACACTGCGACACTTGGCAGAGGTGTACACATGCATGCAAGTGTGGTGGTGTGTGTACATGTGTGGTGCACTTCCTGTGTTGCATGTGATGTCTGGCTCCCCTTTGGCTGCTCATGCAGTTGTATGTGTAGGGATGGTGGTGGCAGTTGCGATATGGCTGTGGTATGGCTCATGTGTGCGAGTTGTAATGACATGTGTGTTGGGGATTGTGATGACATGTCTGAGGTTTGCCAATGCCACTCATGTGCAACTGTCATGTGTGTATGTGTCCATTGTACAGTGCCCTGATGCCTGTGTTTTGTTTCTCCCTGTCTGCAGCGTCAACTGATGAAGAGGGCGGAGAAGGTGCTGTGGAGCACAGCAGCGGGGATCCCACCGCCAGCCGGAGACGCAAGGCCCGGCTCCCCTCCCGTGTTGTCATCTCGTCGGGGAGTGAGGAGTCCGGTGCCACGTCCCAGGCCGCAGCTGCCGGGGGGAGGTCCAAGAGGCGGAGGTTGGAGTTGGACTCCTCGGCAGCAGAAGGGGCAGCTGGGACCCCACAGGGCCCAACAGGGGAAGATGGCACGGAGTCATCCAGGTTGGTGGGGGGTTTGGTGGAGGAGGAGGCCGTGCAAGCACCAGAGACGGGGTCTGGAGGTGGGGATCCCACTGGTGCTAGTGGTGCAGTGCAGGACCAGGGACGGAGGAAGCACAGGCCGCCGCGGAGGTGCCTGTGTGCAATCCTGTCCCCGATCCTGTCACTGCATCATCTTGCACCAGCAGGGATGCCTACGTCCAGACCCGTTTTCAGGCAGGGGATGAACTGACGTCAACTGGCCTTCCTCTGCCTGCGGACGTGGCCATCCAGGTCCGGGTTGAGCCTGTCCTGGCTGGTGTGGCGTTGCGTCAACGGGCCATGCGAGGTGACCTGCAGTCTTTTCATGGAGAGAATGCACGTCATCTCGAATGGCTCGTTGACCACGTCAGCCTGCTGGGACAGGTCACCCAGGCCGGATTCCTCCGTCTGATGGGGCTTGCTCCGACCCCCTCCTCAACTGGACCCCCTACGCGCCAGTCGTCCTCTGTGCCATCTTCCCACCCATCAGTCACACGGGTGCCCTGTGGAGCTGCCTCTGATGGTGCGGCTAGGCTGGCGGAGGAGGCATCCCTGCCACAGTCGGGAGTCGGACGTCCAGCAGGGGTGGCCACATCTACGACTGCACCCCAGCCGGCGGAGGATGTGCAGGCAGCAGGAGGCAGTGCACGGGCAGAGGCAGAGCAGCAGCAGCAACATGGTGGGAGCCATGAAGGCTCGGGGCCTTCGACATCGAAGGGGCAGGCATCGGCCGGAGGGCAGGAGGACCCAGGACAGAGAGTGTCTTCCGTGTGGCAGCGGTTGGGCCACGCCATAGGTACGGAGCGGCGGCGGGCGGAAGAGGCGCGGCTCGCAATGGTCAGGGAGGAGAACTCCATGCGGAGGGCCCTGAGGCGGGCCGAGTGCCTCGAGGCAATCCGCAGGGGGTTGGAGGAGGACACGGCGTCGTCCCTGCGGACCCTCGGGGCCATGGAACAGGACCGCCTCCGGGACATCAAACAGGAGTTCGATGATGCCCTGGCCCGGAACACCACGGAGTGAGCCGCTGGACTTGCCCGCCGCCTTTGTATATAGTTCTTTAGTTTTAGGTTTCCTTTGTTTGTTCTTATGATTTAGAGTCCACGGACACTGCTCCACTTTTTGTATATAGTTGCATTTTAGTTAGGGTTTTTTGTAGGTTTCCTTTGTTCAGTTGGGCTCATGGACCCTTTGATGTTTTGTACATAGTTCTTCATGTGATTGATTTTATTTTTCATTTGACTTTGGACAACATTTTTTTGGATTAGGATTTGGTGGTTTTATTTTTTTAAACGGACATGCAGCTTATATTTTTTTTCATTCCCATTGTAGTTTGTTTCATTTCTTTTGCATTCTTTTTTTAAAAATACATTTTTGTTTTCATACTTCACTGTGTGGTATCATCTCATTGGTTTCATGCATGTCATGTTGGGTGTTTTCCCATTCATTTGCAACCATTGTGTGTGACGGACATGGGTTCATTAGCTTTATGAACATTGGGGGTGTAACATGTAATTTCCATTTCCATGTGGGTGAATGGGTTACTTGGTAGGGCTTTTTGGCTGTGGAGGCTGACCATGACGCACATGATTGGGGATTGTGAGGACCTGGTGGGGGCTGCCCATGGTGGCTGGGGGGTGGGGGTGGGTGGGAGACATGGGTGGGGGCCTGGTGGAGGGTGCCCCTGCACTGCTGGGGGGTGGGGGTGGTGGGAGACATGAGTGGGGGCATGGTGGAGGGTGCCCCTGCACTGCTGGGGGGTGGGGGTGGTGGGAGACATGAGTGGGGGCCTGGTGGAGGCTGCCAATGGTGGCTGGGGGTGGGGGTGGGTGGGAGACATGAGTGGGGGCCTGGTGGAGGCTGCCCCTGGATGCTGGGGGGTGGGGGGGATGGGAGACATGAGTGGGGGCCTGGTGGGGGCTGCCCATGGTGGCTGGGGGGTGGGGGTGGGTGGGAGACATGAGTGGGGGCCTGCTGGTGCTGCCCCCGCACTGCTGGGAGGTGGGGGGGGGTGGGAGACATGAGTGGGGGCCTGGTGGGGGCTGCCCATGGTGGCTGGGGGGTGGGGGTGGGTGGGAGACATGAGTGGAGGCCTGGTGGAAGGTGCCCATGGTGGCTGGGGGGTGGGGGTGGGTGGGAGACATGAGTGGGGGACTGGCGAAGGGTGCCCATGGTGGCTGGGGGGTGGGGGTGGGTGGGAGACATGAGTGGGGGCCTGGTGGAGGGTGCCCATGGTGGCTGGGGGGTGGGGGTGCAGGGGGACATGAGTGGGGGCCTGGTGGTGCTGCCCCTGCACTGCTGGGGGGTGAGGGTGGGTGGGAGACATGAGTGGAGGCCTGGATGAGTCTGCCCCTGCACTGCTGGGGGGTGGGGGTGGGTGGGAGACATGGGTGGGGGCCTGGTGGAGGCTGCCCCTGCACTGCTGGGGGGGTGGGGGTGGTGGGAGACATGAGTGGGGACCTGGTGGAGGGTGCCCCTGCACTGCTGGTGGGTGGGGGTGGTGGGAGACATGAGTGGGGGCCTGGTGGAGGCTGCCCCTGCACTGCTGGGGGGTGGGGGTGGTGGGAGACATGGGTGTGGGCCTGGTGGAGGCTGCCCCTGCACTGCTGGGGGGTGGGGGTGGGTGGGAGACATGAGTGGAGGCCTGGTGGAGGCTGCCCATGGTGGCTGGGGGGTGGGGGTGGTGGGAGACATGAGTGGGGGCCTGGTGGAGGGTGCCCCTGCACTGCTGGGGGTGGGTGTGGGTGGGAGACATGAGTGGAGGCCTGGTGGAGGCTGCCCATGATGGCTGGGGGTGGGGGTGGTGGGAGACATGAGTGGGGGCCTGGTGGAGGGTGCCCATGGTGGCTGGGGGGTGGGGGTGCAGGGGGACATGAGTGGGGGCCTGGTGGTGCTGCCCCTGCACTGCTGGGGGGTGGGGGTGGGTGGGAGACATGAGTGGAGGCCTGGTGGAGGCTGCCCCTGCAATGCTGGGGGGTGGGGGTGGGTGGGAGACATGGGTGGGGGCCTGGTGGAGGCTGCCCCTGCACTGCTGGGGGGTGGGGGTGGTGGGAGACATGAGTGGGGGCCTGGTGGAGGGTGCCCCTGCACTGCTGGGGGGTGGGGGTGTTGTTAGACATGAGTGGGGGCCTGGTGGAGGCTGCCCCTGCACTGCTGGGGGGTGGGGGTGGTGGGAGACATGGTTGGGGGCCTGGTGGAGGCTGCCCCTGCACTGCTGGGGGGTGGGGGTGGTGGGAGACATGAGTGGGGGCCTGGTGGAGGGTGCCCCTGCACTGCTGGGGGGTGGGGGTGGTGGGAGACATGAGTGGGGGCCTGGTGGAGGGTGCCCATGGTGGCTGGGGTGTGGGGGTGGGTGGGAGACATGAGTGGGGGCCTGGTGGGGGCTGCCCATGGTGGCTGGGGGGTGGGGGTGGTGGGAGACATGAGTGGGGGCCTGGTGGAGGGTGCCCCTGCACTGCTGGGGGGTGGGGGTGGTGGGAGACATGAGTGGGGGCCTGGTGGAGGGTGCCCATGGTGGCTGGGGGGTGGGGGTGGGTGGGAGGCATGAGTGGGGGCCTGGTGGTGCTGCCCCTGCACTGCTGGGGGGTGGGGGTGGGGTGGGAGACATGAGTTGGGGCCTGGTGGGGGCTGCCCATGGTGGCTGGGGGGTGGGGGTGGGTGGGAGATATGAGTGGGGGCCTGGTGGAGGGTGCCCATGGTGGCTGGGGGGTGGGGGTGGGTGGGAGACATGAGTGGGGGCCTGGTGGAGGGTGCCCATGGTGGCTGGGGGGTGGGGGTGGGTGGGAGACATGAGTGGGGCCTGGTGGTGGGTGCCCCTGCACTGCTGGGGGGTGGGGGTGGTGGGAGACATGAGTGGGGGCTTGGTGGAGGGTGCCCATGGTGGCTGGGGGGTGGGGGTGGGTGGGAGACATGAGTGGGGGCCTGGTGGTGCTGCCCCTGCACTGCTGGGGGGTGGGGGTGGGGTGGGAGACATGAGTGGGGGCCTGGTGGGGGCTGCCCATGGTGGCTGGGGGGTGTGGGTGGGTGGGAGACATGAGTGGGGGCCTGGTGGAGGGTGCCCCTGCACTGCTGGGGGGTGGGGGTGGGGTGGGAGACATGAGTGGGGGCCTGGTGGGGGCTGCCCATGGTGGCTAGGGGGTGGGTGGGAGACATGAGTGGGGGCCTGGTGGAGGGTGCCCATGGTGGCTGGGGGGTGGGGGTGGTTCGAGACATGAGTGGGGGCCTGGTGGAGGGTGCCCATGGTGGCTGGGGGGTGGGGGTGCAGGGGGACATGAGTGGGGGCCTGGTGGTGCTGCCCCTGCACTGCTGGGGGGTGGGGGTGGGTGGGAGACATGAGTGGAGGCCTGGTGGAGGATGCCGCTGCACTGCTGGGGGGTGGGGGTGGGTGGGAGACATGGGTGGGGGCCTGGTGGAGGCTGCCCCTGCACTGCTGGGGGGTGGGGGTGGTGGGAGACATGAGTGGGGGCCTGGTGGAGGGTGCCCCTGCACTGCTGGGGGGTGGGGTGGTGGGAGACATGAGTGGGGGCCTGGTGGAGGCTTCCCCTGCACTGCTGGGGGGTGGGGGTGGTGGGAGACATGGGTGGGGGCCTGGTGGAGGCTGCCCCTGCACTGCTGGGGGGTGGGGGTGGGTGGGAGACATGAGTGGAGGCCTGGTGGAGGCTGCC
This sequence comes from Ambystoma mexicanum, assembly GCF_040938575.1. Lineage (NCBI taxonomy): Eukaryota > Metazoa > Chordata > Amphibia > Caudata > Ambystomatidae > Ambystoma > Ambystoma mexicanum. The sequence goes on along the minus strand of NC_090935.1, from coordinate 694,021,139 downwards.
CATGGTGGCTGGGGGGTGGGGGTGGTGGGAGACATGAGTGGGGGCCTGGTGGAGGGTGCCCCTGCACTGCTGGGGGGTGGGGGTGGTGGGAGACATGAGTGGGGGCCTGGTGGAGAGTGCCCATGGTGGCTGGGGGGTGGGGGTGGGTGGGAGACATGAGTGGGGGCCTGGTGGGGGCTGCCCATGGTGGCTGGGGGGTGGGGGTGGGTGGGAGACATGGGTGGGGGCCTGGTGGAGGGTGCCCCTGCACTGCTGGGGGGTGGGGGTGGTGGGAGACATGAGTGGGGGCCTTGTGGAGGGTGCCCCTGCACTGCTGGGGGGTGGGGGTGGTGGGAGACATGAGTGGGGGCTTGGTGGAGGGTGCCCATGGTGGCTGGGGGGTGACGGTGGGTGGGAGACATGAGTGGGGGCCTGGTGCAGGCTGCCCCTGGATGCTGGGGGGTGGGGGGGTGGGAGACATGAGTGGGGGCCTGGTGGGGGCTGCCCATGGTGGCTGGGGGGTGGGGGTGGGTGGGAGACATGAGTGGGGGCCTGGTGGTGCTGCCCCTGCACTGCTGGGGGGTAGGGGGGGTGGGGGACATGAGTGGGGGCCTGGTGGGGGCTGCCCATGGTGGCTGGGGGGGTGGGGGTGGGTGGGAGACATGAGTGGAGGCCTGGTGGAGGGTGCCCATTGTGGCTGGGGGGTGGGGGTGGGTGGGAGACATGAGTGGGGGCCTGGTGGAGGGTGCCCATGGTGGCTGGGGGGTGGGGGTGGGTGGGAGACATGAGTGGGGGCCTGGTGGAGGGTGCCCATGGTGGCTGGGGGGTGGGGGTGCAGGGGGACATGAGTGGGGGCCTGGTGGTGCTGCCCCTGCACTGCTGGGGGGTGGGGGTGGGTGGGAGACATTAATGGAGGCCTGGTGGAGGCTGCCCCTGCACTGCTGGGGGGTGGGGGTGGGTGGGAGACATGGGTGGGGGCCTGGTGGAGGCTGCCCCTGCACTGCTGGGGGGGTTGGGGGGTGGGAGACATGAGTGGGGGCCTGGTGGGGGCTGCCCATGGTGGCTGGGGGGTGGGGGTGGGTGGGAGACATGAGTGGAGGCCTGGTGGAGGGTGCCCATGGTGGCTGGGGGGTGGGGGTGGGTGGGAGACATGAGTGGGGGCCTGGTGGAGGGTGCCCATGGTGGCTGGGGAGTGGGGGTGGGTGGGAGACCTGAGTGGGGGCCTGGTGGAGGGTGCCCATGGTGGCTGGGGGGTGGGGGTGCAGGGGGACATGAGTGGGGGCCTGGTGGTGCTGCCCCTGCACTGCTGGGGGGGTGGGGGTGGGTGGGAGACATGAGTGGAGGCCTGGTGGAGGCTGCCCCTGCAATGCTGGGGGGTGGGGGTGGGTGGGAGACCTGAGTGGAGGCCTGGTGGAGGGTGCCCATGGTGGCTGGGGGGTGGGGGTGCAGGGGGACATGAGTGGGGGCCTGGTGGTGCTGCCCCTGCACTGCTGGGGGGTGGGGGTGGGTGGGAGACATGAGTGGAGGCCTGGTGGAGGCTGCCCCTGCACTGCTGGGGGGTGGGGGTGGTGGGAGACATGAGTGGGGGCCTGGTGGAGGGTGCCCCTGCACTGCTGGGAGGTGGGGGTGTTGTTAGACATGAGTGGGGGCCTGGTGGAGGCTGCCCCTGCACTGCTGGGGGGTGGGGGTGGTGGGAGACATGGGTGGGGGCCTGGTGGAGGCTGCCCCTGCACTGCTGGGGGTGGGGGTGGGTGGGAAACATGAGTGGAGGCCTGGTGGAGGGTGCCCATGGTGGCTGGGGGGTGGGGGTGGGTGGGAGACATGAGTGGGGGCCTGGTGGAGGGTGCCCATGGTGGCTGGGGGGTGGGGGTGGGTGGGAGACATGAGTGGGGGCCTGGTGGAGGGTGCCCATGGTGGCTGGGGGGTGGGGGTGCAGGGGGACATGAGTGGGGGCCTGGTGGTGCTGCCCCTGCACTGCTGGGGGGTGGGGGTGGGTGGGAGACATGAGTGGAGGCCTGGTGGAGGCTGCCCCTGCACTGCTGGGGGGTGGGGGTGGGTGGGAGACATGGGTGGGGGCCTGGTGGAGGCTGCCCCTGCACTGCTGGGGGGGTGGGGGGGTGGGAGACATGAGTGGGGGCTCGGTGGGGGCTGCCCATGGTGGCTGGGGGGTGGGGGTGGGTGGGAGACATGAGTGGAGGCCTGGTGGAGGGTGCCCATGGTGGCTGGGGGGTGGGGGTGGGTGGGAGACATGAGTGGGGGCCTGGTGGAGGGTGCCCATGGTGGCTGGGGAGTGGGGGTGGGTGGGAGACCTGAGTGGGGGCCTGGTGGAGGGTGCCCATGGTGGCTGGGGGGTGGGGGTGCAGGGGGACATGAGTGGGGGCCTGGTGGTGCTGCCCCTGCACTGCTGGGGGGTGGGGGTGGGTGGGAGACATGAGTGGAGGCCTGGTGGAGGCTGCCCCTGCAATGCTGGGGGGTGGGGGCGGGTGGGAGACATGGGTGGGGGCCTGGTGGAGGCTGCCCCTGCACTGCTGGGGGGTGGGGGTGGTGGGAGACATGAGTGGGGGCCTGGTGGAGGGTGCCCCTGCACTGCTGGGGGGTGGGGGTGTTGTTAGACATGAGTGGGGGCCTGGTGGAGGCTGCCCCTGCACTGCTGGGGGGTGGGGGTGGTGGGAGACATGGGTGGGGGCCTGGTGGAGGCTGCCCCTGCACTGCTGGGGGGTGGGGGTGGGTGGGAGACATGAGTGGAGGCCTGGTGGAGGGTGCCCATGGTGGCTGGGGTGTGGGGGTGGGTGGGAGACATGAGTGGGGGCCTGGTGGGGGCGGCCCATGGTGGCTGGGGGGTGGGGGTGGGTGGGAGACATGGGTGGGGGCCTTGTGGAGGGTGCCCCTGCACTGCTGGGGGGTGGGGGTGGTGGGAGACATGAGTGGGGGCCTGGTGGAGGGTGCCCCTGCACTGCTGGGGGGTGGGGGTGGTGGGAGACATGGGTGGGGGCCTTGTGGAGGGTGCCCCTGCACTGCTGGGGGGTGGGGGTGGTGGGAGACATGAGTGGGGGCCTGGTGGAGGGTGCCCCTGCACTGCTGGGGGGTGGGGGTGGTGGGAGACATGAGTGGGGGCCTGCTGGAGGGTGCCCATGGTGGCTGGGGGGTGGGGGTGGGTGGGAGACATGAGTGGGGGCCTGGTGGAGGCTGCCCCTGGATGCTGGGGGGTGGTGGGGCGGTGGGAGACATGAGTGGGGGCCTGGTGGGGGCTGCCCATGGTAACTGGGGGTGGGGGTGGATGGGAGACATGAGTGGGTGCCTGGTGGTGCTGCCCCTGCACTGCTGGGGGGTGGGGGGTGGGAGACATGAGTGGGGGCTGCCCATGGTGGCTGGGGGGTGGGGGTGGGTGGGAGACATGAGTGGGGGCCTGGTGGAGGGTGCCCCTGCACTGCTGGGGGGTGGGGGTGGTGGGAGACATGAGTGGGGGCCTGGTGGAGGGTGCCCATGGTGGCTGGGGTGTGGGGGTGGGTGGGAGACATGAGTGGGGGCCTGGTGGGGGCTGCCCATGGTGGCTGGGGGGTGGGGGTGGGTGGGAGACATGGGTGGGGGCCTTGTGGAGGGTGCCCCTGCACTGCTGGGGGGTGGGGGTGGTGGGAGACATGAGTGGGGGCCTGGTGGAGGGTGCCCCTGCACTGCTGGGGGGTGGGGGTGGTGGGAGACATGAGTGGGGGCCTGGTGGAGGGTGCCCATGGTGGCTGGGGGGTGGGGGTGGGTGGGAGACATGAGTGGGGGCCTGGTGGAGGCTGCCCCTGGATGCTGGGGGGTGGTGGGGGGGTGGGAGACATGAGTGGGGGCCTGGTGGAGGGTGCCCATGGTGGCTGGGGGGTGACGGTGGGTGGGAGACATGAGTGGGGGCCAGGTGGAAGCTGCCCCTGGATGCTGGGGGTTGGGTGGGGTGGGAGACATGAGTGGGGGCCTGGTGGGGGCTGCCCATGGTGGCTGGGGGGTGGGGGTGGGTGGGAGACATGAGTGGGGGCCTGGTGGTGCTGCCCCTGCACTGCTGGGGGGTGGGGGGGTGGGAGACATGAGTGGGGGCCTGGTGGGGGCTGCCCATGGTGGCTGGGGGGTGGGGGTGGGTGGGAGACATGAGTGGAGGCCTGGTGGAGGGTGCCCATGGTGGCTGGGGGGTGGGGGTGGGTGGGAGACATGAGTGGGGGCCTGGTGGAGGGTGCCCATGGTGGCTGGGGGGTGGGGGTGGGTGGGAGACATGAGTGGGGGCCTGGTGGAGGGTGCCCATGGTGGCTGGGGGGTGGGGGTGCAGGGGGACATGAGTGGGGGCCTGGTGGTGCTGCCCCTGCACTGCTGGGGGGTGGGGGTGGGTGGGAGACATGAGTGGAGGCCTGGTGGAGGCTGCCCCTGCACTGCTGGGGGGTGGGGGTGGGTGGGAGACATGAGTGGGGGCCTGGTGGAGGGTGCCCATGGTGGCTGGGGGGTGGGGGTGGGTAGGAGACATGAGTGGGGGCCTGGTGGAGGCTGCCCCTGGATGCTGGGGGGTGGTGGGGGGGGTGGGAGACATGAGTGGGGGCCTGGTGGAGGGTGCCCATGGTGGCTGGGGGGTGACGGTGGGTGGGAGACATGAGTGGGGGCCTGGTGGAGGCTGCCCCTGGATGCTGGGGGGTGGGGGGGGTGGGAGACATGAGTGGGGGCCTGGTGGGGGCTGCCCATGGTGGCTGGGGGGTGGGGGTGGGTGGGAGACATGAGTGGGGGCCTGGTGGTGCTGCCCCTGCACTGCTGGGGGGTGGGGGGGTGGGAGACATGAGTGGGGGCCTGGTGGGGGCTGCCCATGGTGGCTGGGGGGTGGGGGTGGGTGGGAGACATGAGTGGAGGCCTGGTGGAGGGTGCCCATGGTGGCTGGGGGGTGGGGGTGGGTGGGAGACATGAGTGGGGGCCTGGTGGAGGGTGCCCATGGTGGCTGGGGGGTGGGGGTGGGTGGGAGACATGAGTGGGGGCCTGGTGGAGGGTGCCCATGGTGGCTGGGGGGTGGGGGTGCAGGGGGACATGAGTGGGGGCCTGGTGGTGCTGCCCCTGCACTGCTGGGGGGTGGGGGTGGGTGGGAGACATGAGTGGAGGCCTGGTGGAGGCTGCCCCTGCACTGCTGGGGGGTGGGGGTGGGTGGGAGACATGGGTGGGGGCCTGGTGGAGGCTGCCCCTGCACTGCTGGGGGGTGGGGGGGGTGGGAGACATGAGTGGGGGCCTGGTGGGGGCTGCCCATGGTGGCTGGGGGGTGGGGGTGGGTGGGAGACATGAGTGGAGGCCTGGTGGAGGGTGCCCATGGTGGCTGGGGGGTGGGGGTGGGTGGGAGACATGAGTGGGGGCCTGGTGGAGGGCGCCCATGGTGGCTGGGGAGTGGGGGTGGGTGGGAGACATGAGTGGGGGCCTGGTGGAGGGTGCCCATGGTGGCTGGGGGGTGGGGGTGCAGGGGGACATGAGTGGGGGCCTGGTGGTGCTGCCCCTGCACTGCTGGGGGGTGGGGGTGGGTGGGAGACATGAGTGGAGGCCTGGTGGAGGCTGCCCCTGCAATGCTGGGGGGTGGGGGTGGGTGGGAGACATGGGTGGGGGCCTGGTGGAGGCTGCCCCTGCACTGCGGGGGGGTGGGGGTGGTGGGAGACATGAGTGGGGGCCTGGTGGAGGGTGCCCCTGCACTGCTGGGGGGTGGGGGTGTTGTTAGACATGAGTGGGGGCCTGGTGGAGGCTACCCCTGCACTGCTGGGGGGTGGGGGTGGTGGGAGACATGGGTGGGGGCCTGGTGGAGGCTGTCCCTGCACTGCTGGGGGGTGGGGGTGGGTGGGAGACATGAGTGGAGGCCTGGTGGAGGCTGCCCATGGTGGCTGGGGGGTGGGGGTGGTGGGAGACATGAGTGGGGGCCTGGTGGAGGTTGCCCCTGCACTGCTGGGGGGTGGGGGTGGTGGGAGACATGAGTGGGGGCCTGGTGGAGGGTGCCCATGGTGGCTGGGGTGTGGGGGCGGGTGGGAGACATGAGTGGGGGCCTGGTGGGGGCTGCCCATGGTGGCTGGGGGGTGGGGGAGGGTGGGAGACATGGGTGGGGGCCTTGTGGAGGGTGCCCCTGCACTGCTGGGGGGTGGGGGTGGTGGGAGACATGAGTGGGGGCCTGGTGGAGGGTGCCCCTGCACTGCTGGGGGGTGGGGGTGGTGGGAGACATGAGTGGGGGCCTGGTGGAGGGTGCCCATGGTGGCTGGGGGGTGGGGGTGGGTGGGAGACATGAGTGGGGGCCTGGTGGAGGCTGCCCCTGGATGCTGGGGGGTGGTGGGTGGGGGGTGGGAGACATGAGTGGGGGCCTGGTGGGGGCTGCCCATGGTGGCTGGGGGGTGGGGGTGGGTGGGAGACATGAGTGGGTGCCTGGTGGTGCTGCCTCTGCACTGCTGGGGGGTGGGGGGTGGGAGACATGAGTGGGGGCCTGGTGGAGGCTGCCCATGGTGGCTGGGGGGTGGGGGTGGGTGGGAGACATGAGTGGGGGCCTGGTGGTGCTGCCCCTGCACTGCTGGGGGGGGGGTTGGAGACATGAGTGGGGGCCTGGTGGGGGCTGCCCATGGTGGCTGGGGGGTGGGGGTGGGTGGGAGACATGAGTGGGGGCCTGGTGGAGGGTGCCCATGGTGGCTGGGGGGTGGGGGTTGGTGGGAGACATGAGTGGGGGCCTGGTGGAGGGTGCCCATGGTGGCTGGGGGGTGGGGGTGCAGGGGGACATGAGTGGGGGCCTGGTGGTGCTGCCCCTGTACTGCTGGGGGGTGGGGGTGGGTGGGAGACATGAGTGGAGGCCTGGTGGAGGCTGCCCCTGCACTGCTGGGGGGTGGGGGTGGGTGGGAGACATGGGTGGGAGCCTGGTGGAGGCTGCCCCTGCACTGCTGGGGGGTGGGGGTGGTGGGAGACATGAGTGGGGGCCTGCTGGAGGGTGCCCCTGCACTGCTGGGGGGTGGGGGTGGTGGGAGACATGAGTGGGGGCCTGGTGGAGGCTGCCCCTGCACTGCTGGGGGGTGGGGTGGTGGGAGACATGGGTGGGGGCCTGGTGGAGGCTGCCCCTGCACTGCTGGGGGGTGGGGGTGGGTGGGAGACATGAGTGGAGGCCTGGTGGAGGCTGCCCATGGTGGCTGGGGGGTGGGGGTGGTGGGAGACATGAGTGGGGGCCTGGTGGAGGGTGCCCCTGCACTGCTGGGGTGTGGGGGTGGTGGGAGACATGAGTGGGGGCCTGGTGGAGGGTGCCCATGGTGGCTGGGGGGTGGGGGTGGGTGGGAGACATGATTGGGTTACCTGGTGGAGGCTGCCCCTGGATGCTGGGGGGTGGGGGGGTGGGAGACATGAGTGGGGGCCTGGTGGAGGGTGCCCATGGTGGCTGGGGGGTGAGGGTGGGTGGGAGACATGAGTGGGGGCCTGGTGGAGGGTGCCCATGGTGGCTGGGGGGTGGGGGTGGGTGGGAGACATGAGTGGGGGCCTGGTGGAGGCTGCCCCTGCACTGCTGGGGGTTGGGGGTGGGTGGGAGACATGGGTGGGGGCCTGGTGGAGGCTGCCCCTGCACTGCTGGGGGGTGGGGGTGGTGGGAGACATGAGTGGGGGCCTGGTGGAGGGTGCCCCTGCACTGCTGGGGGGTGGGGGTGGTGGGAGACATGAGTGGGGGCCTGGTGGAGGCTGCCCCTGCACTGCTGGGGGTTGGGGGTGGGTGGGAGACATGAGTGGGGGCCTGGTGGAGGCTGCCCCTGGATGCTGGGGGGTGGGGGGGTGGGAGACATGAGTGGGGGCCTGGTGGGGGCTGCCCATGATGGCTGGGTGGTGGGGGTGGGTGGAAGACATGAGTGGAGGCCTGGTGGATGCTGCCCATGGTGGCTGGGGGGTGGGGGTGGTGGGAGACATGAGTGGGGGCCTGGTGGGGGCTGCCCATGGTCGCTGGGGTGTGGGGGTGGGTGGGAGACATGGGTGGGGGCCTGGTGGAGGGTGCCCATGCACTGCTGGGGGTGGGGGTGGTGGGAGACATGAGTGGGGGCCTGGTGGAGGGTGCCCATGGTGGCTGGGGGGTGGGGGTTCAGGGGGACATGAGTGGGGGCCTGGTGGTGCTGCCCCTGCACTGCTGGGGGGTGGGGGTGCAGGGGGACATGAGTGGGGGCCTGGTGGAGGCTGCCCCTGGATGCTGGGGGGTGGGGGGGTGGGAGACATGAGTGGAGGCCTGGTGGAGGCTGCCCATGGTGGCTGGGGGGTGGGGGTGGTGGGAGACATGAGTGGGGGCCTGGTGGGGGCTGCCCATGGTGGCTGGGGGGTGGGGGTGGGTGGGAGACATGGGTGGGGGCCTGGTGGAGGGTGCCCCTGCACTGCTGGGGGGTGGGGGTGGTGGGAGACATGCATTGTTGATCAGTAGTGCAAGGTGACATGTGGGTTGGCTGGGGGGCATGCCCATGGTGGATGGGCTGCCTGCGGGACATGAGCAGGGGTGCAGGGTAGTCCCCCGTGGTGTGGGCTGCCTGCAGGGGCCGTGGAGGTTGTGGAGCGTACACCTGGGAGGACCCACACAGCCAATTCACGTGTAGTACTCCCCAGAACCCCTGAAATACACATACCCTGCTTTAATCGCGTGTGGAACTTCCCGCGCACCCCTGAAATACACATACCCTGCTGAAATTGTGTGTGGAACTTCCCGCGCACCCCTGGAATACACGTACCCTGCTGAAATCGTGTGTGGAACTTCCCGCGCACCCCTGGAATACACGTACCCTGCTGAAATTGCGTGTGGAACTTCCCGCGCACCCCTGAAATACACGTACCCTGCTTGCACGGGGCCAATCGCGTGTGGAACTTCCCGCGCACCCCTGAAATACACGTACCCTGCTTGCACGGGGCCAATCGCGTATGGAACTTCCCGCGCACCCCTGAAATACACGTACCCTGCTCGCACTGGGACAATCGCGTGTGGAACTTCCCGCGCACCCCTGAAATACACGTACCCTGATGAAATCGCGTGTGGAACTTCCCGCGCACCCATGGAATACACGTACCCTGCTCGCACTGGCCCAATCGCATGTGGAACTTCCCGCGCACCCCTGAAATACACGTACCCTGCTGAAATCGCGTGTGGAACTTCCCGCGCACCCATGGAATACACGTACCCTGCTTGCACGGGGCCAATCGCGTGTGGAACTTCCCGCGCACCCCTGAAATACACGTTCCCCGCTTGGCGTTTGCTGTTTGCCAGCCCAGTGAACTGGTCCAGGGTTAGCGCAGCCCTTTGCGATGATTTAGCGATTTTGATGGCTTTTCCTTGCGCGAGGGCATTCTTAGGGGCGTTACTGGCGCTGCTGCAGGGTCGCTGCGATTCTCTGCACCAGGGTGGTTTGGGAGCCTAAAATCCATGAATACGCTGTGCGCGGAAATCGGTTTTAGCGCACGTGCCTGGCGCAGACAATCGCACGCGGACACTCTGCGCCAACCGCTTGCGACACTTTTCTGCGAAATTCTATGAATTACCCTGTTAGTATTTTCAGAATCGTCATAAAATATAGAACTCAAATATACATATATTCACTGAAAAAACTATGTTAAGGGGACGTTATGGTTAAGTTGCACCCTTTGCATACACCCAAGACATAGGGACTATGAAAAACAAATATGATAGGTTGGAAAGTGAAATAGCCAATACAAACAGGCTTTGAGGTAAGCGTCCTCCGATTAAGGAGTGATGACCTCCTTACCAGGGACCTCAAATCAACTCACCACCCCATATGTACAGAGTGCAGCTGACTTCATGCATACCACTTCTCAAGAACAGGGAAACATGAGGCAGCTGGACTCATCCAGTCCTAGTCCAACTGATCCGGAAGGCCAGTCCTTATCCGACATCAATGAGGGCTCAGGGTTACCAAATAGATGGCAATGTGGCCAGACCAATGGTCTCTGGGAATTTACAAATACGCTGGCATGTACTTCTGACTAGGAGGGCTCGTATGATAAAAAGGCAGGGTATTGGACTGGCAGAAAATGAAGTAACAATGGGACCAACTGGTCCGCCTTACAGAAAGATAAGATCCAGAGTTTAGGACTCAAAATAGCATCTTAAAAACCACCACGCATTCAGAGAGGTGGTGGGAATTCCCCACCATCCCTGGAAGGAGCAATGAGGAGGTTGAGTACTCTCTGGTGCGAACAGGTGAGTACAAGGGGAAATGACCTTGAGAGCCCACAGCTCCACAGGAGAGAAGAGTCTAGGCCCCATGATTCTTAGAGGTATTCCCAATCTCATAGAGGAAGGGAGCACCTAAAGGAGAGGGAATGGACCACCAACAGTAGCAACTCTGAGTCAGAGGAGGATTGGACCCAGGTGCAGCGGAAAAGGAAGTCTGCCAAACAGAAGAAAGGTCTGGTGAAAGACCCAATTCGGCAGATAACGGCCATAAAAAGCTTCATGACTCTCTACCATAAGAATGCAAAATACTTGGTATGGGAGCATCTAGAGGTTTATGAACAAATGATGACATCATTTGGTATTACAAATGATAGAAAAGCATGGAATTTGCTAAGTGGACATTCTCCCCCGAATACTCCAGCTGCTTTGAAAGGCTAGAGGACCAAAATCACAAAAATGGCCTACCTATAAGGTGGCCATTCTTAGACGCATTTCAATTCATAGGAACCTGCAGGAGGCCTGCAAGGCAGCATACAACCTGCAGTGTGGGGAAGACCAAGTGCCCAGAGAGTTTGTGCAGTATCTGTAATGAGCATTTGCCAAGACTTCTACAAGGATGAACACCAATATCCGGGAGTTCATCAACACATACTTTCATGCTCTCCCAAAATACATAATGACCCAATTACTAAGGGGTTTCCATGACCATAGGATCCTGGATTGGGTGATAGAACGGGCCACCAGAATGAGGTCCAAAAGCCCTCTGAAAGTAGGACTAATAAAAATAAAAAAACATCAAACACAAAAATATTCCCCCATTGCACTTGGAAACAGAGGGGACCTAAAGATTTTCCTCCCACCAATCAACAGAATGAGAGACATGGGAGACCCTGGGATCCAAACCAATCGGGTGGTAGCCAGGCAGGATACCATGCCAACGCTCCATTTGACCCTGTAACCTATATCAGAACTAGATACAATGGTAAGCGACCCATACTGGGGTATGTCTACACTCCCCCGGCGCAGAAAGCGGGCCTGACCAGGTAGGTACAGCCTCGGGAAACTTCCCTCAAAACTTCCCTCCAAACTTCCCTTAGGAGTGAAGAAATACTCTAGCACCCCAAACAAAGCTTCGTTCCCAGATACCCTTCAAACCCTATTTTTCAAGAATAATCCTCCTCTCTCTGCCCGCATTCAGGACAATAGATTCCTGAATCTGTAAAAAGGGAGACCTAGGATGGAGTGTTATCATAGAAAACCCCAATACGCAAGCTGCTCTGGGAAAAGGGATAACTACCCTTTCTCGGAGCAGCAGAGGTATGAATCCAGACCACCCTACGAACCAGAAAACATTTCACAACTGGAGCAACAGGTACAACAATTACCCCATGACCTGGGTTGCATGTAGAGGGCTCAGCAGAACCCTCAACTGGAAACCACTGCCCAGAATAGCTCAACACCTAGGACTGGTGCCCTGGGGGAGCGATGACAGGAGAAAACCCTGACAACCAACAGGTGCTAGAGGAGGGGGACCGGGTGAAAGGGAGTTGTGAAGCCATAGAGGAAGCTTCCATTTCATTGGGACAAAACCCCAGGAAATCTCTGGGCATGCCTATGAATCTTCTACCCCCAAAAAGCTGGAACCTAAAGAAAAGAGGGTAAATAGGAGAAATTGAAAGCCAAAGACAACCCACTCTGTGGAGGAAGTCCGCATCATCCCTTTCGAAGGAGAAGAATCACTGGAGGATTCAGGTAGGAAACCTTCTCTTTCAGGGATGGAGGGATCCCTCCAAATGAAAAATGGGTCTCAAAAGACCCTGATGTTTACAGGCTAAGTAGAGAATTGATCAAGTGCAAGAAGCTCTTAAACCCAAACAATGTCACCCAAATTCCAAATGTATTGCCAAGCAGGTGTATGCTAAACATTTCCATTGGTGACAAGAACATAGAACATAATTGTTGGGTCATGAGAGATATCCCTTCCATCTTTTATTTAGGTAGTGACATTCTCAATCAATTTGGTTTTAATTTGGACCTAATTAATTAAAAAGCCTGGTCCCGACTGGGGGGTAACCTCATGTGCTTTGACAACACTGAGAAAGCATTCCGGTCAGCTCAATTGCTGCCATATGCAGTTGAAGTTCATGTGAGAGATAAGGTCAGCATCCCAGGACAGGTGTGACAATTTACAATTACACTAAAAATTAAGCAAGGACAGAACAAACTGGACACCTATATAAATTAGAATGATCACCTCCAACGACAAGGTTTGTATTTACATCCAACAGCCCTAGTTGACCAAGAACAGAAGACCTTTCGAATATTGGTTGATAACAGCGACCGTCAAAGTATCATTTTGGGTGTGGACACCTTTATTGGAATGGCAGTTGACGCCCAACATTATTCTGTTGATTTAGGTAATGAGATCATTGGACCAATTCAAATTGACTGCTTCCATATCAACAATGCTATCCCTGCGGAAAAGATTTTCACCAGGCAAGGGGGGAATTTCTTGCTGTACTGGTATTCTGAGTCAACAGCGGCTACCTCCCATCCTTGGAACCTCCCGTCCAGGCCAACACCATCACAAGAGATCTCTCCACCCAATTGGAGGATACTGCCAAAATTGCCAAGCCCAAGGTTTTTCCAGGCTTTAAGCAGATGGTTGAAGTAGAAATCAATCTCTCTGATGCCTGTGAGACCGAGGCGAAAAAACAGAAGCTGAAACAGGTGTTTCTGGATTTTCATGATATCTTTGCAGTGGATTCATATGACTGTGTACGCACAGAGATACATTAAACAGTGTTAGGGAGAATTCTCCAGAATTGCTAATTTCCCTTACCTTTTAAGTCCCTCAGCAGCTTTGGTGGATTTCTAGGGTTTAATTTTTCACCTGGTAAGAGTGTGAGCCTTTTTTTCCCACACTTACATGTGTTTTGCTGTGTGTTGTTCATTTTATTTGATCATGGGCTATGGTGTCTCACCCATCCCATAGGCATCATCATTTTACTGTGTGTCACCCAGCACCTTTAGTGCAGTGACACAGGGTTGTCTTTTCAGGCTTCCCACTTTAAACTCCATTTTCTGGGACTGAATACTGTCTCCCAGAACCTGTAAAGTTGACATTGACTTTACTAGTCTTTTGAAATTTACAGACCCTGCATACCCTATCTTCCAACAGAATACTGGAGGGGTTAATAGTTATCCCCTTTTGTCTGATTCTCATGGAACATTAGTATGTTCCCCTTTCTCTAAGATCTGGCTGGTGGCAGTGGTATCTAACATTTTTATTCTACCGCAGACTGTGAAAATAGCCTTTTGCACCATTAGATGCTATGATGGTAGCCTCAAACTCAAGCCCGGTAATCCACTTTTATTTTAACTTGGTTCTGGTCGAGTTCTTTCGCCATATCTTCTTGTAAAGGCCTTTCTAGTGTTTTACTCTGTGTGCCAAACCAGGTTTGCTTCCTTTGTTCACCTTCCTTTGGCGGGCTTCTGCACAGAAGCCCTCCTTAGGCGCCTGAGTGTCTGGGTGGGGAGGATGTGAGGGAGGGGTTTGAGGCCCTCTGCACAGGGTCTCCTTGGAGACCCAAATCACACTCTTGTTTGATTGGCCAAGTGGCTGCCCTGCCAGGATAGCAACCCTGCTGTGTGATTGACAGCCAGGCTGTGTGAATGGGGGATTTGGTGCAAAAACGCCAGTCTCTGGGACTGGAAGGCAGAGTTGGCACTGGAATGAGAGAACCAACGAGAAGCTGAAGGAAGACGTCTGCTGCAACTACTGGACACCCGGTAAATCCCTGCTGCATGTCTGAATTGCCTGAAACTTCGACAGAGGAGATCTGCAAGGTATCTTCTTCCCTTGAGCTTGGTGGGGACAACCAGCTCGCTAAACACCAGAAACCAGTCCTCATCCTGGTCAAATCCACTGTGCATCGCTGCAGTAGATTGGATAGCCAGTGAGAAGAGAACCGGTTTGGGTTTTAAGGAGCGCACCTTTTATTCGTCGTTTTGCTCCACTGCTGGCTTCTTCCCTGGGCAGTGCAGGACCCTCCAGCCATCCTCCTTCTAGTCACCACGATGGAAGCTTCAAGAACCGTGAGCCTGCAGGAACTGCCAAGAACAACTGCATCAGCTACAGGATTCTTCTTCTTTAAAGTTAATGTGCTAATTCAGTCATCCGACTGCGATGAAAGCACGGGAAATCTTTTGCCTCTCTGAAGGCTTGTCCTTCTCTTCTCTTTTGAATAACTTTTTCTCCGACCAACTTCATTTTGAACTCTTGGCAAAGACTTAACTGCAAACTACTTTGAACTTTGTGATCCTCTGCAAATACTCTGAACCATTAACATTGGCCCAGACCTATTGACTTGAATCCTAGTTGTAGTAGCCTTTTCTAGATTGCCCTGCCTATAACTTGTTGTTGCTATTGATTTTGAATAACCTTGTCTTTCCTTCCTTTTAAATAACTGGAGTGCCATTTTGCTCACACTTCATTTTGAACCTAACTTGTCCAGAATTGATGAGGGGTTGTAGTATATTAAGACTGTTTTTTTCTGCTGCTTAATGATAGTGAACTGTTTTATAACAGAGGGTGTAAATAAATGTATATTCTTTTACTCAGAAACCTTGAATCAGTGTTTGTTTGAATCATAGTAATTGTTGTCCTTTGTTTAAACGTTTGTACTGCTCACTTTACTTTTGAGATAAGTCTGGCTGCTCAGCCATCGCTACCACTTTACTGTGCAGTACAGGCTTGTACCAGAGGGGAAATTGTATCTACACTTGTAGTCTTAATTGTGTGTGGTGTTCCCAAAGGGTACTACACATGATTCTGCCTAACAAAACACAATACCCACGGCCCTGAGATGGCCTGAGTATTTGTGAAGCAATGCTGGTTATCATCTGCATCGATGGCGTTACTCACAGTGATTATTAAAAACATAGAATCCCATCAGATAATTTGTCCAATCAACAGTAACTTTAATAACCAGGTACTAGGGATACTCAAACCCAATGGCCAATGGAGACTTTGCATAGACCTAAGGGAGTTAAATAAACAGGTCCACATGTCAAGATGGCCCCTTTCCTACATTGACCAGGGACTGGCCCAGATCCAAGGGTCAAAGGTGTATACTGTCAATGACCTGACCACTGGTTACTTTATAGTACCAGTGAGTAGGGAAGACCAATATAAGCTTGCCTTTACCTAGGGGGGCTGCAATATATGTGACCCAAACCACCTTTGGATACATAAACTCTGGCAACAAATTTAACATCTTCCCACATAAGGCCATGCCCGATTTGGGAGAAAAGGAAAACCCGGCTTATGTAGAAGATGTCTTAATCAAGAGCTCAACTGTGGAGGAACATATAGCGGAAATATGTTCTGAACCAGTTGCAGAAAGCCAGAGCAAAACCGTCCTTTCAGAAGGCAGAATGGTGTAAGACCCTCGTGAACTTCTTAGGGCACAAAATCACACATAAGCATCTCAGCCCCCAGGAAAAAAAGGTGGAAGCATTATTGAAATTGAAAGACTCTACTACTCTGCGAGAACTAAGAAGCCTTCTTGGACTAACTTATTATAGTCGAAAGTACATTGAAGACTACGCAGAGGTCACTCGACCCATGGTCCATTTATTAAAGACAGGTGTCAAGTGGGAGTGGGGTCCGGAACAATCAGAGGCAGTAAAACAACTAAAGAGAAACTTTCCCAAGCCCCGTGTTTGGCTTACTCCATAAAGAACAAGGAGTTCTTGGAGACGCGGTTCTCAGATACCTGCTTAGCAGTGGTTTTGTACCAAAAGCACAACAATTTCATAAAAGTAATCTAGTTTAACGTTGTCCTCAGTGGAGGAAAAATTCACTTATTGCGAAAGGCACTCATGGCAACGGTGTGGGCATTGAAGAATTACTGTCCATTCATCTAGGGGGAGCACATCATAGTGGAGACGCCTCACCAACCCTTGCAATACTTACAAAGTGACTGAATCCGAACAGGGAAAATGAGTAATTCCAGAATCACTTCCTGTATTCTGTCCATGCAAGGCTTTCATGTGGAGATCAGATATAGCCAAAACAAGAAGGGTCCTCTAGCGCAAGGATTGGCTGACTTGCATAACTGGGCCAAAGAAAACTGTCTCAAGGACGAAAGTCTAAGGACCAATGACAATATCGAGGTATACCTTACTTCTCCGCACAAAGTCTAATAGGAAGACATGTTTCAGGGGATACCCACATTTTATGTGGATGGGTGCTCCTACCACGTTGACAATCACAGGGAAAGAGAACTAGTGGCTGCCATTGGGAATGCCTGTGTGACTGATGCCCTGGAACCCTCTGTTGGGTACAAAATAGGTCCCCGAAGTAGTCAGGTGGCAGAGTTGATGACAGTACATCAAGCCATCCTCATTGCAGCACACCACCACCAACTCAAACAACTGGTCATAATTACTGACTCTGATTATGTCAGGAATGGGTTTGTGGAGCACCTGATTAACTGACAAAATCGAGGCATGCTGTGTGCAAACAATAAAAACCAAAAGCATGGGAAATTAATTCAATCAATTGATGATCTGGTAACCTCTAATGAGATGACCATCTATTGGAAAAAGATCAGTGGTCACTCCAAAATAGAAGAACCAGATAAAACTGGACATGACTTGGCTGACCAGTTGGCCAAAACCAAAGCCATTCACAGGCATTGCTAATAAACCAAATCACTGTTGGGGGAAATCCAGGTCACTGCTGTCACTAAGTCCCAAACCCATGCCGATAATGAACCCTGAACTGCCCAGTGGAGTAAAGAAACCCCAGATGCAGATTTGATTACTGCACAAAAAGAGGACCACATTTTTGGGAAATTTATCAAAATGGTCTGCATCTCAGATGGTTTGTTGGTACGGTGATCTATATCTGGATGTGACCAGTGAGTGGTGCCTACCTCATTCCAAAGCCTGATGTTAAGTCATGCCTATGACGCAGCCATTGACAATCATAGGGGGTTTCATACCACATTAGAAATATTGTGCATACTGGCTACACATGGGACAGGACTTTGACATCTACTTAAAGGGGTGTCTTGTGTGTGCTCAGTTTCAGCCAAGTTCTCTCACATACAGAGCTCTCCTACAGAAAAGGGGAATGATACTGCCTTGATTGGGTTTTCAAGTCGATTCCATGATAAGCTTATTTACCAAATGGGTAGAATGTCTTCCGGCCCTGAATTGTAAGGAGGAGACAGCTGCTGCACTAATGTTGAACCACATCTTCTCTTGTTTCGGCCTTCCCCAAACGATTTAGTCCAACCGAGGATGTAATTTTACCAGCGAGGTGATGACCAAGATGTGGGAGATACTGGTTGTAAAGAGAAAACTCCACATTGCCTACTGCCCAGCCTCGGGCTAAATGAGTTTCGAGGTACAATAAAACAATTGTGGGTATATTGAAGAAGTTTGGGGTGGACTCTGGACCAAGTTAGGACATCCGATTACCACTTGTCTTAATGGGCAATAGGTCCACAACGTCTTTGTCTCCATTTGAGCTCATGACTAGATGAAAAATGGTACTACCTCAGCATCTGCTCTGCAGAACTCAAGAGCAGACCCTTATCAGAGCTTTCACTACCCATGAGTACATTGAGAATTTATGGAAAGACCTTCATCATGCTTTTGCTTACGTTCAGTGCAATTTAGAAAAGTTGGCAGAAGGAACGAAAGCCTACTATTACTTAAAAACTACCAAGAAGGAGTATGAAGTAGGAGATAGGGTCTACCTGTACAATTTCCAAAGGAACCAGACCAAGTAGTGGAAGTTCCTCCCCTCTTGTTGCAGTGTCTTTGAAATTGTCGATAAAAATTTCAGCTGTAGCTTATAAGATCTGCATCCCTAAAGGGGAACTTAAGGAAGAGAAATGGGTTCATATCAATCACTTAAAGAGCTGTCACCCCAGTCAGACTTTAAAACTGATTGAAGAGCCCAGTCAGGGTGGAGCCCAGGAACACGTGTCAATGCAGAGGGCTGAATGATGAAATAAAGCAAAATTCATGAACCTACGATTCTAGTTGAATGACTTTATTTGATTGTCTGGTGCAACCAAGTAGTATAATAACATTTTGAACTTATATTTGTCCAAACCGTATGCAAAGAAAGATAGTATTATAAACAACATGCCCAGATATAATGGTAAATGTTACATGTAAGTACACCTTTTAAAACTGTATTTTCTGAAGTATGGATGCAGCTGGTGTTTTCCCCACTGAACAGAACTTGCAGATGTTCGTGTCAGGTCACAAGAACAGAAATGAATCTAAAAACAAGGTTGGGGCTAGTGTAAAGGTGAGGGACACATGTGATGCTTTGCCATATGATAAACATTGGCCACCTTTTCTTTAATAAAAAGAGAATCATATGTTCCAGTGAGCTCATCCCGGAATCACATAAAGGGGATAAGAGGCCCGTCATTGTCATGTAAATATTAATCCTGTGTGAAGTATACAAGTTGAGTTATAAAGACAATTATGTTTCTGGCCTTCTCATAATTCAGAGGGAATGGAAAGTTGGTTTGGTGATAGGTTATGGAAGTAAGGATTGAATCTTGAAGGATCAGAGTTGTCACTATTTTAGCTCAGGAGTAAATCTATAAAAATGGTAGCTCCTCCCAGTAAGGGTATGCTAAGATATGATTAGTATTTTCAGACTAGCCGTAAAATATATAACTCAACTATAAATATGTACCTGCAGTTATCTGAAAAATCGGGGTAGCTACCATGTTATTAGACTTTTAAGGACATGGAAAATGCAAACCCGCTTGTCATTTTGGGATGATGAATCTTTCATCTCCCTCAGCCTTCATCATCCACACCCTCCAACTCCTTGTCCTATCAGCAGGCAGCGGGCATGTTGGAGGAGGGGAAGGGAGAGAACTGGCCAATCCGCAGGATGGAAATTATGATAATAATGGAGTGTCACCAGCCCTATAAGATATCAGTTTTTAATCTGAGAGGGACTTTTTCTTTGAAATTTGACTATTGGGAACTTTCTTTAGAGTTTTCATTTTTCCATTGACTTTCCCACTCTATTGCTGGAGGTAGGCTACTTCTGAACTCTTGCAAGGAACAACTAGCAGCGAGGCAGGCTGAGCTACCAAGGCATTAAACATTGCATGAGAGACAGAGAGTGAGAAATCTAGAAGCTAGCTGGGCCTGCATTTGTGAAGTCAGAGGAAGTCTTGGTGCTGGGGACTACACTTGACTGAAGTCTTTGTCCATATCTGTGCTGCCCTCAGAGGAGCCCTGCTGTTTCCTTGGATGTCCCATAACCAAGGCCGCTCATGTAAGTAGATTAATCCAAATGCCAACAAATGTATGGGGGGATCTGCCAGCCTTAATCTCCATCTCGCATAGTGGTGAGGGGGGGGGTGATACTGGGCAGGCCCTTGATACATTTTATCAAATCTAACTCAAATTAATTCCACTATAGAAAACTCCCCTATCCATATAAATTGAAATGTGTTGGGGACTGCATGCCTTAATCATTTCCATTGAATTGTGGGGCGGGGTTGATACTGTGTAGCTCCTTAGAACATTGAATTGAAGTTAAATCAATTAATTCCCATACAGAAAATCACGGGATGAGTGTTGTTAGAGTTTGAAACTCACAAGGTTCATGCCCAGTGTGTTACAGCCAGTAAAGACAATAAAGTACTTTGGTGACTCTACATTTCTGAAACCCCTGTCTTCTGTACAAAAGGGGGGTGTCCATAATCCCAAAATAACTAACCCTAAAACCCTGCCATGCAAGTGAATGTAGAGTGTGCAAAACGAAATTTACCATTTATTTGCCTGCATCCCAAATCAGAATCTCAAGACCCTACATTTTATGAAAACTAATAGCCCAAATCGATTTTTCCACTGAGTTTCTTTTCTTAGCTTTGCCTTTCAAATAAAAAAGTCCAAAACATTCCTTTTTCATTGTGTCTATTTCCCAAACCCAGCCTTTTTATAAAAAGCCAGAACAATGTTTCCATTTTATTCCCAGTCCCTGTAACTTGCCTCCAAACCAGAGGGGTAATATCTAATTTATACCTGGCGGTGGGAGTTGATGGGAGAAAAGAGTGTGTTAGCAGAATAAGCAATCACTGTGTGAGTCATATTGTTTGTGAGTGAAATTTTAATAAATCTGATGTGATGTGAAGACTATCCATCTCTAAATTTTACCTGTGTGTTGTAGTATCTATAAGTCCGTTAGAAATATGTCAGTCAATTGGTGTAAGTAATTTGAGATTGTGATAATGTATTGTGCCACAGCATTGGTGGTTCATGTTTTGGTGATTTTATTATTCTTTGTCAAACATTAAGTAAATATATATACTTACTTTACACCGACATAGTTCCTAGCTCATTGGTGGTACAGAGGGTATTTGCTGGGTGGTGTGAGATAGGTTGGAGGCCTCACTAAAGCTTAATCTGTATCAGTGCTTTGGGTGCGCGCCACCTAGCTTGGAGGGGAAATTAACCCCTTAAGTTGAGAGTGACGGCCTAATAAATATTGACCTTAGTGTCATTTCTGACCCTGACCACATTTTTGTTTTAAGTATGTCAGCTACGGTTTAAACCATGAATGTCACACTTGCATTTCCATACCCCAAACAGGGATGGAAATGCTTATTTTTCTTCGAGCACCGAGACAGGCCCTTAATGGCTCTTCTCAGTGAAATGCACTCCCAGAAACCAAGTGGTTGCTTTGAGCCTGTCATACATTTGTGTTGGAAATGCGCTGCTGGTAACAATGTATGCAAGGGGCAACCTTCTGCCATTGAACAGCCCCTCATGGAATATGCAGGTCACCTCTGTGATAAGGTGACTTGTACCTTTCATCAATGAGCACAAATGAAAGAAATCTCATCCTCTTTGCTTTTTTCATTTGCACTCATTTTTGAGAATCTGGCCCATAGTATTTAAACATTCAGCACACATATACCTGTGTACTCTTAATAGATACATTTTTATGGCCCCATATTTGCATTTATTTTCATTTCATATTGTTATTGTAGTTTATATTTTTTTTTATTTTAAAACAGCCTCAACCTAACAGAGAAAGAAATCCCCCATGACTCATACGTAATCTAGAATGAATCCTCTTACTAATGGTGTTGTATGCTCATTCTCAGTGGACATATGCTTTCACTTATTTAGCCAATCTGTGGCATGCTTTCATTGCTCTTCAACGATGTTAAAGACAAACCTTAACTGTGTCTTTCCATCAGATATCTCATCTTTACAAGACTTTCTTGTATGTTTAAACCTGTTCCCCATTCTTCATTGCCAAAGTCTATATTCGTTTGTTTGAGGCTCAATACATCACTTTCTGGCTGGACAAGCATCTCTGTGTTAGACCACTAATCTGGTTACTGAAACAGAATAAACAAAAGCTAGTTTCATACCATAACATAGCATGCATCTGCTAGCAACAAATCGCAATGAACCGAATTTGGAAAGGGTGGGTATATTGCCATCTTCCACCCTTCAAACTCCATACCATTTTCTTTCATAGCAGGTGGTTTTAAATCACCACTTCTGGACCATAAATAATAAATGGACAATTCCATGTGCATGCACATGATTAACTCTATATATGCAACAATTCAAATCTTTACAACTTACACTATGCTTGTTGGCAAAATAGACAGCAATTATCATAGATATTCTTTCTTCCTGATGACATTTAATGAATACATTTTAATATGAGGCCCTGGCACTGACAAGACCACGTTCCTATTAATTCTGACAACCCCATCTCGAATCTACCATGAAATGTGTCCACCAATCACAGTAATTTGTAGAAGGTGCTCGATGTTTTGAATCCCAGAAAGGTTGGTTTTAGATCCCTACACAAGATGCAAGTCGTTTGTATGTCGTTTGTATGTCATATGTTCTGATCCTGCTCGTAGACATGTCCTTGGCATGTGATACATTTTCAAATGTTATTATATTTATTAGGCTTACAGAAATAGGTTGTTGTGGTTCAATCTGCAAATGGCTGCAATCCTTATTAGTGGGTAGGATTAAGATTGCCCTACTACCTTTCACCTCTATACCTTGCAACAGGGGGCATGGGTGAGGTCAGAGAGGAGGTGAAGAAGGACCAAAAGACCAATGAGGTTTTTGCAAACAGAAGAGGCGATGGCTGGAAGGTTTTGAATTAATCTTAACCTCTGGCATTGCTCTGGGCAACCCTCCAGATCATCGTTATTCGTCTGCCAAGCCATTACAACTGGGGAGTGACAATATGCAAATCAGATTTGATCTCACCCCAAAAGGGCAGGCCAGCCCACGTTGCTAGGTCAAATCCCTTCTGCACAAGACGACAAGCATCCCCAAACATGTTTCAGCCTTGTTGGGCCTTATCATTGAGGAGTAGGTTGGGTCTCTAGGCCCAGCAGGCTGAGGTTGCTTGAGTTTCCATGCAGAGGGGAATTTCTTAGCAGTTCGGGCAGGGTTGTTTCGATTGGCGGCAGTACCTGACTGACTTGCATATGGCCAGACCCCTTTTGCAATGGCTCAGACAGGCTAAACAACTGTGCTGTTTAGGTTTGCCCAGAGCAGTGCCACTGTTTCATATTAAGTCAGACCTTTCACCCATCATATTTTGGTTTCTGTTTGTCTCTCAATTTGAGAAAGGGTATGCCCAGACGTGGGTCCCTTGCTCGCTGCGCCATAGGGAACCAAGCTACACCTCAATGATGAGGCCCAACAAGGCTGAAACATGTCTGGGGTTTCTTGAATTTCTGTGCAGAGGGGACCTGGCCTAGCAGTTCAGGAAGGGCTGCTCCCATTGGTGGTAGTACCCTACTGATTTGAATATGGCTGGACCCCTTTTGCAATGGTGCACAGAGGTTGGAAGTTTGTGCAGAAGCAGGAGGAGGACTTGGAGAAGCTTTTAGATTATGTGCAAGGCATACAAGATAAGTGCAGTTTCAGGAGTTTAGTCTGCTAGTTCATAGCCTCCTGTGAATTGTTGCTGGCCTAGTGATTACTGGTGAGAAGGAAGAGGAGCCTATATAATCCGGGGCATTGTACGACACATGGAGTACATGCGCTAAGTGCAGATTCAGCAGTGCAGTCTGCTTGTTTGTCAACTCCTATTCATTTTTTGCTTGCCTCGTTGTCACTGGTGAGAAAGAGGAGGATGCTATATAATGTGTGGCATTGCACGCAGTACTCATGATGAGTGCAGTTTTAGCAGTTCCAGAGTGTCCAGGGTTGACCAAATAAAAGTGGACAGCTACATAGGGTACAAGGTAAGCAAAGGGTATCTACTGTATCCTTACATAATTGACTCTCTTTTTAAGTCATCATATAACAAGAAAAGTATAATTTGAGAAGCAACTCAATTTCTCGAAGAATTGCTTCTTTAGAGAATTTGCTGTCCTGCTCGAAACAGCAAATTCAGTCTGATAAATGGCTTGAAAGTTCTAAACACAAACAGCTCAAATTAGCTGCACTGATTGTATCGGCAAAAATCACTCTTTTTTTTTAATTACTTTTAAAGCCTCCAAACTGCTAGGTCAGATTAAATGTTGACCTAATTTGGAAGAGAATGAACTAGAAAATATATACATATAATTCCTTACCTCTACCTACTCATGCCAAGCGATGAATGGCTCCCATATGAAACCATCGCCCCATTGGTTGAGCTGTCTCCCACTCCTATGGTGCTGGTTGACTTTACTGACTGTACTAAGGGGACCCTAGAGCAAGGTTCTGGAAAAAATGATATAAGTAGTGACAATCTTTCACAGTCCCCAGCCATTTTCCTGGATAAAAATAGTTCACCTTCTACCATGGAGGATAATTCTCTGTGCGAAATGCTGAAATAGCTTCACAACTTGGTGAAACAAGGTCCAAACATGTTCTGGACGAATTCTTCCTCACTTAAATTATATGAGAACATTTTCAATGTACTTATACTTCATACAACATCATTGGGCAAAATAGAACAACATCTTGAGTTGGGGAGGATTGTAATATTAATATCTCTATATTGGATGTCTGTGATTCCTCTATATCTATGAAACCATCCTTTTCTATGCCACAGGATAATTGTGTGAAAGAGATTTTGCTAGGGAATAAAACAGCATTTGAGATATAGGAACCTAAACCAGTCAAAAGGATGAAAAACCAGACAATTTAAATGCCTAAGCATAGAAGGAATACTCATCATGCACCACTCAGGTTCTCGAGAACATTTCTTAGGGACTTAAAAAAAACAAGTGATGCTGCAACATGATTTTGTGGTGTATAATACCTCAAGGCTGGCATCTTCACTGCTCCGAGTGTCTGCTTTTTTTTTAGCACATGATTGTTTAGAGGAAGACTGCTACTTGTAGACTGGTTTTACACCAGGGCACGGAAAACTGTTTATTATTGGGAAGTGTCACATGCAAGGTTTAGCCCTGAAGATGGACTATGTCCAAAATATATGCAGCTTGCTCAGGGCTTGGCAAGAGCACATGGTTCTCAAAGTGCACACATTGGAATAAGGTTATGTAGTAGATGCTCTATTGCGTAGGCCTTTACCACTGTGTTCAAATTAATATTAAGGAATATATGGAGATATTTGATTATATGCATTTTGGGTTGAAATAATATACTGGTGCCTACTTTTTTCCTATTTGTAAAATACCCCATAACCTCCTCAGGAAAATCCATGCTCAGTGAACATGAAGAAGAAAAAGAAGAAAGCTAAAAAGAAAAAGAAAACCAACAATGATGATAACTGCCCACTGATGGAGAACAGGATTTCTCATTACTATGATCAATCTGAGCCAAAAGTAACATCTGCTCCTTTAAATACTAATAATCAAGATCAAGATATCTCTGAATACCTTGAAGCAGATGTTGGCATTGTTAATGCATCATTGTCTTCAGACTTCATGGAAATGCCAGCAGTAATGCCCAAGGAAACTAAGTTACAGATTCAAAAAATGACAATGAGAAACAAATGTGTTTAAAATCAGATTGTTCCTTTAAAACTAAGATTACATGCTATCTTTTCATCATCATCCAGTCCAGCTCTTGTAAATCATTCTAATGTACTGGCTTTGTTTTATGAAATTGCCAGTCTGCGGAACTTGGTCTCAAAGGACATAGAATGGGTGGAATGTGTAGATGAGCTTTGTGCTGATTTAGTTTGCTTATATTTTAAATCTCATATTATTGTTGAATTATTATTTAAAGAGATTTATTTCTACAAATAGATTCACTATCATCAAGTAAAAAGCAAAGTTATCAGATTGACAAGTCAGAAACCACAATAACTGGTGTAAGGTTATCATGTTTCAAAGAGCAGCCTGTAAGTAGAGTGGTAAAGTTAGTGCGGCATTCCAAATCAACAGTTTCAAAAACTGAGGACTGGTCATGGCTGTCCCAAGCATTATGCTTGATGAGCAGGAAAACCCCTGCCACAAAGAAATCTCTTTTGCTGTTGTTTTATGGTTGACAAGGGGCCACAAAAACATATTTTCTCCCTCAAAAACTCGCCAATATTTAATGAAATGAGTATAATATTATTTTAGGAGGTTTGGCTGAGAAAAAAGCCCTGTATTACATGGATGTATAACCTGTGTACAGCCTGCTGCCTCTGTGTTGATAGCAAGACCTTCTGGTGGTCTGTTTATTGCTGTCAACAACAATCTTTTTTTAGGTTCCAAAATTTGGTTAAATACTTATCTTGATTTGCTTGTTATTATAACCAGGTTTAAAATGACAAGCTGCTTATGGGACTTTTTGTTGTGTATTGTAATTCTGTATATTTTTATCTTTAACTAATTCATGACAATCTAATTGAGATTTCCTTCACTTGGATTGAGGAAGGTCTTGCTCGTGCAATAGTTTTAGGGGGAGGCTCTATCTATGTTTGTCCTGATTTAGATGATAATATGCGTGAAACATATATGACTCCGAATAGTGAGGAAAGGAAATCATCTTTAGGGACTCTAGCTGGTCCCACTTTTTTAATTTGTGGGAATTATTTAATTGAATTGAAATATAGAGGTTGATACCCCTCCGGCTCCAGCATGGAATAATGGCTATCATGTGTCCCACATTGAACATATATGGTCTCAATCAATTTTATTCAATTTCTGTAAGCATTGTGAGTGTCCTCCTCTGTTAAAATATCAAAATTGTATTTATGCCATTTTAGATATGGGCATTGCATAAATGGAGCACACAGGAGATACAGATAATTACTTTATATCCCGTCAAGGGAATCATATGTGTTGACATGGAAAGACCATACTACTATTTAGTAGGAATTTGGATGATTATATTAACAGCTTAACTGTTTGTGAAAAAAAGTATTATATATCTCCTAGGTGTTTTCATAGATTCATGGCCGAAGTAATGCCTTATCAAAATGCTCAACGGGTGGACTTGATTCATTCTACAAAAATCAAGCAGCTGAATATCGTGATGAGAAGATAGCTTCTCAGTTGATGATGCTTCAGTAGGCTTATCTTAAAGGTAGCTATTATCACATAAAGGCAAATCACCTAAAGCAACAATATAAAAACATGGTCAAAAGTCACAAAAATACTATGTTGCACAAGGATAGTCAGATGATGATGCAAATCCAGTTTCTACAAAATTTGACAACATATGGCCACTTATGGCCATGCAGAGGAGAAACACTCAACTTGTGGAGCTCAATACGATATTAGGAGATTTTTTGATACATCACTCTTCTATTGTATTATATTAAATATATAAAGCACCTTTCGCCAAAGAAGCGGAACAATAGGAGAATTCAAAAACAGTACAATCAAAATGATACAAATGAATACAGGTTACATCAACAGAGAAAAAGGCAAAGAAACATAATTTCATTTTTGTTAAGAAGCAAGAAACAAAAGAAGGTAGAGTTTAAGATTTGTTTGAAAAATGCAAAGAGATGAAGAGGAGCGAAGTGAAAGAGGAAGGGCATTGCAATGCTGAGGAGCTAAAAGGGAAACAGAGTGGAAATGAGACGAGGCATAGACGGGCTTACGAACAGTTAGAAGTAATAGATTCTAGAATTGTAAGGGATGTGAAGGGACATAGAGGGAGAGTAAGGAGGAAAGACAGGGTGGGCCAAGCCACAGATGCATTTGAAGACAATCGAACAAAAGTGATACAGAAGATGAGAATTGAAAGGAAGTAGTGAACTTAAGAGCAGGGAGGTTGTAATAGAAGATCTAGGGGCTAAAGAGAAAAAAAGATAAATAGAAGAGTTATAGATGGAACGAAGAGGGAAAATGGTGACATGCATTAAGATCAAGCAGTAAAGATGAGCTGTAGTAAATACAGGAAAAGACGAGAGAACTAATAAGACATTTAGTAGCATGAAAAAAGATAAGTGCAGGCACAGCAAATCTTAAACAGGGCATTGCAACAGGAGCGAGCAATAGAAGAGATAACAAGGGATAAGGAAAGGGAAGGATCAAAGATTACACTGAGGTTGTGAGCTGAAAGTGCGAAGGAGAGAGAGGATAGGAAAAGGAAGTGAGGGAGGGGGAAGAATAGGAGAGATATTAGAAGAGGGGAAAGACAGAACCTCTGTTTTTGAGGGATTAAGATGCAGAAAGTGGAAGCGCATCCAGTTCTGAACAGTAAAAAGACAGTTAGAGACAGTGGAGTGCAAAGCAGAATCAAAAGGAAGAGAAAGAGAGAAAGATATGGGTGCCATCAGCATAGAGATGTAAAGAGGAGATAAGGCAGAAAGAGGAGCAGTATAGAGAGATAAAAGAATAAGACCAAGAACCAAGCCTTGAGAGACACCATAGAGAAGAGGGAGTGAGGAAGAAGAGTGTCCAGCCCAAGTGACGGAATAGGTTTTTTGTGAAAGATATGAATGAAACCATTCAAGAACAGACTCAGAAATACCTGAAGTAGAAAGAGAGGAGATAAGAAGAGAGTGATCCAAAGTGTCAAACACTGCAGACAGATCAAGAAGAATAAGAATAGAAGAAATCTTATTGTGGCTGGCTGAGAGAATAGAATTAGAAACATGAAGAATGTGGTTTTGGTGGAGTGAGACGAGCGGAAACCAGGCTACAAAGGTGAAGAAGTGATTGGAGACTCAGGTAACGGGTTACCGGAGTATAGTTGGCCCGTTCAGGGATTTTAGAGAGAAAAGGTAGAAAAGAAAAAGGACAGAAATTAGCTGGGGAAGATGGATCAAGGGAAGGTGTTTTCAGAATAGGGAGAATGAATGCATGCTTGAAAGTCACAGGAAAACAAGAATGTGCAAGAGCAGAGTTAATAAGAGAAGTAAGATAAGGAAGCAATGGTGATATACTTGAGGAATAATAGAGGAAGGAAGAGGGTCAGAAGGAGAAGCAGTTGGATGAGCATGAGTCAGGAGAGCGGAAGTGTCAAGATCCACAAGAGAAGAAAAAGATGCAAAGTAATAAGGTAATGGAGAAAAATGTAGTGGAGCAGAGAGAAAGGAAGAGGGTGTGAAAGCACGGCAATGATTAGCTACTTTAGATGTAAAGTAAATTGCTAAACCAGAGGGAGAAAGTGATGAAAATGCAGAAGGATCAGGGGCTTTTGGACAGAGGATATTGTGCAGAAACTGATAGAGATGACGAGGGTGCTGAGATAAAAAGTTAGATTTTTTAGCAATAAGCAAGGATGTATCAAAAGAAGAGTGGAGCAATGAGAGTCTAGCAAGATGGGAGGCAGAGTGAGTGTTTTTCCAGAACAGCTTAGCTTTACGCAAACTACTACTAAGGGAAATGAGACTATAAGTGAGCCAAGGCTGTGGAGATTTACAAGTCACGGAAAAAGAATGTAAGGAAAAAAGTAGAATCCAAAACAGATTTACAGAAGAGTGTAGGGTTCTAATAGCTAGGTCAGAAGAGAAGAAGGAGAAGAGTAAAATTAGAGGAAGATAGAGAACAATTTATGTTAATTTTATTTTTTTTAATTTGTAAAGCGCACTAGCAGCCCAGGGTCATCGAGGCACTGTTGCAAGAAAGTTCCTTAGTTACAGGAACAAGTGCTTTGCTTAGGGTTACAGTGAGCTTATAACCTTACAGTGTGAAAAGTAAATGGTTACATAGGTGGTTACAGGTTACATTCATCACACAGTAACAGTGAAGGTTACCTCGCATAGTGAGTAGAAGCATAGAGCAAAGCAAAACAGCAAGGCCAGTCGGGCCCTGTTTATACAAACAGAAGAGTTTGTATAGCTTTCCATAAGGCTGTGTGCAAATCTATGCTTCTGAGGTGGGGAGGTAGGGAGTTCCAGTGGGTCACAGCCATGACAGGGAAGCTAGAGCCTTCTGCGCGAATCCTCAGGGTCTTAGGATTGGTGATTGGGTTGGTGTAAGCAGTTCTGGTGGGTCTGTCTGTGATCGGTTTGGCGATTCTCTGTGATAGGTACAGGGGGGTTATGTTATGGATACATTTGTGCATGATGGCAAGCATTTTGAATATGATACGCTAGCTGATGGGAAGCCAATGGAATTGATTCCTGGTTGCTGAAATGTAGTCCCTTTTGGAAATGCCAGTGATGGCACTGAAGGCATTGTTTTCCACGGTCTGGAGTTTACTGATGTTTTTTGAGGAAGTGCCTGCTAGGAGGGTGTTGCAATAATCAAGCTGAGACCTGATTATTGATCTCACTATGGTGAGGCAGTTCTGCTCTGACAGGAAAGGTCTTGCTGCATTGAGAAGTTTAGAGTGGTAGGCCGCAACAGACGTTATGGTGTTGACCTGTCTGATCATTGAGGGGTTGGAGTCTAAGTAGACTCCCAAGGTTCTGACCGCTTGGGAGACGGGAATTTGATTGTTGTCGCTCATGAAAGATCTATACTGTTCGTTGAGCTTCTTTAGTGTTGCAGGTGAACCAACAAGCAGTAATTCATTTTTTTCACCGTTAAGGCACAGCCAGGTTTGTGCCATCCAAGTTTGGATCATGAAGTAAATAGAATTGAGGGTTACCATGTTGGACTCATAGTCACTAGTGAGGGGGACGAAGACTTGTGTGTCATCAGCATAGTTAGTATATGTGATGCCTAGCACATTCAGAATGTTGAATAATGGCCTTGTGAACAGGTTTTAAAGGGTGGGTGGGTGGATGAAATGCAGGAACCCTAATGAGAGAAAGGATGGGGAGTCAAAAGAAGGAAGATTACAATAAATAAAGGTAGTTGAAGGGGGAACAGAAGCAAGGGAGGGGAGAAAGGGAGAAAGAAAGAAGTGATCCGATGCATAAAAATGAAAAGAGGAAACAAGAGGAAGTGGATAAGAAGAAGAGAACATTAAATCAAGGCAGGAACCAGAATGATGAGATGAGGGAGAAGAAAGAAAATGCAACTGATAGGAGTCAGTAAGAGAAAGCAGCAACAGGAATGAAGAATTAGAAGCAGGAAGATTAAAATTCCCAAGAAGAAAGGGGAGGAAGAAGGAAGAAGATGGGAAAGAAGATATTTATAGTTTAATTATTTATTTTTCATTATGTATTTATGTGTAATGCGCCAAAAGCCTGCAGGCATCAAGGTGCAACAATTACACAATCATACAACCAAATAAGATGGGACACCAGATCCGAGGAGCAGATAGGATTAAGAGGTTGATTGCTTAATTTGGAAGGTTTTGAATGCTTTTCGAAAAGGACTTCATATGTTCTTCCAGCATTAGCGTCAATGGTAGTGTGTTTCAGAAATTAACAGCGTTTACTGGGAATGATATACTCAGTTTGATCGCTTGAAACCAAGGCAGTTCACCAGCCCCAAGTTGGAACAGCATAGTGCTGTGGTGGGGGAGTAGTAGAAAATCAAGGACTTTAAATATGCAGGAGCTGTTCCAAATAAGCACCTATGTACCAGGGTGCCTACTTTGAAGTGTATGCGCCCCCACACTGGGATCCTATGGAGGTCCCTCCTGTGGTCTGAGATGTGGGCCCTTCTAGGGATTTTCCTGATGATGCGCACAACATCATTCTGTAGAGTTTGATATTTCAACTGACTAGAGCTGGAGGCACCGATTAACAAGGAGTTACAATAGTTCAACTTTGATAGGATAGTGACTCAAGCGATAATTGTGCAGTTCTTTTCAGTCAAGAAGGGGCAAATGTGCTTGAGCAGGTGAAAATGCTAATTGCAATTCTGCCTAACTTGAATGATGAAAGCATTAACATTCAGTGAGGCCTCCAGCAAGATGCCAATAGTTCTTACTTTTCATTGTACTAGAATAGTGCTATTTTCGATTTTAAAACTTTTATATTCTGGACTTATTTTTGAGAAGGCTTGCAGTGAAGTAAAGATGAGGAACTCCTTCTTGCTACCATTGAGACATAGCCAATTTCTGGACATTCAGGACGCAATTAGATTGTAGGTGCTGGTAAGCTTGCCAGAATTTGGGTGTAATCACCACTAATTTCAAGAATCAGCTGCGTGCCATCGGTATAGTTTGTAAAGAATATGCCAGAGTCCTAGAGAAGCGAGTCAAGTGGCCTTATGTACAGATTAAAGAAAACAAAAGTCAGGCACGCTCCTTGGGGTCACCACACTGGATGGGGGCTGCAGAGGAAGAAGCAGATCTCCACTGGATTCTCAACACTCGATTGGATAGAAAGCAGTGCAACCGTACAACAGCCTCTTTAGAGCAGTTTCCCAGATGACCCTGGGAATGTAGGAGACGGTCGGGATTGAGTAAATCAAAAGCAGCCAAAATTTCAAGCAAAGTCATTATCCTGGTGTTTTCTTCATCCATGAGTCTCAACATGTGTGATTGAAGGTCAACCAGAGGTGTTTCTGTACTATATGCAGGTGAAAAAATCTGATTGCCTTTTCTAATTGGACATAAGATTGGAATTGGAGTGTGGCGAATTTGTCAAGGACCTTTAGGAGAAAGTTACAGTTTGTAATAGGTCTGAGATCACTTGGATCTTTAGGATTCAGGCCAGGCCTGTTAGAAAGTGGAGTAACCATAACCGCCTTAATTGAATCAGGGATAAAACTGTCCCTGAAAGAAGAATTCACTAGTCTGGTGAGAAATGGTACATACCTAACAGATGGGGCCAACCTTCTCCTCCATGGATTGGTGTTTCCATCCCATCAGGGACACTTCTCTTGAAGTGACCCATGCATTTTTTGGTATGGTCACCGTGGACTGTGGACTATGGTTATACAGTTCATAGGCCTTTGATACATTTTCCTTACATCTTGGTAAATGTTTGCATTCATCTGCTGTAGTAAAGGATCTGGAAGTAATCATTGAAGCCAATCTTTATTTGAAGCAAAAGACAGCGCAGTCACCCAGAGTGGCTTCAACACTGTGAAGGATGATGTTGTAGATGAGAGTTGCACTGGGTCTGGCCATGCCCACACCCACTCCCAAGCCTGAATGGGAGTAAAAGCTGTGAATGATTCTGTAAATAGTCCGTAAAACACAAATGGTCA
This sequence comes from Ambystoma mexicanum, assembly GCF_040938575.1. Taxonomy (NCBI): domain Eukaryota; kingdom Metazoa; phylum Chordata; class Amphibia; order Caudata; family Ambystomatidae; genus Ambystoma; species Ambystoma mexicanum. The sequence continues at coordinate 693,988,550 of NC_090935.1, read as the reverse complement.
TGCAGCTGCCAGGAAGAGTAGAATAGGTTGTGCGACACAAGTAGGGCGAGACGTAGTGTGCATTCAGAAAAGCAGGGAAAGGTTTCAGAATATCCAGACAGGGTTACACAAATAGTATAGACATTGATATTTAGGGAGAGATTTCAGCATACACGGGCAGGGAATAATGTGGCATGCAAGACACGAGGAACACTAATATGGCGGAGGAAGAGCAGAAGTACTACCATCACTCAGACTGAACCCTGCAAGGCCTCAATTCTGAAATATTGTAGCTTGACACCAAATTCAGGGCCTCGTGATGCCCAGACATCAGCCCAAGCACCAAGGTCAGTGTGCGAAAAGGAGTTCTGCCTAAGAGTTGAAACCACACCAGAGACTGTTTCCTAGGGAACAGTGTGCAATTATTCAGTTAATTAGTTTGTATTGTTAGCAGCAAGAAAACAGACATCTTTGAATGCCAGATGCAAGTAGCTGCCATGTCAAATAATCCCATAATGAATAAACATATAGCACCCCAAGTGGCAACTGAAGAAAGGAACACACACATTAGGACATTAGAAAATCCAATAAATGGGTGGAAATTAGTTTTGCGCAGTGGTCCCTCATCACATGGTCAGAACAGTGACCATGGCTTTCATGCCCAATCAGATAGAGGACGTTCTAGGCTCATTGTGTATAAAGAGAGAGGATGAGATGCCAATGCTACAAACATGTCTGTAAATAAGACCCACAACATGGGAAGGAGATGGGAGTAACTTTCAAGGCTGTCTCATAGCGGTTCACCTATCTCTCCTTCCCCACAACGTACCTTGGCACCGCATAACACAGCCCAAGGATTGATGAACAAATAATTAACCAATCAGAACCTTCTTTACCTTATGGACTAGTGTAGTAGAATGCCAACCAATGGGAATTTAGATTGAAAAGTATAATTTTTAGAAGGATGAACCTAGGAGGAGTTATTTGTTGTAAAATAACAAATATAGAAGTTTTAGTTATAGATAACTATATGTTCTATATTCCACTAACCCACCGAATAAGCAAATAGAAGTTATTATAATTACTAACCATGACATCCGCTGTGACAACTTTAAACCTTGTTTTCCTAACACCATTTTGAGATTGTTTTTGTACACTCTCCCAGCCGTTTCTATCTGAATAAAGCTGGGTGTTCTTGTGCAATTAGAGTTACTCCATTTATTCCATGTTTTTCTCTTTATGAGTATACTTGGGCCTATACTAACAGATCACTTAAAAAATAATTGTTCGCTCATAAGATAAGTTATACAGGTACCTCTTTAATAAGGTTTCACCTATGTGCGTCATTATCCCAAATGCTGTGACTATGATGGGTAGACTTGAAGTAAGCTGCGTCACATACTGCTAAATAAATGCCAGCACCACCTGTCTTACCACTTCATTAGAATTAGTCACATCTTGCCTGTTCCACTTAATCCGATGTTGCCCTTTGTTCAAGGAAATACTACCATTTTCATCAAACTCATATAACACATCTGAGTCTACCACTGAATGAATTAGGACACATACAGGAAAATGATTGCTCCTTTCTCTGGGGATAATGCTTATATCTGTAATTAGAGACAAGCCCTTGCGATTAGCAAAAACACAGTCAATAATAGATGTAATGCTCTTTGTGACACGAGTGTAAGTCATGTGACTATCTCCTGGGCAATAGCCATTAAGTTTAACAACGCTATATTGATGCAATACATTTGCCGATGGTTTACCTTGGCGATTACATGATACAATATTTGTGGGAGCTGACGTAGTTACAACATTAAGATCAATATTCCCAAATTCAATTGTTGCCTTAAAATCTCCCAACACCCATGTGGGAAAGCGGTGAGCAAAGGTTTTCAGCAGAATCTGTACTATTTTCGTATTTGCCACAGTTACAACATAATTGCGGGGGATCATAAATGTTAATACGTAATACCTTCTCTTGCTTGTTAGTTAACATGGCTGCTAAAATGGTGTTAGTAGATTCTTTCAACATTACAATCTCCCAAGGCTGGCACACAGATATCAACAGGCCTCCCTATGGGGGCCCTTTCAAACCCTTTGTCGCGGGTGGTTGGACCATGGACTGGCCATCGAAGTGAACCACTTACACCATCCAGGTATCCTGGAGGGCAATTATATCAAATATGTTAATGTTAGACACAAGGCCGTCCTCTCCAAACAGTTGTGTAAACCCACGTGTGTTCCATGAACATAATAAGCTAGTGTCATTGATGCTCAGATTAGAAATGCTATTTAAATGCAGAAGGCAACCACTGGCAATAACCATCAATTTGAGCATCTAAATTCCTACCAATTGTCCCATCAATTAAACTCAAGAGTCAGTGTGGTAGAGCATTAATAATCCCACCTTGTTGAACCTTACTCATTACAATACTATTTGAGGTCTGACCAGATATTCGAGGCACATGCGTTAGATCAGGTTTATTACCAATGTTCAACGTGGTTTTAGTAAGTGGGATCACTATTTTCTCAGGTGCTATCATGCTCATTCGAACTTTAACTTGAGATAGTAGGACAATTTTATAGGTATATCGTGCTCGGTAAAGGTCATCTTCATATTTTATGACACAATCGAGAGTAGCCTCATGACTGAACCATATATTAGAGATATATTCCTGAGTGTGCTCTAATTGGTCAACAATCTTTTTGTCTTCTGACTTTATTCCATGCAATGGCAAAATTTTATGAAACATACTAAGGACTGCCGCTCTATTCAGTGGTGGTATTGGTTTGAGACGGGAAACAGGCTGAATTTGTAGCACTTTATTGAGACCCACACTCAATCTATTAGATATTATGGAGATCGGAGGACTGGGAATCACAATGCTAGATTACCACAATTTTGCTAGGGTGGGTTGACTAAGAGGGCATGCAACAATCTTATTCACGCTATTGCAGTGTGTCCCTGAACGATCTGCCTTATTTGGAGTCTAAGGATCAGTTCAGCTGACAGTTTCTTCGCTGCAACTTTATATGTACATTCATTGACCGTTGAGCATGAGAACTACTCAACAATAACTACAGGAGAGATATTGGAGTCATCACAGCTATTAATAGTAGGATCAATACTCACATTATTTTGTTCAACTTCACAGTAGTTACACAATTTTGTATTAGAGAATCCTGACTTTTTATATGTTCTGAGGCATTTGGAGTATGTGAAGTCCTGGGCAACAGGTTTAGGTTTAACCTTTTTGGTGGATTTTTGCTTACTTACCTTTGTTACTAAACATTATGCCGCCATTACCCACGGGATCGAGTTTAATAGGCGACTGCAAATTAACCACAGGTATATTTGTTGTTAGGGAAGGATAAGCAGAGGTACTTTGATATTTCACTATTTTTCAAGTTTGGTTCATGCTCTTGTGCAAGAGCAAATCTTGTACATCAAATTTTTTATCAAGCGATTCACACTTAGCCCAAAGTTGACAAAAGATTGTTTAGGGCCCAAAACATACTGACAAGTTCATACTTGCTGTACTCATATTGTTAACACGTTTACAAAGTGATTCACACCGTTCCTCATCGTCAACATACACACATTTAGATTCCTGTGCAATTGCATCCATTTTCTCAGTACCATTAGACTCACAATTAAGATCAGGTACCCACTCATCCAGGTTTGCATTCAGAGGAACAAAGAAGGCACTAGGATCCATCTCCAGCTGGTTCGGAGTTGACAATACTTCTTTGAGATTGCCTAAGTATTCAACCACGGATAGGTCTATAGATATATTAAGGGAATTCATCGGTATAAGATGTGGCACATCGACCTCATTGCTCAATTTGTGAACCATAGCAGATACTTTTGTTTTAGCAGTTTCAATGTTATTGGACACACCTTTGATTTTGACATCTAGGATATGATCCAATTCTAACCGGGAAACTGTAAAAAGCGGGATGTTGTTGGTGAGGATGGGTTCTTTATCATATCCTGGCTTTGTTGTGTCTCTGTTTACATTAGCTATGCTCTTTGCCGCAACATCACACTGCACATTTAGTAGTGAGTCAGTCTGTATAGCACGTGTAGGATGGGGTAAGGAGATTATAGATTCTAACAACTTTTCCCCAATGCAACCTAATGGTTGGCTAAGTGCAGCAATGATTTCCTTAGTCGCTGTTTCTTCATCAATTATTTCTAATGGCTTGATTTTTGCAAAGAATATAGTAATTTCTTTCGACTTATTTGCTATGCTTGGTTTGCAAAAATATGTTGGGGTGCACGTTTTGCGATTCGTATGCCTAGTGGGAGCGGGCTTTTTATCATGCTAAAGTCATTAGTTGTCGACTTCCCAGTCACACACAGGCTACCATTTTTTTGTGCGTTATTGAATTCAGACATCATTCCTAAGTTAATATTCACTAGAGTGCTCATCAATTATGGACTCACCAAATGAATGTACACTTAATTAACTCTAGTTTGGCGATCAGAGACACCAACGCTATTTCTCACTGCTTATAACCAAACCAAAAGGAAATGGGATTCACACTAGACACTATATGTGTACGGGAGACTCTCAGGGGGTTTGTTGTATTTTTAAGGTGTAAGTTACGAGATATGTTTTCAAGATTTGTTTTCAAAACAAGTTTACACGAAATGACACCACTGCCCTAGACAGACAAGGGTGCGTTATTATTATTCTTACGTCCTTGCTTTGTTTTAGTCCTATGACTTCAACAACAGCGGAACAATATCAAAAGCTAACCGAAGCTACTTCCTATTTCTTACATACGTAAGTTTTGGCAGTATCAGCTGTATGCTGCCGCAATAGCAATACACCAAAACGGTGCTAGCAAGAGTGGCAGTAGACCAGAGAAAAACAAAGGAAAGACTAAGGGGCCGATTTATGGAAGAAATGTGCGCCGAAAATCTTGGGGCAAGGTGGCGCAAGCGTGAAAAAGCAAACGTGCGATTCGTGCTTGCGTGTATTTACTGCGGGATGTGCGCCAAATCCTTGCGTGGCACACACAGGCGCACATGTCATTCCAACATCCAGAACTCTGTGTGCGACGTGCACAGCGATAGCGCACAACGTCGGTGCACACACCAAAAAGGGGATGGGACACGGGGCGTAACACATGGAATGGGGACAATGCATGAAAAAAAGGCGTAACTGGGGAAGTACTTCAGGGAAATACACGGAACGCCCACATGCCACGAACAGCACTTATTCATAGAATCGAATACGGGAAACCCGCAGACGCAAAAAGACACACACAGGCATCAACACGTCCACCACACGAAGCAGGCAGAAGCGTCCCTGCGCACAGTATAAAAGTGCACGCAACAACAAACACGTATATAGAGCTACGATGAATGCCCCATTTACCGCAGCACTGATCGTGGGACACAGCAAGAGGAGGAGAATAGCCATGCCCTGCATTTTTTTGCCCCGGACCAGCCTTTTTGGGATGCCTGACGACCAGGTCTATTGCAGGTATAGGTTCCCACCTCATATCATCCTAGACCTGTTCAGGGAGTGGGAAGATGAACTCACATCACCCACCCTGTGCTCCCAAGCATTGAGCCCCTTGGAGAAGGTGCTCAATGTCCTGCATTTTGTGGCCACTGGGTCTTTTCAGCAGACAATTGCCATAGTAGGGGGGGTTCTCACAGCCCACGCAGTCATGCTGCCTACACCAGGTGTTGGCAATCATGACTGCGCACCCCTCAGTCCACAGGCACATATACATGCCCAGAACACCCGCAGAAAGGCAGGCCGTGGTCCAGAACCTCTACAAGGTAGCACACTTCCCCAAAGTGCTCGGTGTCATAGATTGCACCCATGTGGCCACGTCCACCTAGGGCCACTGAGCACATCTATCGAAACCACAACCAGTGGCATTCCATCAACGTGCAGGTTGTATGCGATGCAAAGGGGATCATCACCTCTGTCTATGCAAACTACCCTGGCTCAACCCATGACAGTTTGATATACAGAATGTCCGCCCTGAGCCGAGCCCTGGAAGCTGGGAAGCATGGCGACACATGGCTCCTAGGTGAGCACAAATGCGTGTGCACATGCATGCATGTCACACACAGACAAATACACAAACCCAACTATTCACAACCATTATCACCTCCCGAGGGGACAGTGCCTACCCTCTGAGCAACCACATAATGACACCAATCCAGAACCCCACCACACCACCCCAGGTAAGATACAAAGCTGCCCATATAGCAACCTGGGCCATAGTGGAGCGCACATTCGGAGTGCTCAAGTCACGCTTCCGCTCCCTTGACCGCTCTGGCGGACAGCTATTATATGCACCCCCAGTAGTGTGCAGGATCATTGTGGCAGCATGTGTCCTGAACAATGTTGCAACACAGCAGGGCGTACCAGTGGACATGGTGGTGCCTCCACATCCCCAACCACAGGCACAGGCGCTGCCCATGGGAGAGGAAAGGGCAAGTGGCGAGGCAGCCCGGACCCAGCTTGTGGCCACATTTTTCACCTAAACTCCCACACCTGTGGAGTGCACACAGGCCTGGCACATACCAGGTGACAATGATGATGACAAAGAGACAGCCAACTGTCACAACCTTACCACCCTGAGGATGTTTCCATGGAAGTGCTACTTTGTGTGCATCCCTAGCCACTTAAACATAACCAATCATGTGTGATCAAAAGGAACACATGCAAGGTGTGTATCACACCCCTCCACAAAACTGGCCATGACAATCCCTGGTATGTCACCCAAACCCTCCCAAACCACATCACCCTTGTCTGCCACACCATGAAATGGCATGCAACAGCAAAACCCAAACACATGACCAACAAGATATGGAGTGACATGTGAGAAATGGAAAGTGGCCCGAGACAATGACGCCTGACATGTAATCAGATGAAATGACTGATCAACAACCTCCCACACATACCAAGTCATACACAATTGCCTTCCACCGGTGGTAGCTCCAACACAGCACTGAATGCCTGTTCACATGCACATTAGGCAAGGCAAAATTGCTACTCCCCAACCCGTGTGCTGTGTGTCTCTCCTGCTACACACTGCTCAGCACACAGCACAGTGAGCATCCATTGTGTTGGGGATACACCTTGAGCATCACATGAAAAGGACAAAGAAAAGGAAATACCTATTTATGCATGTGCAGGATCCCCAATCGGTAGTTGATCATGCACTGCAGGGACACAGCGTGCCCGAGAAGGCAATATGTGTGCACCCGTGGGCAAGGAAAGGTGGTTGTACGTGTGGTGGAGCATTGTGTAACTGTCTGTGTCAGTAGGGACATGCACTCAATATATGCATGTGAAATCAAGTGACCCTCAGTGTCCTGTACACATCGCATGGGAACATTGCCCATGGGTACACCCCAGCATGTCAAACCACAACAATCCCCTGACACCTGAAAAGTAAATACAACACAGGAACAGCCATTGACCAGTAGAACACATAATGTACATAGTACCCCACAATGACATTTTCAGATAGTGCCCAAACACTGTAGCCCAGGCTTACTGTCCAACAACAAAAGGCCCTCCCTCATTCACACATCACCATGACCTTCTGAACAACTGTGTCTGGGGTATGTAGCCTTCTCCCTTTTAGTCTACCTGGCTACAGGATCCCCCTAACCCTTGGTCTTCATATTCCACCTTGCGTGTAAATAGGGTTCAGCCCCCTCAGAGGCCTCCTTGACTGGTAAAAATACCAAACCGCAGAGAACTCCAAGGAGCCAAACCCCCAAACCAGGACAAAAGGCTCTAGGCACCAAAAAACCCTTCAAAGAGTCTCCAGTAGATTACTTGAAGTGGCAAAAAAGTCCAGGCACATGTACAAGCAGAATGATAGAACTACCAAGGTAGCACAGTTGAACAATGGTTCAACAGGATGGGTACCTTCTTCTGGAAACAACATACAATGAGGATGCAACAACTGATGGGTAGTGTCACAGCTCCAGTCTCCTGGCGCAGGAGTGGCACGAACCAACCACCCCCTCCGTGGTCTGGGCGCCTGCAAGGTAAAACTTATGCCGGCCTCCGAGACCCCGGCTGGGAAAGAGAGTCAGGGATCCGTTGGTTGGACAGGCATTGGTATTCAGGATAACTGGAAAGAGGGGCAGGAGTGGGGAGTTGGATTGGTAAGGGAAAGTAGACAAAATACAAAATAAAGCTATTGACAATAACACATACTCAGAGATAACATGTTCTACATGCACATTGTACTAAATGAGTCAAATGAAGGACAAAGAGAGACTTATCTCAGGGGTGAGTGCTGGCCTCCTGCCTGCGCACTCTCAGGTCCGGTAACAGGATCAGTTCCATGCTGCAAAGAGAGCATGAGTCACTAATCTGTGTGTGTTTACAAAACACACGCACAACACCATTCATGCCCCAAAGTGAGTGACTCCTACACACCCAAACACTCTTGTCTGGTGCTATGTACGTATATGTAACTTCGCCATCATGATGGTTCATCCATTGTCAATGCAGTAAGGCCGGCACACATGGGCGCAAGGTAAATGGAAGAGTAATGTCTCCAGAATCACACATGATACAAAGGTCCCTGGGTGAGCTGCTAGATTCGTATAGCGAGGTGCAACTTCACTACAAGTCGTATTCTGGCAGCCCTGGATTACAATAGGTAGTGCAAGTGACAATTTGCACATGCAAATGACATGCACTGCACACAAGTCAGTGCCTCGCTGGGTGTCCCTGGGCGCTGTATACGTTTCTGGCTCGGAACACTACTGTGTGAATAACTCAGCTTCTATGGAGCCGGGGGGACTGGAGGATATGTGCGACGGCCCCTTCATGTGCCCCTGACAACTTGTCAAGCTACCTGGCATTTGTCCCTCAACACATCTTAGCTGTACTGTGCCCTTCTACAACAATATCTGGCCATGCTCCCCATCAGTGGTGCTACTTAGCCTGCATGTGCAAGTGGCCTGGTGGAAGGTTGGCTGCGTTGTGGCCCCCTTGTGCTGCTCACCTTGCTTGGAGCTCCTGGAAACACGTCTGCTTCTTGTGGAGGTCTGAGCACAAGCCCTGTGCTACTGCTTGTGCACACATTCGCATGTCGGCACGAATGAACGTATCCAGGTCTCTGTAGTACTTCGCCCTGTGTCTGCTGGCAAAGGTGGTCTGGAGGCTCATTGTCCTGCTGAAAGGGCATAAAACATATACATAACGCTTGAAAGTTCCCTGTCTGTGTGTCTTCATGCTGGTTGTCATTGGGCCATGTTAGAGACCCACATCAGAACTCCTCCCACCATCAGTGTGACTTTGACAGGCAAAGGGTGCAGGCTACTGTCTAAAGCATGAAGTGCATCAAGCACATATACATGAAAAAAAATAACATACATCACAATCTAGATCAAGTAATGCACACATCAATCATGAACCCACCCAAATTGATCAGAGACATGCCGGGGATAAAACCCACACAATCCCCACTAGGGGTGTTAACACAAGTAGTACAACAGCAGACAGGCCACAGATATGACAGTCCAAAGCCCTTGTGTAAAATTTTGTTATACTGAACCATCCTTGTGAGCCCATGGATAAGGGAAGCAGGAGTGGCCTATGTGAGTCAGGACCCCAAGCTGCAAACACATACACGAGACTAGCTTGAAGGGCCCAGCCGAAACAGACAGTGGATAATTCCAAAAGCCAAAAAGCACCACACCTTCACATGAATGCACAATAGACAAGCAATTTTAAACTATATTAACTAATTAAACTAACTATAAAAAACCAACATTACCTAATTAAACTAACTATCAAAAACCATATTAACTAACTAAAATAAGAAGAAAAATCAAAAATGGCCACATATGACCAGGGGGGTGCACCCAGGAGGGGGGAGATAAAGGGTGCAACTCAACACCCACATGCGATGATGTTAAGACAAAAAAAACAAAACTCTATGGGCTCAACGCCTGCACAGCCCGACCTGTGTGGGAGATATCTCGTCGTCCTCATCACCCTCTTCCAGAAAAGGTTGACGTGGCACAGTACCCTGACCACACCTAGGCACAGCTTGCCCCTCATCGGCAGCAAGTCTGCGGGATGGGTGAGCCTGGTTCTGTGCGGCGATGACACGTAGGTCAGCATGTAGAACCTCGCATGATACGCGTGCTTCCTCTTGCAAGGTAGCACGTGTAACACAGAGTTCTTCCTGCGTGGCCTGGCTGGACAACTGGTATACCTCCCGGCAAGCATGTAGCTCAGGCAAGATGGTACTCTCTAGCTGCTCCAACCTCTCCCTTGACCGCTTCCTCTGGGACAACAAGAGCACACCCAGAGTAGATCTGAGGGAATCATACTCAACCCTCATGGCATCCATGTGTGCCTGTGCGTGAGCAGCAATTGCTTGATGCAAAGACACCATATCAGCCTGGCGTGTCCTGTCTGTGGCCGCTATGCATGGCCTGACTGTGCCTCCTGCTGCTGGAGTTCTACCTGCCTAGCAGAGGGAAGCACGGATTGGGCCACACGCTCCATGCTCTCAGCGATGTTATCAATTGCTGCCCCCTGGTGTTCTGAATTGGCAACCATGGCTTGCTCCCACTCAGTATACCCCAGTGGCGCGCGGCTACCGCGTTGCTGGGCTTGACACCAGCGGGGCCCAAGGAGTCGACCTCCTTGTTGGGTTGGCACCGCCCGCGGCTGCAGGACTACATTCCCCCGTCGACGTGATGCCCCAGGCACATCAGCAATTGGTGTCGAGGGTGACCCTGCATCCCGACCCACCACAGGCAGAGGTCCCACCACCATCTGGCCGCTCAGTGCAGGTGTCGCGGACAGAGGAGCGTCCACATCAGAATCACTCACCTCTGACGAATGGACCCGATGCACATCCAACTCGACATTGTCATCCGAGTGATAATCCGGGCTTGACTCATTGCCAGCCACAGACAAGATGGTCTGTAACACATGTGGGTTCTCGTGGTCTACCTCCCCACAACTCCCACTTGTGCTTGGTTGCTGGTGTGATAGCAAACCTGTGTCTGGCATGACAAAACCATCCTGTGGCTCCATTGCGTCATCATCTGAAAAGACATCACACAGACAGCCAACACATGAAGCAGACATGTCACACACAAATGAGAACCGGGCATGCATGCCAGGTCACTTTGACATAGCATCAGGGAGTAGGCATGTAGAACGGTGTAACACGGCTCAGAAGTGGGTTGATGCAGTGCAGAACATGTGTACATTACCCACTATCTACATGAACAAGTAGATCATGATGTCTATCAATAAACGTGAAGGCACTGCAAGGGCAAGTTCAGGAATCACATGCAATGTGCATGCAATGGGTTGCATGGCTACAAGCAAAGCCCCCTAAGTGAAAATGTAGGGATGCATTGCATGGCAGCGAAAGGGTGACCAGAGACCTGTCTATTGGCAGACAGTGTTGGCTAGCATGAATTGCATCATCTGAGTCAACTGACAACACAGCAGATGATGAAACAGTAAGGACACATGATGAACCCTCAGTAGTACACCCATGTGTGCAGAAGATGCTACACCAGTTGAACAGAGTCAGTGGGCCTGAAACAGGGTGATGCCTGTGCCCCACACAGACTGTGACACCCTAAACATGTGTGTGATGCAGGACTGAGCCAGAGTGGGCATGGAATGGATGATCAAATGCCAAGAAATGTAGGTCATCCTGGACATGTACTACAATGGTCATCCAGTCAAGGACACATAGGGGCATGCATGGAATGCAAATGGAGCATGTCAGGGCACTCATGTCCCTGCGGGGCGTCTGCCATCTGCACAGTACAAGTGAGACACCCTGCATGAAGGGCAGAGGATGTACCCCAATGCATGTGTCTGACAGGTTGGCTGGTGGAAGTTTGCATCTACACTGGAGCCTTAAACAGGACATTGCAGTACACCAACATGATGCACACCAGTGCCATGGTGAAATGGTGGTGCAGGGTGGTGGGAGGGACAAGGGAGCATGCCTACATGGAGTACCTGCATGCAGGCCAAAGACACATGCACGTCAGTCATGCAATGACATAGTCCCAGTGCTGAGAGGAAAGACACCCCAGGCTACATGCAGAAGGTCCAGTGAGCTGGAACATGGACGGGAAGGGCAGCCGGGTGACTAGCATGTGAGTAGGGTGCAAGTGTGGTGATGAGGACAGTCCCCGTCTGCTCTACATGTCCACTATCCTGCACAGCAGGCACACATCAGTGAAGCATTGCATGATTTGCACATGAGAACCAGGTACACATGACATGTAGTGGCAGTCAAGCACAACACATCACGCAAGCAAACCACACATGGCCTGGACAAACATGCGACAACACTCACTAGACGGGGTATCAAAGTCCAGCACCTCTCCCACTCCTTCGACCATTCCTGCTGGTATCAACTCCGCAGCGACTGACTCGTGCAAAGTGAGGTCTTTCTCCTCAGGTGGTGGCCCACTGCCCGTCACCAGCGTCATGTTGTAATTAGAGGCACGCTTCACCTTAGTACTGCATTTGAGGTCATCCCAACGCTTTTTGCACTCTTGAGCTGTGCGCACCTCATGGCCGAATGCACTCAGATGATCCACAACTTGCTTCCAGTGCGACATACGATGGGCAGCCGTAGTTTGACAATTCAGCCCACTAGCATATCACGGTTGTGGTCCTGCACGTAGTCCACAAGGAAGTCCAGTTCCTGCTTGCAGAAAGTCTTCTTCTTTGACGTGCCGGAGGCCAGAGCTGTGTCTGGGGTCCTAGCCTCTACTGCAGGTGCAACCTTCCTCCTCTTGGACAGTGGTGTGGACCCTGGCTGGCAAATGCCACCCTGATCAGTATGGTCAGTGGCGCTGGTGGATTGAACCGAGGGAGTGGCAGGTGGAACAAGGACGGAAGCTCTGACTTACATCAGTGGATGCTGGGTACCCTGGAATGGACCCTGCGCAGCAACATCCGCTGTGGCAGGTTCATTGACTGGGACCGTCCTGGATGGTAGACTCACAACCGGGGTTGTGTCGGCTGCATCTGCCCATGCACTTGCCAACACCTGGCTAGTCGGGGCAGCAGATGGCATTACTGCCCCAGGGACACGTGCCTCGGTCAGTGCAGCCCTGTGTGCACCTACGGCGTGCCTCCTGACCTCCTGGAAATCTTCCTTGGACTCTTCAGGTGCCAACGCAGCCTGCACTGGCAGACCCTGAGCCTGGGTGGTGGTGTCCACAGCTGCACCTGCAGCAACCACTACCCTTGGGCCCGTGGCAGTCAATGAAACGGACTGCCGGGTCACATGGGTGCCAGTGCCAGATGCAAGAACTGCATCTCCCGGAGCTGCAGTGGGTAGTGGCATGACTGCACCAACACGTGGCACAACATCGTGCCGAGCTGGTGCACCCCTGCATCTTCCCCCTCTGCAGCCAACCTGGACACTCTGGAGTCCCCCTACTCCCTGGGTACCCCGGTCACATCCCTGACCACACCCGCCACGTGGAGTACGCCCAGCTGAAGCATCCCTCAACTTTAGTGGCATCCCAGCCATGGCACAGATGGAGTAGTGCCAGCACAGATGTAGTAGTGGCAATGGGCGGTGTACACAACAATTGGCCTGGGCAATTGGGGTGAAGGGGGTGGCGCTGTGGAGCAAAGTGGTGGGGATGCCTCCACCGGCTGGCGATGCAAGGCCCTGTCACCCTCCCAGGAATTGCCATCATCCGGGTGCGAGGGGACTGGTGCCGCGTCTGCCTCTACGGCTGCAGCGGAAGGGGTGGGTGAGCCCCCACAGGGCATTGCGACAGCGGAAGACGGTGTGGAGCCATCCAGGTAGGTGGTTTGCACAGAGGAGTTGGAGGTCGCTACTGAGCCGAACATGGGGCCTGGTGGGGGTGGTACCACTGGTGCAAGTGGTGCAGTCCAGGGCAGGGGCAGGAGGCAGCAAAGGTCACCGTGGAGGGGCCTGTGCATGTCACTGTCCCTGACACTGTGACTGCACCACCATACACCAGCAGAGATGCCCCATCCCAGGCCTGTCCGCAGGTAGGGGGGAGGTCCACGTCTTCTGGCACTCCTCTACATGCAGACGAGGGGATCCGTGACCGTATGGAGACCATCCTGATTGGTGTCACGTTGGACACGCGTGACATTCCTGATGATGTGCGTGCTTCCTGGGGGGAGCATGCACGTCATCACGAAGAGCTGCGTGCCAACGTGGCCCAGTTGGGAGGGGCCGTGGTCGGGGGTTTCCTACATGTGTCGGGCACTCTGGCAGCCCGCTCCTCCTCTGTGCAGACTATGCGCCATTCGTTCTCCATGCCGTCTTCTGGCCAGATGCCACCAGGGCCCCCTCTGGACCTGCCACGACCAACGCAGCCAGCTCGGTTGAGATCCCATCCCTGCCACAGTCAGGAGTCGGAGGTCCAGCAGGGGTTCACACCCCAGCAATTTTGACCCCAGCAGATGGAGGATGTGCCGGCATCATCGGGCAGGGCACGTGCACAATGGCTCTGGTAGATTCCATCAGACCGGATGCTGTCGTGCTGGCAGCGGCAGTTGCATCGGAGGCAGCAGCAGGCTCAACGTGGGAGGCATCATGGCTCGGGGCCATCAACGTCAGAGGGGCAGGCATCGGCCGGAGGGCAGGAGGACCCTGGAATGGGAGTGTCTTCCGTGTGGCAGCGGTTGGGCCAGCAGATAGATGCAGAGCTGCGGCGGGCGGAGGAGGCACAGCTCACTATGGTCAGGGCAGAGAACTCCATGTGCAGGACATTGAGGCGGGCTGAGTGCCTCGAGGCAACTCGCAGGGAGTTGGAACAGGCCATGACTGCATCCCTGCGAGACCTCGAGGACAGGGAAGAGGCCTGGGAAGAGGCCCGCCTCCGGGACATAGACGTGGAGTTCGATGATGCCCTGGCCCAGAACATCACAAAGTGAGCCGTAGGACTTGCCCGCCACCATTGTATATAGTTAATTAGTGTTAGGTTTCCTTTCCATTTTTCTTTAATTTGGGGCGCATGGGCTATGTCCCACCATTTTGTATATAGTTGTTTATTAGGTAGGGTTTTTTGTAGGTTTCATTTGGATTGTTGGGCTCATGGGCCCTGGACTTGTACATTGTATATAGTTGAAGACTGGATTAGACTTCATTTTTAAATTTTTTACCATGGAGCAATGGATGTAATTTTTTTCTTTTTTCCTTTGCGTTTGCTTTGATGGACGAACCCTTTGGAGCCATTTTCATTTGGATTTATTTGGATTCTGCCTTCATATTCTTTTTTTTCTATTATTTTGGACATGCAGCCTTTTGTTTATTATTTCTATTATTGTGTGGTTTTCTTTCATTCCCTTGCTTTTATATTTAATACATTTTGGTTTCATACTTCATTTGTGTGATATTCTATCATTGGTTTCATGCATGTCACGATGTGGGTTTTCTCATTCACTTGCACCCATTGTGTGTGTGTGACAGACATGTATTGATGTGCATACTTGCCATTTGGGATGTATCATGTAATGGGGATTTCAATGTGGGGTGGATGGAATACTTGATTGGGTATTTGGACAGGGGTGGCGTGGGGTGGGATTTGGGTGACCATAAGGGCCATGAGTGTTGATCGTGATGACGTGTTGGGGGGGACATGAGTCGGGGCCTGCTGGCAGGTGCCCGTCAATGCTGGGTGGCTGGGGGTGCAGGGGGACATGAGTCGGGGCCTGCTGGCAGGTGCCCGTCAATGCTGGGTGGCTGGGGGTGCAGGGGGACATGTGTCGGGGCGTGCTGGCAGGTGCCCGTCAATGCTGGTGGCTGGGGGTACAGGGGGACATGAGTCGGGGCCTGCTGGTTGGTGCCCATCAATGCTGGGTGGGACATGTGTTGGGGCTCACAAGTGCATGGTGCCATGTGGGCTGCCTGCGGGGCATGCCCAGGGTTGATGGGCTGCCTGCGGGGCATGGCCAGGCTGGATGGGCTGCCTGCAGGGCATGGCCAGGTGTGTAGGGTAGTCCCCTGTGGTGTGGGCTGCCTGCAGGGCCTGGGAAGGAGGAAAGGGGCACACCCTGGAGGACCCACACTGCCAAATTGCATGTAAAACTCCCTGTGCACCCCTCAGAATACACGTACCCTTCACGCGCTAGCGAAATCGCGTGCATAACTCCCCGCGCACCACCGAAATACACGTACCCCCTCCCCAAGGCCTAGCGCATGTGCAACTTCCTGCGTTCCCCACAAATACACGTACCATGCTCGCCCAAGGCCTATCGCGTGTGAAACTTCCCGCATACCCCACAAATACACGTACCACACTCGCCCAAGGCCTATCGCGTGTGAAACTTCCCACGTACCCCACAAATACCCATACCATGCTCGCCCAAGGCCTATCGCATGTGAAACTTCCCGTGTACCTCACAAATACCCATAACCCACTCGCACAGGGCCTATCGTGTGTGAAACCCCGAAATTCACGCAGGCTGCCCATCCACCCTCCCCATGCCTCACAGTCAGCCCATCCACCCTGACCATGCCCCACAGGCAGCCCACACCACAGGGTGGACTTTTTCCAAACAATTTACATGGCAGAAGAGGGGTGCGTGTATTCTGAGGGGTCCGTGGGGAGTTTTACATGCGATTTTGCTAGCGCGAGAGGGGTACGTGTATTCTGAGGGGTGCGCTGGGAGTTTTACATGTGATTTCGCTAGCGTGTGAGGGGTATGTGTTTCTGAGGGGTGCACAGGGAGTTTTACACGTGTTTTCGTGGTTGAGGGGCTGTATGCTGGTCCACTGGCCTTTGCACCATGTACTGGATTTGTGCGTTGTTCATGGCGCACAGGGTGGGTTTGGGGGTGTAACTGGCGCTGTTGCACGGTCACTGCGCCACTCTGCTCCACGGGTGGTTACGGATGTTAAAATCCATGAATACGCTGTGTGCTGAAATGGGTTTTGGTGCACACGGCTGGTGCAGACTGCCGCACGTGCACACTGTGCGCCAGCCACGTGCGCCACTTGTGCACCGATTTCTATGAATTAACCCCTTAATGCAGAAGGAACAGTCAAGGATAGAGATGAATAGCTCACACAAGCAACCCAACTACACTAAACTGAACTGAACTCGACTAAGCACTAAGGTGCTGAGCTCACAATATTACTACGAGTGCACACAATTTAATACACAGGGAATTTCACTCACTGTTTACAGTTGCGTGTTCGCGTAAGAGGGTGGCAAACTCACACTCACATCCCACATCACATGCACAGCGAACAGGACCCTTGAAAAGCGCACTTAAACGTCCGCACTCATATGCGCGTGTGCTCCAGCTAATTTAGTGCTGCTGGGGGAAAGGGGCGTGGCTATCCCTTTACTACCTAAAAACTAAGAAACAAAGGTTATAAATTACACTGAACGTGATTAGAAATGGCTGGTTATTTAGCTTTCATCCACTGTTAAAGTCCATTAAGTCCATAAGTATATCTTCATACCAGCTAACCAAGTTTTTACTGAAGGTGTGCAGGTCCAGAGTTCCGGGCCTGTGCAGCAAACACCACACTTAAAAAGCGCACTTCCAAGTGGGTGGGCGCAAATGCACGCGTGCTTCAGCTAATGAAGTGTTGTTGGGAAAAAGGTGCGGGGCTATCCCTTTACTCCCAGGTAACCAAGTTTTCACTGAAGGTGTGTGGTCCAGAGATCCAGGCCGGGCAGCGAACAGCAAACTTAAAAAGCGCACTTCACTTGTGGCTTATTACCCCATTTTTCTCAAAGACTGTGGGCAGTAAAGTGCATGATTTGAACACATTATTTTCAAAACGTTTATGCGAAGAACCCCTAAAACACTCCTACATTACTCACTTGCCTCTCGCTACTCTAGGTTGCTTGCAGTAATTGGGCAATTGTAATGCTCTTCTACTAAAAATATTCATCTACTGCCACAGACCTTAAATCATTTAACGATGATTATGCCTCTTCAGGAGCCACCCATCCACCCCCATCAAAATCTGTTTTTGCCACTGACATGCACATAACATTGTTACTGGCTGCATTCATTGAGGACTGGTAGGTTTGCGGACAAGGGTCCTTGTTTCTATGCTAGTTAAAAGATGTAAGGTGTGATTACAAAATGTATATAGCGCGGTGCACCCCCGTGGCAGCATCATGATGATGCGCATTGCACATGCATAGTGGCCCCGGCCTGTGCCTTAGTGTGTAACATGGCCTGCATCCTTATAGAAGCTTGAAGGGCCCTCTCAGTAGAGCTTGCTAGGGGCCATCCACATTTTGTGTTACGGCACTCGTTCAAATCGCTGTAGCGCGCTCAGTGATACAGAGAACAGACATGATGAAAATCCTTATTAATGATCAATTTATCAGTGTATTGGCATTCTGTTTTTCACCCAGCATTTGCGATCATGCTGCCATTTTGTGAATAAACGCAGGGTACGTGGTTCTTTATACCAAGCAAGAATCCAAACAGGTGTCCATCTGTGAGAGAGTATTTGAGCACGTTGGGTTTCAGGAAGTAATCCTGCGTCTGTATTCTTCAAAGGTTCTTTTTTTTTTTTTTATTAAAGAACAGTTAAGCAGTAGCTTATTTTCTGCATATGAATGAAGAGCACAGGCCATCCAAGAGAAACAAGAGTAAACTGCCTTTAATTTCTCAGCTCATTGATGATTAGTACCAGGGGAAAGAAAATGGGTTCACACATCTTGAAAACAAGAGACAAATCATTTCAAGCTTTAAAGAATACACAGGCACGGAGGCTAATAATCTTAAATTTGCACCAAAGCAGTGATAGCTATTTTCAATAGGTTCGGTAAGCCGGCTAGGCTCTAAAACTGGCATCTTTAGAAGGCTTGATTAACCTTTCATTTACATTCCATTATCACGCTGTATGTAGTTCTGTCGATAAATCACTTTGCATTGTTCCAGCCATTAACTGCTCTGAGAGACGGGCATGTGTGTGTGTGAGCGTAAAATTCAAAGCAGAGAAATGTCACTCTCTAAAATTCAGTAATAGGTTTAAATTAAGTTTGTTTGACTGGAGAACGTGTTCGATTGTTAGTGCTGAATGCCATTTTCTATTAAGCCAAAAAGAGAAAATACTGAGGGTTATCTTATCCTGTTTTAGCAGTAAACATTTTATGATGTTGCATTGCAATATTATGGAAATCCGTCTGACATACTGTGGGCCATAACACATATTTCCAGGACAGTATGGTTGTCGAATGGATTACTGACCTGCTCTGTAACATGGTCTCTTTTCGTGGAACATGACCTGGCAACACTCATGAAATGTGCAGCCTGAGCCTGTAGAGTTGATTGGCAAGGAACATGCCTCAGCTATCAATGTAGAGGCAGGAAGGACAACGAGCAGGATAGAACGTGATAAAGCAGCAATGAGGATTCTTTAGATGACAGATGACACAGGAGATTTGATGGGACCCAAAGGGCCTTAACAGCCTATGAGGCGGCCAGAGCCAATGAAAATGCTCGGAACACGGGCTATATTCACAAGGTAAACTCTTGTTCTGAGTACTTTCATTGGTGTCAGAGGCTTCCCTGCCCTGCTCTCCGCTACCCCTTCTCGTTTGCACTAGAGGGCCCAGTGGAAAAGAGAACTTCTGCAAGTAGTCATCAACTAACTGACGACCTGTGGGAGGCGGGAGTTCCCCAATCGATTGTGATTGTGTGAATGACTCTAACAAGACCTCTGGCAAAAAGAGTAGAAAGAATGAAACAAGGTGGAAAAAAATGTATTCCAGAACGGTTTTGAGCAACATACATCTAACTGGGGAGAAGGGGAAAGCTGGACCAAAAGTCAAATGTGGGAAGGTATCAACACCCAACACTATGCTGGTGGGAGTTGTTGCCTTAGGGGAGGACTCTGGGCTTGATGGTGCAATTAATATTCCAATTTTTAAAGCATGCAATCACCATAAGAAACACACTTGCCCGTGAAGAAATGAATCCATAGCTACCTCATTGAGGGAAGACAGCCAAGAGGAACTTAACACATTGTTGTTGAAAGATATGTGGCTGTCATAACAAGGTTTCCAGATGTGAGGCCCAAGTGGAAGAGTCCACCATGGCTAATAAAGTAGCCCTAACGGGTTCAAAGACCGATGTGTTGGTAACTCCACTAGGAATAACAAGTACAATCATACACCATGTAAACCCCTGAAGAAGTGCTTGTTCCGGGGCCTTAGATGATATAGTCCACAGACTTGATCTGGAAGATATAGCCCAGTGAGGGTAGTGGGTAGGGAAAAGTACCCTCCCACTAATGCTGAGTTGACCAATGTAAGAAAGGCTAATGACCTAAGGGATATGAAAAGTGGCCTTAACAGAGAAAACCTGCAAGAAATTTGGCAGGAGAGATCTTTGCCAAAAAGTACCTCAATGCAGGAAGACAAGGACGTTCCAAAACGATCACAGGACTCAGTACCAGGGAAAAAGGATTTTTAAAAAAAGATGTAATCAGGGTTTACAATGTAATATGGATATCTTCCAGTCACTCATTTCAACAAACAGAATGGATACAAGACTCTGGTGGGAATGTGGAGAAGGGTCTGAGTAAACCATAGCTGCTGACGAAAGTTGTAAAAGTTGGGTCTAATGGAGGAGTGTGGAATGGTCGTGAATCTCGAAGTGTGCACTTTGAACATGAGGGGTTTACTGCAAATGGAAATGCTGGTGGTATTGCGGTGCAAGCCCATAACATGCCCAGCAGAGTTGGTAAAGGTGGAATGGGGTGCGAGGTAGAGAGGAAGTTGAATGGTAAGGCCCATGTGGAGGAGCAGTTGCCAAGTGTGAATGATGATAGAGTGGTGACACAACTACCACTAGATTCTACTTAGAAAGGTTGGAAAACTGTAATTATCACGTAGAACTAAAATGGTAAAACATAATAAAACTGTTGCATGACGTTCACCATTTGAGACTTGTGGCTATGAGGGATATTGAGAGAGTGTATTTCCCCTGTAGAATCATGCAGATCTGGTACATGTGGATTTTTAAGATGCATATGGTTGCAAAAATGCTACTTAATGAAATTGACTCAATCAGAGTCATGGGTTATGACATCCGGTGGGAACATAGTGTAAAATAGATGGCATGGAGTGAGGAGGAGGCTTCTTGTGAGCGTCTATTCAACTTGGTAACCTGCCCAATGATAATAATTACTTGTCAAACATGTGATAAGAATGAGAGGAGGCTGGAACTTCAGCATTTGGATTTTAGGAATGTGAAAAGTGACCAACAAGATCGATGCTGGTAAGAAGACCGGTTAGCCCAACACTTTAAGAAACTGGGTGAAATGGGGAAAGGGCTTTCGTTGAGAGAAGTGATCTAAGATTATTAAACTGGAATTCTCGCGGGTTTATCAGCTTGCCGAGGAATGAGGAATGGAAATAAATCTTTGAAAATGATAACATCATCCTTCTCAAGGAAGTCTGGTTATGCGCCCCATTGGTAGTTGACACTGTCTTTCAGCAGCTGGCTAGGAAGGGTGAGGGTGGCAGACCCTTTGGCGGTCTGATTATGCTGCTCCAGAACTCTTTCTATTGGATTCAGAGGTCATTTGGGACAATACTTACAGTGTAATGGCTATCAAAGTAGTACTGGAGGGTTTTTTGCTCCAAAAAACAATCTTGGTGGTAAACATCTATAATAACCCATGCAGTTCTGATTTGAACCAATTACTGATGGGATTGAGTGATGCTTGCAACACCTTTATGTGTGATAGTAATGGGGTTCATGTGTTAGTGGGAGGAGATCTGAATGATGATTGTGTTGAGGGTGAATGAATGGTTAGAAAACAGGATAAGGTAGTAAGAGAGAACTAGTTTGGCAAAGGGGGGGGATGGTGAGGTTCAGCGCAAGGACCTGTTAGGCTTAAGTGTAGTGAGAGGCGCTGCAGGTGAGTGCAGGGGGCGGGACTTGCCAGGTCTTCCGCCAGGTAAGTAGGCTTGATTACAGGTTTTGCAAACACACTGCGCACAGACACTAATTAAGACCACGTTGGTATAGTAGTTTTAATTAACACTAGGGTAGCCTGACACGTGTTTTGAGCACTTGCTCTTCCACTGAGGCTACAAGATTTTTGTACATGCAAAGTGATGTAGTACAGATAAATTAAGCAAAATCCATATGGAGGACCCAAGGTAGCAAGGCAAACAAAGAGGTGAACAACAAAACAAATGCATTGGTCATTCATGGCACAAAATTGCAAATTGTTCAGTTCATACTGCCAAGAGCCGAAATTTTAAACAATTAGGAGACAAGACAAAATAATAAATCATCCATAAGCAGCGTAAATTCAGTAAAGTCCATACCATCTGTATATTAGGAAACCATTGGGTCAGGGAGAGAAGAAAGGAAGGGAAAAAATAAACAAAGGTTTCATTAGCATTTAAGTTCTAAGTGGGCCATACATTTAGAATTGGCTATTCAGGAAGTTTAATCTTTTACCTGCAGTGAGGTGTGAATCAGTTGCGAACTAAGGAAAGAATGGGATCCGAATGAGGCAAGTCCATTTAATGGTCATAATGCTTCGATTAATTACGTGGAGTAAATTGGCTGTGGACTTACCCATAAGTATGGTAAGTGTGGGGGATGTTCTATGTGCGCCTTTGCATATGAAACAAGCAAGCTCGAATTTGGCCATTTGGGTACACATACAATCACCTCTTTTATAAATTGCAATACCAAATTTCGTGTATACTGTATTCTTTGTGTATGTGGACAGTGCTACATTGGCAGTACAATCCGGCCATTAAAAATTAGAATCAGAGAGCACTTGGCTTCTATTTCCCAGGTAGATTCTAAATATTCATTATCAGTACATCGGCAACAAGCCCACCAAATGGATAACAAAGCAGAAATTAGATTCACTGGGATGGCCAAGGTTACGCTACCACAACGAGGTGGGAATTTGGTTCTAAATTGAGACAATTAGAAGCGCGGCTCATCTGCCAATACCGCACTGTCACACATGGCCTCAATACGGACCATGAATTTTCTGTATTCTTATGAGCAATGTGCAATCTATAAATGTACTGTCTAACTGGCTTCACGTATCCTCTTTCAATTCCTTCCTCCATGCTTGTGGTTCTTCGTTTGTCATACAATTAGCTCCCTCTCAGACAAAACCTTTAATGCCCAATTGCCCACATGAGGTGCAATAGGAGAGGCTGACCCTCGGGGCACAACCTACCCCCTCCTCTGCCTGCTTTTTTTATACTTCTTCTCCATCCCGATGGCGGGCGACCAGCTATTTGCCGCCCCCCCTCTTAGCTAATATGCGGATATCTCATCATCACATTAATGAAAGCGACAGATATTATAAGAGAATTAACTTCGGTACCCCACACCCTTGCTCTCTTTGCATATCAATCACGGTTATGAATTGCTATAGAATCATGTTGTTTTAATTCTAATCCTATTAAAGTACCCTCCAGGGCTTCCAACCCATTTCCAGGCGCTTAAACTCAAGCCTAAACCAGCCGTCGCCTTGAATTGGCTGTCCTGTTTTTCAAACACACACAAGATGGCGGCCGTTCCTCGCCATACGTATGGCCTCGCACGTTGCTGTGCATACGTTAATGTCAATAACTTTGGCAGCAGGAGTCACGGACAGCAGGCTCCAGTTCAGATTTGCAGTGGAGACGCTGGTAAGAACCACACTTGCGCGCAGACCCCTAGAGCTTTGAGGGTCTATGCGTGGATTAATTACTTAGCCAGACACGCAGCTTTTACTAATTGGGCTGTCTGTTTTGTTCTTTCCTATTTTACCCTCATTGCTGGGCTCGCGATGAACGCTCGTCCTTTCAACCCACATTGCCTTCCTAAGCTTCAACGCGGAAACGCTTTAATAATTGTTGGTGCAACTGCAAGTGACAGGTACTTTTATGTCATATGTCTCCTTATAACAAAATGACTAATTGCTCTGCTTATGCATTAGTACAATGTCTAATACATCACACGATTTAAATTTACAGTGGAGCCCGTGAGAATTATTCTTCAATCACTTACCATACTTATGGGTAAGTCCACAGCCAATTTACTTCACGTGATGAATCGAAGCATTAGTACGTATATTTGATAATGACCATTAAAAGGACTTGCCTCATTCGGATCCCATTCTTTCCTTAGTTTGCAACTGATTCACACCTCACTGCAGGTAAAAGATTAAACTTCCTGAATAGCCAATTCTAATTGTATGGCCCACTTAGAACTTAAATGCTAATGAAACCTTTGTTTATTTTTTCCCTTCCTTTCTTCTCTCCCTGACCCGATGGTTTCCTAATATACACATGGTATGGACTTTACTGAATTTACGCTGCTTATGGATGATTTATTATTTTGTCTTGTCTCCTAATTGTTTAAAATTTCGGCTCTTGGCAGTATGAACTGAACAATTTGCAATTTTGTGCCATGAATGACCAATGCATTTGTTTTGTTGTTCACCTCTTTGTTTGCCTTGCTACCTTGGGTCCTCCATATGGATTTTGCTTAATGTATCTGTACTACATCACTTTGCATGTACAAAACTCTTGTAGCCTCAGTGGAAGAGCAAGTGCTTGAAACACGTGTCAGGCTACCCTAGTGTTAATTAAAACTACTATACCAACGTGGTCTTAATTAGTGTCTGTGCGCAGTGTGTTTGCAAAACCTGTAATCAATCCTAAGGTAGTAAGAGGTATGTCCCACTGGGTGGTGATGGATGCTAAATTATGGAAAGATTTATTTCTGAACTGGGACTTATGGATTATAACCGGGGCCATCACGAGGGATGTTCCACCCAGGAACACCAGGAAAGCTGGGGAGAATTCAGCGCTACTCAATTACATTGCAGCGTCCCCAACCATATCTGATATTTGCATGGAATTCAGGTTCAATGAAACTGATCTTAGCGACCACTCCCAATTGTCATTAACCATGGTGGACAAAGGAAAAGGTAATAGAGCACCATGGACTGGGAACCTGAGGATGATTCAGGATGGAAACAGACGCTCACGATACATTAGTAATGCAGCTAGATATAACCAATCTTTGGGAAAGTTTGTAAGAGGGTTATCATTAGAGTATAAGTTTGATATTATCACCCCGCTCTTGTTTCAATCCCTCATGGATAGGTTTATTAAGAAGACTCCAGGTCCTAGGAAGGCCAAGTGTCTGACAAATCACCCATTTGATGTGGTACAAAACAAGAAAAGAATAGTAAGGGGGGAACTTCAGGCACTGGGGAAACGGGGAAAGACTGATGTGCTATACCTCGGTTCAAAGAAGCACCTACAACAAAAAATAAGTCTTGGTCTAACGGTTATACATGTGTACAGAAGCATAAAAAGGGGGAAAGGATGTTTGATATGCTCACTAAGAAAGATCAAGGAACTTCTGGGATTTGTTTAACATCCTGGGGAAAAATCAAAGCTACCAACAGACTAACCCTATCTCAGAAGGTGAATGGGTAAAACAATTTGAGTGTGTCTATAGGAAATCAGAGCAAGTGATTGCCTTTACGATGGATTGTCATAAATGGAATCTATTAATATCTGTGGAAGAAGTGGAGAGTCTGACCAAGAGATACCCAAATTCAAGAGCAGCAAGCCTGAATGGCCTCTCTAATGTGGTCATTAGAGAGAACTATGATTTGTGGTCAAAACCTTTGTATGTACTCTTCACTTCAATCATAGTAAACAAAAGAGTTCCCAGTTTCATGGAAAACCTCAGTTCTATAAGAATGGGGATAGGACAAATCCAGGGAATCATCACCCTATCTCCCTTCTTGATTGTGATAGTAAGATTTGTATAGGGCTGATTCATAGTGACCTTACGGATTCAGCAGATTAAACTATTGAAATTCAAACATGGATTCCCTGGCATGATCAGCCTGTTAAGCAAACCAATGGGAAAACTTGACCAATTCTAAAGTGTGATATCACAATGATATAGTGTGGGAATAATTCCAATTATACAAGTTTGTTTGTTTGTTTGTTTATTTGGTAATGCTCACCAAACGCATAGGTAACCGGGCGCAACAGATACGAATACTTAAGACTTAGATACAACTGGCATCAATACAGTGCAAACAGGACAAATACAGCAAGGTTGCATAGGGGTACAGTAGGTTACATAGATTCATGTAGGGGTGGTACAGTAAAAAATGTACATTCATGGTCAGGTATGAGAGTAAGTACTACAAGAGTACTACATATATCATTAGACCATAGCCAGTTTAGGGAGTTACGTTTGAAGCTAAAATGGGACTGATCAGTTCTGAAGCTCAGAGGGAGTGCATTCCAGTGTTGTGCAGCTTTCACTGGGAAACTACCTCCTCCAGATTTGGTTAACTTGAACTTAGGAATCTTTAGACAGTGGGTGGTGGCTGCTCTGGACGGGCGAATCAAGGTTTTTCTGGTCATTCTCTCTATGAGGTATGGGGGAGTTGTGTTATTGAGGCATTTGAAGGTGAGTGATACGGTTTTACGCATGATCCTATCACTTATCTTCAGCCAGTGGTGGCTTCTTCTGAGGTTAGAGATGTGTTCTTTGTTCGTAAGATTTAGGGAAGTTCTCAAGGCATTATTTTGAAGTGCTTGTAATTTGTTGAGGATATGTTTGCTGGCTCCTAGATATAGGACATTGCAATAATCTAGTTTTGACAATATTAGCACATTGACATGGGTGATACAACTAGCTTCTGTTAGATATGGTCGACAGGCCCTGATAAGTTTTCCTGTGTAGGCAGTGGAGGAAGCCAAGCAATTAACCTGTTTTCTTAATGATAAGGTGGAACCAAGATAAAAACCTAGTGTTTTTACCTCGTTTACTACTTTGATTATGTTGCCATTTATGTTGAATGAAGCATAGTTGGGACTTCGTTTTTTTTAGGTTGGCTTTGGAGCCAAGGATCGGGATCTCTGTTTTATCATCATTCAGGCAGAGGCAATGGGATGCCATCCAAGCCTGAATGAGGAGGTATATTTCATTCACCAAGCCATATCCTTATCATAATTGCCCAAAAGGGGAATGAGGATCTGAGTGTCATCTGCATAGTTAGTGCATGTGACACCCAGCCTGTCCAATTTATCGAATAGGGGCTTGGTGAATATATTATACATAGTGGGCAAGACACAAGATCCTCGTGGGACACTGCAAGTTGTTTGAATTGAGTCAGCCAAGGCTGATAGGGAGAAGACTCTCATTATTCTGTTTGCTAAAAAGAACTGGACCCAAGCTATTGTATCGCTTGAGAAGTGGGGCGCCGATGCTAGGTGTTTGCACAGGACTGCTTGTTCCACCAAGTCGAAGGCCACCGACAGGTCGAGGAGGAGTAGCATGGCAGTTTTGCCTTTGTTCTTTAGCTCATCTATTTGGGTCTTTAGGTCAATTAACGCTGTTTCAGTACCATGTTGTCGTGTGAATCCGGATTGGCGAGATCCTAGGAGGTGGTTGGTTTCAAGGTAGTCCTGAATTTGTAGGTATGCTACTCTGTCAATTATTTTAAGGAGAAAGGGTACCGTGGTGATGGGTCTGTAGTTGGTAGGGATGGATGGGTCAAGACTCTGTTTCTTGAGGAGCGGTAGAACCAAAGACTCTTTTAGGTTCATTGGGACAGTGTTGGTTTTGAAGGAGGCATTGACTAGCTTTGAAATAAAAGGCACTAGATCTCTTGCTGCATCTTTGTCTATTTGGGCAGGACAGTTGCTGCCTTGACAGTTGGATATTTTTAGTGATTTTTTCTGTTTCCTGTATGGAGATTTTGGTGAAGCTGAAGGGTGCTGGCATATTGGGGACTTCAGTAGGAGTGGAGATGTATGGCTCAGTAGGCGGCAGTGAGGCTTTTTTATTAGCAATTTTTATTTGGAGGGAAGTTATTTTGCTGGATAGGGTGTTCTGGATTCTCGTGCACCATTGTCTGTCCTTCGGTGCATTGTCTGGAAGGGGTATGTGGGATTCTAGTTCCCGGAGGATCCCAAAGAGCTCCTTGGTGTTGGAACTGGCTTTGGAGATTCTTTCATTGAAAGTGTCTTTTTTTGGTACAGATTATTTATTTCTTGTATTTGTTTACCAGCTCGTCAGTTGCGATTTGTTTTCCTCTGAGGGGGAATGACACCAGATGGATTGTAGTTTTCTTTTCTGAGGTCTTAGCTCTTTAAGATGGGGTGTGAACCAGGCATTGAGGTGAGCCTTCTGTTTACATTTGCGAAGTTTGGCTGGTGCAATGATATCTAAGGCATTGGTCATTGTGTTGTTAAAGACGTCTACTAGGAGGTGTGGGTCGGAGTAGTTTGGTAGCGAGTTGAGAGATGGAAGGAGCTGAGGTAATAGTTTGTCAGTGGTCATATTTTTTTTACATCTAGTGGGCAGAGGTGGTGCCATCGCAGTGGCTTTTGGCATTTGTTTATCTATCGTCAGATAAAAGTCTATCAGATGATGATCTGTCCAGGGTTGCAGGGTTATATTCATAATGGTTGTGGTGCAGTTCAGGTCAGCTACCCAGTCAAGGGTTCTTCCTTTGTTGTGGGTGGGGGCGTGGACTCTTTGGGTAAGTCCACACTCAGATAGGATGGTTGTGATGGATTGTGTGTGTTTATCCTCAGGGTCATTAAAGCCTAAGTTGAAGTCACCCATCATTAGTATCTGTGATGACGCTTTGGAGTTATTGGCCAGCAGGCTGGATAGGTCATCCTCAAAGGTGCCGATAGGCCCCGGGGTTCTATATAGCAGGTATATGGTTAATGTCCAATTGCTGGATATAGATAGTTTGGCCGTAAGTGGTTTGCAAGATTTAAGTGATAGTGGGGTGGCAAGTCTTAGGGCAAGGCTAATTTTGGCTGTAATAGCTAGCCGCCCCCTCTGGCATTAGGTCTGTCCACTTTGAGTATCTGGTGGTTGTCTGGGATAGCTAGCATAAGGGCAGGTCTAGCTGTGTCATGTAACCATGATTCAGTGACTGCCAGGAAGTCCACATCATCAGATGATAGGCGGTCAGCTATTTCAGTGGCATGTGCAAATAGGGATCTTGTGTTGATCAGAGCTCCAGAGATGGTAGACATATTTTAGGTTCATGGGAACCAGTTGGGTTAAGGTTAGGTTGATCGGTTCTGGTGTAGGATGTTAGTTGATGGCAACGTGTGAGTCTTGAGATTTGAGGCAGGGCCTCATGAGTAGATCCTACTGGTAAATCAAGGTCAGGGCCATTGGTATTGAGCTTAGGGTGGGGATTTAGATTGATGGTGTTGTTCATTCTAGGCTTGTAGAGTCGGGCTACTCTAGCTCGGAGTCTATTGTTTCTGTCTGGTAGGGGGCAGGGTGAGAATTTGATTAAGGACATTATTGTATAGGTTGGATTAGTCGTAATAAGTACAGCCGGGTCTTTCCTGTGTACATAGTCTTGATTCTGTTCTACAGAACAGGCTAGTCCAATGATAACAGGTGGGTATAATCAAATGTATGGGTTTTAGGCAAAATATAATCTGACAAATAGTCTAGTCCAGTATGTGCAGGGCACCTCAATTCCACAGAGTAGGATAGTCCAGTATATGCAGGGCAACTCAATTTCACAGAGTAGGCTAATTCAATATATGGAGGGCAACTCAATTTCACAGAGGATGCTAATTCAGTATACACAAGGAAACTCAATTTCATAGAGTAGGCTAGTTCAATATATGCAGGGCAACTCAATTTCACAGAGTAGGCTAGTTCACTATATGCAGGACAACTTAATTTCACAGAGTAGGTTAGTTCAATTTATGCAGGGCAGATAGCAAGCAGTGGTGTGGGCTTAGGAATGTTAAGTACAAAAAAGGCTGGACTGATATTGATAACATTGGGGAGCACTCAAATGACATTAGGTATGTACGGTCAACAGAGGGTAATCAGTACATCATCACAGATGTGGGCGGGCAAATAAAGCATTAGCATAATATTCAAATCATTATATGCATGCGCAAACAATGCTCACAAATGTGCAGATACCGCATGAGGTAGAATTATACAAGTGCAAAGCTAACAAGGGAATTCACAAAAAATGGGGTCAGGGTAATCCGTATTTACAGAAGCTGTCAGTTGTTTGCCATTTAGGAAACTGGCGGTGAGTGGACAGCGCTGGTGATTTGATCAGTGTCAGCAGGGGCTTTGAGGGGAGGCAGGTGGTGAGTTTGTTCAGTGTGTTACTGTGATGTCGAACTGTTGGGCAGCATGTCTGGCCCCTTGGCTCCTCTGGCAACGACAGGCTCAGACAGGCAGATGGCCTTAATAGACGGCCTTCGAAGTAAGGCAGGCTCTCTCCATCCAATGTCATGGGTAAAAAAGTAAAAGAGGAAATAGCAGCCCAATCAGAGCATGGCTCTCGCCCAACACTTGCTAGGCACCAGTAAACATCATACCGCATGGCCATTTTGTGTGATCCTCATGGCGGCAGTGGATCAGTAAACGAAGAACAGCTGATCGGGGTAACTGGATGGGGTCTCGTAGCATCAGCTTCCAAGCGGATTATGGAGCGGCACAATATGTTATGAATTTGGCACGCTTACCCATACATGAGGGATCCGGATGGATCTGGGAAGGGCAGGCTTCTCTAGAAGCTGCTTCGTAGTCAGACGGAAAGTGCTCTCCTTTCCAAGTAGAAGCACAAAAGGAATGCGGAAACGTGCTCAGATTTTAAAGGCTGCAGAATATCTGGAGCTTAAAGAGGATGCATCCATTAGGAAGCCTGAATCAGATTTACCTGTAGCAGACTTGTTTTTCTAGAGGAGGGAGAAAGAGCCCAGAATGGCCTAGCAAAATGGGAGCTTATTTAACAACTATGAGTGTCCATGCTAGCTCTGTGCTTTAAAGAATGTTTCAAAAATGGGTTTCAAAATGACCCAATGTAATTAGATACAAACCTCTTAGAACCATTTCTCTGCTAAAACCCAAAAGTGACTTGATTGGGAAGGTAATTGCCAAGTTACAACCGGTGGAGTTCATTCCAAATAGAATACTTTAACACTTATGTGTGAAATACAGCAATGCTTTTGAAATACAATAGGGCTTTCCTTGTGCACAACATGCAGAGGCTAACCAACTCTTACCAACACAATGTGAATATGGCACACCATAGAAGCACTGCTTTGCCCGCTAAAGCTACTCCGTGCTCCTGTGCTTGTTTTGCTCCAGTGGATACCTTCTCTTTCAATGTTACCAACTTTCACTCTTACAATTCTTTGGACATTCCCCCGGATGCTTACGTCCATAAAGACTGTCACCTGTGTGCACCAGTGTGCACGCACTGTGGAAGCACTGAGGAAGCACCGCTTTGCCTGCTGACGCTGCTCCCATGCTCCCGGGCTTGTTTTGCTCCAGTGGATATCTTCGCTTTTAACGTTACCAACTTTCACTCTTAAGGTATATTTACTAACAGAGACATAGACAATGCTCCAATGGATACCTTCTCTTTCAATGTTACCAACTTTCACTCTTACAATTCTTTGTACATGCCTCCGGAGGCTTACATCCATAAAGACTGTCACCCATGCGCACAACCGTATGCGCACCGAAGAAGCACTGTAGAAGCACTGGTTTGCCCGCTGACACTGCTCCCATGCTCCTGTGCTTGTTTTGCTCCAGTGGATACCTTTGCTTTCAACATTACCAACTTTCACTCTTACAGTATATTTACTAACAGAGACATTGGCATAGACAATGCTACTTCCTAGTATGTACTAGAACTAGATTATCTATACCAATTATATTCACAACATATAATCTCGGTTGTAGATTCTTTGGACATGCCCCCGGAGGCTTACGTCCATAAAGACTGTCACTCAAGTGCACCAGCGCGCGCGCACCAAGGAAGCACAGTAGAAGCACTGCTTTGATGCTTCTCCGCGGCGTCCAGTACCCGGCGCAAGGTGAGCTACAGGTGGTGCCTAGAAATTGATAGGAGAGCCAAACCCTTGTCATTGCTTATTGTGAACCATTTATGAGGAAAGGTGCATATACTTTACGAACGGACATGACAGCACACAAACAGCTTGAGCGTACGCCCAAACATCAGAAGACTCATGACGCTCTAGCCCATAGAGAAAGATCTGCTAGTGTATGCGCAACACCATCATCACGGTGCTTAAGAAAGCCCACTGTGAGAAAACATAACTGTGCTTCGACTAATGATATTCGTCTATTTTGTCTTAATAAAGCAGCAATTCCAACTACAGTTCTGCATCACAAACTTCAAATGGAAACTAACTCACTTTCAACGGATGCCGGTTCTAAAACAACAGGGCTGATAACAGCAGATCTACCCAATTTTACAAAAAACCCTGGGCCCAAAGATGTTGTAATTCCAGACAAAGACCTACATCCATCAACAAATGATGTTGGAGGCACTTCCTCTGAAAACAATGGACTTCAGCAAAAAACCTGGTCTATGTGTACTAACTTATCTCTGTCTGACAGTGTAGTATTGCGAAATGAGCAAACGGCTCCACCAAACTTTGAAATAGACAAGTTGCAAAATTCCTGTTTAGGGGAGGTTATGATTGACTTAGAGTCCAGCTGCTCTAGCTTTTCAGCCAGAGACGTCTCTCAAAATGTATCAGATTCACCGGACATGTTTTCTAACATAAGTCAGTCCAATTCAGCACTTCCTTTATCCTTCATAGCCCCAACTCCACGCAAACCAATGCAACCAATACCAATTAATTTTTCTGAGTCCAAAAGCCTGTCATCAATTAAGGTAGTAGAAATTACACTAGACATAATGAATACTGTCTTGATGTCTTTGGCTAGGCTATATGAGACCTTGGACTCTACACTGTATCAACAAGCCAAACAATTTGAGAAAATTTGGCCTGGCAGAAGATTATAGATAATTCTCCGATTCTTAAATCAAAGGCCTTGAATGAAAATTGTGATCTTATAAACAGGCTATTATGGTTTTGAATAATGACATAAATGGCTCTGCACAGGCTATCGGTGGGGAAAGGGGTCGACAGTCTGAAGTAGCTATGTCATCTGTAACATTTGTAAATGGAATCATCTGTGACATTATCAGTATTGACCCTAGTTCGGTAGCCGATACGGCTATGATAGACCCTTCTGATATAAATCAGATTACTGATATGCCCACAAAGGTTTCTTACACAATATTTAAAGAAAATAAATGCAAGAAACCCAAAAACAAACACTAAAACATTAGCCAAAATTCACGAAAAGAAATAAAAAAATACTAAATCGCAGAGGGTCTCCACCACTTTGGCTACAAAAACATTTTATTAAGGCTATTAAATATCCTAAGAAAAGTGCCACGTTACCCTCACATGCTGGGACAAAAAAGTATTCCTTGATTGCCCTAGCAAAGAACTCCAAAGCACAAAACTCTAGCCAAACTTTGATCCTGTGTAACTCTCCACTTGACACTTTGGGGAAGGTTGCTGAAGAGATACAGTCCCAGGGCAAAGGACAGTCAGTTGCCTAGCATACAACAACTATCCTCAAATCATACAACATCCATATCAGAAGAGGATGATAAAGAGACTGAGAAGCAAAGAAAGGAGATTAGAAAAGAAATGGATGATTATGTGTCTTTATGCAAATTTCATTCTATGGTTACCTTACCTCAGTTAAGTACGGGGGATAATCAGAAAGTAGGCTCTAGTACAGCAGGAGACCCTAAGACTCCACTTAAGCATTACAAAAGTAAAGAGCCCTCTCAATTGAAGCACAATCCTGTGGCTTCTCATACCCCTATCGTGAAATCACAAGATATCCCTACAGGCGATGACATTCCGGAAAATATCAGGAGTGATGAACTTATTGACATTAGGTCTGCCCTGAAACAAATGTTGTCAGTACACATTCTTAATTCTGAGATACTGCACTCCTTATTGAACATAAACAAGACTAACCAGTCAAACGGGACTGATCCACAAAGCGGCCTACAGTCCATACTAAAGAAATCAGTTAGAAAAACTGGCATTAGGCCCCAACAAGTAATTACCTTACAAGATCAAAAAATGTGTCCCACTCAGTCTATTGGAGCAAATAAAGATATGCAAACTCTGCACTCTCTTATCATTGGTTGTCGAACTGCTCCCTATGCGAGATATGATTTGAATAGGAAGAGCATTATGTCTATATTCTCCTAAGTACCTGCACTAGAAGACATCATCTCTAGTGATATTGATCAAGTGGAGTTTGTGGATTCATGTGATTGCAGCACAGCCCGCATATGGATGAAATCTTGCGTTGTCCTAAATACAATATGGCTGGCAAAAAGGGATCTTTTTGATTTAGGATTCAAACTTGCTGTTGGGGCTAGTCATGTTTTCTCCATTCAGTCATGCCACGCATCAGTAACAGACTTTATCACAGATCCTAGACTTCCTCGAATTCATAATGACCGCAATACGCAAACACAGACGCAGAGCAACTGCCAATGCACTCATAAAAAAATGTAACTAGAACAGTAATTTGGCCTGCAACACGTGCCAATTGTAAACTGGAACACGCAAGGTTTCAATCATCTACTTAATAACTTCCAAAATGGTCTTTTCAAATTTGATGTAATACTTTTACAGGAAACCTGGTTAACTAATGCCCTCTCTTGGAATAATTACGGTATCCACCTTTTTCCAGCAGAAAGAGGTGAAAAAGGCCAGCCCATGTCAGGATTATTTACTGCTACAAATATTAGTAGAAACATCAAGTCTTAACCTTGGAAGACTCCTAACGCCTTCATGCAGCTAACAAAAATATCTATACAAGCTTGCAATTATGCAGTGATAAACATATATTGGAATCCCATGGGGATTGCTACTAAACACTTCTTTGGAGACCTAAATGGCCTTATGGAGACGGTTTTGTTTTCCTCTGACATTAGTCTTACCAACATAGCAGGAGATTCAAATTTACATCTTTTTGACAATAATAACCAATTGAAAGATTGGCTTTATGGCTTCATTTTACAAAGACCCAGAATCTAGTCTTGCTAAATGGAGCAGTTGTCAATGACATTCCCCCACAAATAACGTGATAGAGGGGTTCTTTGAGTGCTATAATTGATTACAGCTATGTAGACTCAATCCTTTTTCTGTCAATTTCTCACTTGCCCATTGTTCCTACGGTGTACAGTGATCACCACATGCTTACAAGTCACTGGTCAGTGGATGATCAAGGTTTTAGCATTATTCAGGACTATCTTGTTGGTGACATGACAATTAATAATAAATTAAACAGAACATCATGGACTGAGAAGTCATTGAAGCACTTTAGTTGTCTCGTGACTGCTGAAACACAAAATATGAACTCTGGTTCTCCAAATAACAATTGAGTCTATTATGATATAATGCAGCTCTTCCAAAAAGACAGCTGTTTTATTAATAAAGCAGCACTTAAAAAAAAGAACCAATGCACCTCACATTTACAATCATGACATCAAAGAAAGAAAAACATTTTATTGCAAACAGAAGACACAGGCTCTCCTGTTACCCCCCTCTCTTAGGGAAGGGGTGCTGTGGTCAATCAGAACTAAATACAAAAAGTGGTTGCGTGGCTGCAAAGCTAAGATATATCAAAACGACAGAGAAGGCGTGTTAAGAGGAGTCTTACATAAAAATATGGCTCTGATCTGGAATGTGTTAAATAAAACATCAAATCTGTCTCAGCTATCAACACACATTAATGGAGTGAGTGAGGCCAAATGGAGAGCTCACTACTCACAGCTGTATGCACTTTCAGTATCAGAGACCCAAGTTGAGCAAAGCTCTGTACAGCCCAAATTCAGTCTAAAATTTGAAATGGATGACATTCTTTTATACATAAACAAAGCAAGTAGGTCTAGTAGGTCTAGGGCACCGGGCCCTGTTGGTCTCTCGAATTATACTCTAAAAAAGATTTGGGTGGAGATCCTACATAACATCTTTGCCACTTTTTTACATAAACAACTGATTTCTGACTCATGACGGCATTCAATTATTTTGCCAATTTATAAAAAGGGAGATCATCATGACCCGGTCAGCTACAGACCTATAGCCTTGTTAGACGCCCTGGGAAACATCTTCAGTAGACTAATACTAAGGGACCTCAATCTTTGGTCATCATCGTCAGCCAAGAGGCACCCCATTCAGACAGTGTTTGTCGCCGGAATGAGCACATCAATTAACATCACAGTATTAAATGCATTGAAATCTCATTATGCCACACGGAAGCAACCTTAATACATAGCATTTGTTGACTTCCATGTGGCTTTTGAGTCCATTGACAAGTGACTGCTCAAAGAAAAATTGAAACAGTATGACTGTCCAAAATCTTTAAGAACTCTGATCGATCTATTACATTTGAACACTACTATGCAAGTTAGATTGACGCTAGAAGATCTCCTGTCTGGAGTATTTAGTACAAGGAGGGGGCTCAAAAAGGGCTGCATATTGGCCTCAAAACTTTTTAATCTGTTTATTTTGGACATAGGGAGTCACTTATTGAAAACAGCTGCTGATGCGCGAAGGTTAGGCAATCAGATCATAGCATGGCTTCTCTATGCAGATGATCTGGTGCTTCTTTCTCAAACTCCGATGGGTCTACAAAATCAGCGAAATGAACTTGATAACTATGCGCAAATGAATAACTTAATGATTAACTTAGACAAAACTCAGGTAATTGAATGTGGGAGAAGCAATAAGAGAAACACAAGGACATTTTATTGGAAATTGCAGAATGGCAAACTGCAGGTGCTTCCCGAATACAAATATTTGGGTTTACCAATGACCAATCAAATAAATGATTAAGCCTATTTATCGAGTTTAGATGCAAAACTAGTTTCACTTACATCCCAAGCAAAGATTCTAGTTTATAAATACGGCAAATTTACTTGCAGTCATGTAATGACCTTCTTTCAACAGAAAGTAGTGCCCATTATCATATATGGAGCTGAAACAAAGAAAGACCAATTCTGGGACAAATTTGAAGCTCGTTTCTGAAAGCTAGTGTTAAATGTGCCCAAATGCACAGCTAATGCCCTATTATATGAATTGGGCATGCTATCCTTGCATGCACAGGCAACATGGAAACTGTGCTCTCTGCTAAGGAAATGCTTATTCAGCCATGTCACAACAATATCAGGAGTGTTTTAGCACACTATCTACTCACGTCTTGTAAATGATTTTCCAACAAAATGGAGAAACACTATACAAGAAGCGTTAGCAGAAGCTTCGATTCCTATTGACATTTTAGTCTCAAACCCAATGAGAGATATGCTTAAATTGTTTCATTATGATTGGATTTGTATACAGGACAAATGCTCCATGCATGTAGACTTTGATAGAGCTTTATTTGGTCACAAGAAATTTCACAAAATGGCGCATTATCTGATCAAAAGCCCTTCTCAACACATCAGGGACCAAATGTTAAGATTCTGTATAAAATTATTGCCGACAAATGATATTCTAGCTAGGCGTGGCATAATAAATCAAAATTGAACTACTGTTGCTTCAGTAAGAACAAAAATGTCAGAGAAACTATGCAACATATTGTAGACTGTGCTGAATTATCATACCAGTGTAAATCACATTTTAAATCTTCATTGGACTCGTATTACATACTGTCACCGATGGAGGTGTGGTGTAACATTTTGTCATCAACTAAAAGGACTGTTAATATAATGACATACAAATGCTAGATGCAATAATGAACCTATATAATCTGAATACAAATGGAGGTGAAGAAATCTAATGTACTGAGATTTTCCATAATAGCATTGTACAAGTCTTGTAGATATGACTATCAAGATTAGAAATTAATTTTAAGATAGGGATAACTTTTTTTAATTAAAAAATCGGAAATTGTTGATTTGAATATTTAGTTGCTAAAGTAAGAAAAAAGCAGAGTGAAAATAGGTTTAAATAAGAATACATAACATGTTTCCTTTTTCTGTGCTGTGTGTGTAGTATTAAATGAGAGCATTTCGCAGTACACAGAGTGCAGCATTTTGTAAACTTGAGTTAATTAAACCAGACCCTATGGTTTTTCACAGATATAGTCAACATCTGAGGCTATGAACTGATTCACATGCTTCCTAGCCTGACAGAGAAGCTATGAATCAAAGCTTATGAAAGCCATAGATATTTAAAAAAGACAGATTGTGACGAATGGGAATTTACCATTTCCATTTCCATACAAAAGATGCATTTGAAGCAAATGAACAGCAATACTTCAACAATTACTTTCTATCGGAGTGAGAGGACCCTGAATTAGGTACACCTAACTCATGCAAGATATTTGGGAAGGTAATTGTTGTCATTTCAGAAAATTATATTATCTTGGGTTGATACATGGTATAGATAAATTGATATTCTCTGCATTTTAAATTGGTAGCAACAGCTCCTCGAACTCAAGCTTGCAGATTTTATTGCAACCCACTAAATCTTATATTTCTCCAAACCAGTTATCAATGTATATTATTTTATGATGATGATTTGCCCAACATAAAGCTTGGGAAGCAGCTTTGGTTCCCTTGCATTTAAATAAATTCAGGTTTTAACTCCAAATGCAGCCTCTTTCTTGTCTTAGAATTGGGGGGTGGGAGTATATACTACAGGGTATTACATTTTGGGATGTACAATAGCGATATATATAAATTAATCCACAAACAATCTGTCATCTCCAATTGAAGAAAGATGTTCTCAATAAATGCAAACAAAAATAAACACAATTGTATCTTTTCCCTTATCTCTGCTTATTTTTTCTAAATGCAAGAGTCATCTCTGTTCTTACTTGAATCAAAATGTCAACATTCATGCAAGAGTTGCTACCATTATTAATCCTGTATGGAATATTGACATGAAGGCCTACCAGTCTATAAACTCCATATTCTGTTCCAATATCGTGTTTTGGGTACTCTGTTGACAGTCTTAAATGTCAAATTATCTAAACTACATGAAAAACATTTTGGTGGTCGGTGTTGCATCTGCTAATTATTATATATGCTGCCTGTAATCACAGACCATGTGCAGATTACCTCCACAATTCTTCTCCTTCTTTTTTATGTTTTGAATGCTTCTCAGGAAAGTAAATAACTTTTCCACACAAGGAAAAAGCCATATTTACTTGTGTATCAGAAACAGCATACCATAGTACACATAAAAATGCAATTAGACAGCTTGTTGCATTGATTTACAAATAACTTTCTTTTAAAAGACCAACAAATCTAATGAAGAACCACCCAACAAGACTAGATGGATATTTATAAACATAAACGGGTGGGGTTAACATTTCCTGCTGGCACAATGCTGATAAAAGTTCATAACGCCAGGTACCGTTGCATTCCTCACATCTGTTCCTGCTCTCTGTCTGATGCATCCCTGCCTTCCTCTCCTCACCTCTCTCACACTTTTTTCTCTTTTGTCCTCCTGAGCTTCTGGACTTTTCAGCAGATGCCTCCCCACACTTTATACACTGACCATGTGTCCCTTCTGTAACTTTCTCTTCCTGCCTTATTGCCACAAAACATGGCCTGCACTCAAAAGCGGGGAGCCAGCCAATCAGGTGGCTAGGAATGCAGGCTGGAACCAGTGATCGCAGCCCACCTTCAAAGCTACCTGACGGCTAGTTCCCCCTCCTGCCATCTTCGCCCCACCCTCCACCTGTCTTTGTTTTTGTAGCATCCCCACCCATCTACTTTGCTCGTTTTTGGCAGTGGCGAGTGTCACTGCTGCATCCGCTCCTTCCTTTCAGCACCCAAAGGCCACTTTGGAAAGTACAGAGCCCTTTCCATGATGGCCATCTTTGAATAGTATTTTCATTCTGCAAACGGGACGCTGTGAGGCGTCCCAATCACAGAATGAAAATACTTTGAATTATCCACGTCCCAACCCTTGGTGTACAGCACCTGTTCCAAGGGCTGGAATTGGTGGTAACGGCCTGGCCTGGTGCCCTCATTACAGCCTGTAACTCAGGCTGCCGAGGCTCTTGGAGCGGGTGCTTAATGCCACAGTATTACCTGGTTTTCTGTGAAATAATTCTCGATTACCACATGTATTACATTGTAGACCTAAATCAGCCGATTGGAATGATAGGATCGCAGTATTTTATCTTTAGTTTGCACCTATTCCAATTATTCAGAATTGAGCAGAAGCCTGATAACTAGCATAGAAACAATTGTTTTCATCTTTGCAAAGGCAGAGAGGGGCATGTGCAGTGTAAGTCCTCAAACTAATAATCCTCAATGTAACATAAATGTGTATGATATACTGTTATTGTTCCATGTTCATTAAAATAACATTACAAGTTACGTTTGTGTGCTCATTTCACCTCCCATAGTAAAAACGTTTTCCTTTTTAGCTGCACACCTCCCTGAGTTTATAGTCCTATAGGCAATGGGAGGGGCCATTATTGTTTGGGATAATGTCACCTTTTCAAATTGAGATCCGTAGCTTGATCTTAGGCAATACCTTTCTATTGTGTCATTATCCTGCAATAATGACCCTCCCTTCATCATAAAGGATTAATTAGAACGTTGGAATGTTGGCAGTACCGATGGAGACAGGACAGTGGCACAGAGCAATAACAGCTGTGGTAAGTCTTCTCTCCCAACATTATAAATGTTCTTCTTTCTTGCTCCCTATTTTAAGTAATGCATTCTAAATGCGCAAATAGCACTATAGCCTTTATGCTTTGGTCTACACAGGCAGTCGATGTCTTTATCAACCCTCCCCTCCAAGTTGGGAATATATTTTGTGGGGAAATACTGGGTTCAACAAATGGAAAAAAAAGCTTTAAAATAATGAAAACACGCTCTTGCTACATACTACAAGTACATTTTCATGTATAGCACAGAGTTTTAGGAGCGGGATTTTTTTCTAGGTGTCAGGATCATGCCTGCCTTTTTCTGTAACTTTCTAAGGGAGGGAAGAACCATGTGTAGCCTATCAAGCAAGCAACCATACATATTTCATTGCTTGATAATATATAAGTCTTATCAGATCATATTGAATATATTTTAGTGAAATATGAACCTGGTGTGGGTTATTCCCAGAAGAAAAAAACCTCTTCAACAAATGAGAAACTGAGAAGATGTGATATTGTGCAAGATGTGCACATTTGGGAGTAGGGGTATGAATTACATTAATGATATGGAGTCACTCAGGGTGTAGTATCTATGATGAAATGACTTCTGCTCTTCAGGAATACAAGGATGAGTAGTGGCTAAACCACCTACTCATCCCCTTCATTTCTACAATCCAATAGTGATCCCAATCATATCGGAACAACAGGTGCAGCTAATCAATAAACCTGCTTTACCTTTTGTGGTAATGTGGGCCTAGGAAAGCATATCCACTCAGAAGGGGTGTAAATGTGACCCAATAGCAACACAAACAGCAATTGTACACAGTTAAGAAGGATATGTCTTGTAAAGAAAAGATGGAAAAGGGACTTAACCAGTCTGCATGCCCCCATAGACTGGACTAGGGGGACAGGATCACGTCAGAGTACCAGGTTCCAAGAATAGGCAGTTTGAAGATGTCAAACCAAGCTTCAGAAATGCAGGCTATAACAGGAGCGGGTGCAGACAGTCATGTTGGCCCAAGAGGGGGTCAGGTGTCAAGACAGTTACAAGCAGTAGCTCAGAGAAGTTTGATGATATATGATCGATGCAGCTCGCAGTGCTCACCAGGGTCGATTCAAAGGTTCTGCCAATTTGAGACATTTGGTATCCGCTGGATTGATTCAACAAGTGACACTCCAGCGATTCGAGTCGAGGTCTAGTGATGTTTCAAAGCTGTGATCCTGATGGTTCAATGTGCAATTCAAGGAGGTGGCTGTTCAATGTTGAGCTGGTTCAAGATGGAGGCAAATACTGTTTCAGTTCTATGCATGAAGTAATGCTTCCAATGGCTCAAACCTAGATCTGGCGATGAGCTGGTGGGTCAACCGAACAGGTGACGAGATATGCTTTTTAGAATGTTGTGGTGATCTGGTTTAAAAATGCAACAACAGTGGTTCGACTATTGAGCGAGCCAAAACCAGCACTGGCAAGTCCTGTTGGTTCAAAGGGTGTCTGACTATGTTTGAAGATGGCTTGAAGAGGTTTGATGGTGTAAAACAGGGATTTTAGCGGTTCTGGATCTCAGTATGCTGTGTGACCCAATACAGGGTTAAGGGACAAGAAGAAAAGCCCTTGCAGGACAAGGCTGCTGTGTTTTGCGATGCAGGTGCGCAGGAGATGCTGCCAGTGGATAGGTGATAGAATGTGCCTACGTCCACGCATCCAGAACTTTAAGAACCGAGGATCGGACCATCTGTGGCAAAGCCCTCACAGGACAAGGCCGCAGTGCGTGGGATGCAGGTGCGCAGGAGATGTTGCCCATACATTCAAAGTACATTGTGCCTATGTCCATGCATCCAAACCTTTAAGAACCGAGAATCGTACCCTCTGCTTCAAAACCCTCACAGGACAAGGACACGGTGTGTGTGACACAGGTGCACAGGAGATGCAGCCCGTCGATACTGTAGAGGAGGTCCCAAGCATGACACGCACTCCAGCCGTCCATTTTGATATACCAGGAACGTTCACGCTGATATATGTGACGTATGATGAGCAAATAAACCAGAAGAGAGCTACAGTTGGGCTCTGTCCAGTACCTATCAGAAGAAAAGCACCTGTTGAAGTACCAACACTTAAGGGGTAAAACGAGGGCAGGAAAGATGAGGGAGTATACCCGTTGACGGAGCTTAAAGCAGCCTCGGGATATAGCAACCCGGCATATGAGTCACCTACGTAAAGTAGTGACGAAAACCCAGACAAAGACAGAGACAGATATATCACCTCCAAAGTCCCAAGGGACAAGGAGAGACGCGAGAAAGAAAAAGGAGACCAGGCACAAGCAAGAACATCTCTAGATACAGATAGGGCAAAAGATGGAAAGGAGATGAGGACAGAACTGATGAGATGGCATTCACACAGAACAAATGGATGGGAGGTCAGATTCTATTGAAACTCGATGGTAAAGGCATTGAGGGCATGAGGCAAAAGGGAGAGCCAGATGATTTAAAAGGAAAAGAGAAGGAAAAGGAAAAAGGATTGAGAGATGAAAGAATCAGGAAAAAAGATAGACAGAGACGAGAGCAGTTGTATCACAAAGAGCAAGAAAGAAAACACGATCATTACCCAAGAACAGCTAATGATCAGGACAGACAGGAACAAAAGAGAATAGAAGAAGAAGAACAAAAGATAAGGGAGAAGAGAATAAAGAGACGAAGGGATGAGGAAATACAAAGGGCAAATGAACATAGAGATGCGAGTAAACAGAAAGAAGATAGGGTCAGAGAAGAAGAGAGGAAGCGCAGAGAGTTTGATGACGACATAGAACGTAAGCAAAGACAGAGAGCACGAGATCTTGAATATCTGGAGAGAGAAGTTAAAAAAACCCGATCCAGTGGTAGACTGGGAAGACATAGAAGAATTCATTTCTGAGTACGATTCAGTACCAGGCACGTCTACGGCATGTATGGAACATGACTTTGACACCGGAAGCATTAGAGAAACGATCGATAGAAAAAATGATGAAATGGGGCTCGAACAGGTACCGCAAGGGAAAAGGGAGATGAGCGTCTGGAGAGCACACAGTTTTACGATACTGAGGACGCCTCTCGAAGTAGCAGAAATAGAGAGCTGTCCCTAGATAGGTTGATGCTAAATACAAACGAGGAAGATGAGAGGAGTTGCACGAGTTGGGCACAGACAATATCAGACGCAGAAAGAAAAGAATATGAGGAAAAAGAAGATGACAGAAGACGTGAAAATGCTTCTCTGGAGGAAAAGGAATAAGATGCTCAGATTCTAGTGGATCTGCACCTAAGGCATCAGAGTCAGCCACACAATCAGATCGACATGAAGGTGTATCTTACGGTCAGATGGGGGTGTCTCCAACACCCGATGTGAGCAGACTAAGGGCATTGCCAGGTAGATGGCGATGCAGGAATATTATCACTGCAGTGGATAGGAAAATGATGAGAGAAGAAAAGGCGTGCCATGTGTTACAATTTCCGTTGCTTGAAAAAGGAGGGACGAGGCCATAGCATATACCCTGGCCACACATGTATCAAGAAAATCTGAAAAATAAGCTTCCAATGTTAACATCGGGAGCCGGAAAGTGGATACGTGAGTTAGAAAAAATGACAGGAGGGAACGCATTAGCTATAGGGGATATTAAGGGTCTTTTAAACACCATACTTGGTGATAGAGCTGACGATGTGTGGACACAAGCAGGTTATCCTGGCTTGACTACAGTTAATACTGTGCATGATGGAGCACCATTTAATAATTGTAGAGCCACAGTATGGAAAGCATTATGATTGCTATACCCGGACACTTCTGACATGGAAGCTATAATGACAGGTAAAATGAAGGAGTCAGAGGATCATTTGCTTTACATTCAGAATTTCCAAGAAGCATGGGTGCTGGAATCACGGGAATCTTGTGGGAAATCCATACCCGTGTTTTACCATATATTATGCCAAGGGCTGCCAGATCAGG
Source organism: Ambystoma mexicanum (assembly GCF_040938575.1). NCBI lineage: Eukaryota > Metazoa > Chordata > Amphibia > Caudata > Ambystomatidae > Ambystoma > Ambystoma mexicanum. The sequence continues at coordinate 693,944,057 of NC_090935.1, read as the reverse complement.
TACAGAAGGAGCTCAAGAAATTGGTAGAAATTGAGGCCAAACCGTGGTCTGAAATACAGTTGACAATAGTGCACTATTGCAGGCTGCTGCAAGAGAAAAATTGCAAAAAAGAGGCTGCACGAAAAGCTAAAGAGGCAAAATTAGTGTAGAAAAAAATTGGCAAAATATGCCATTGATGGGGCAATGATAACTAGCACAGACGGATCAAACATGCAGCAGGCCAATAATCAAGGGCAGAGTAATCAAGGCAATAACGGGTTCTACCCAAGGGGGAGAGGCTTTCGAGGAAGAGGATGGCAGAGAAATCAGGGAGGGTTTCAAATTAATCTGGGAGGTTTTCAAAACATGTAAAATTGCAATCAGGACATGTCAAATGGGCAAATAATCAGACCACCGCCAATATGTTGGACATGTGGGATGATAGGGCATCTAGCATGCACATGCAGATGTCAAGGCATGGTGCAAAGTGACCAAGGAACAAGAGTAGGGATGGTGAATCCATGTAACGCTCACCTGATTCTCGCAGAGGCGCCGGTCTTGACTGGGCGACTACCGTAACTTCAAAGGTGATGTGTAGCACCCGGTTGGCTCTTTGGGCTGGACCTCTGTGCACTGTATGCCTGACGTGTAGAGTAAGATGTCTGCAGATAGAAAATATGGGGTTAATGAACTGGGGTTATTGGGGTGTCCCTATCTCTTTCCTCTTCTCCTCTCCTGTAGACCCCCAAAGGTTAACGCTCTCACCTTAGGTAAGTGAATGCCGAGCTCTCCATCTGCCTCGGGGCAGGGTGCTGTAACCAGTTTCTTCACTGGATAGGTAGCGCAGGCCTCTTGACTTCAGAGGACTGCTGTCCGTCGTTTACTGCACGAACGGTAAGTTTCGAGTCATTCAAATGTCTTTAAAGTCTTTAGTAATGATGTCTCTTGTTTTGCAGGGTTCCGGCGATGGCGGATGACGGGCTGAAGTGAGTTGAAGATGGAACCCGTGTGATGAATAGAAGCGCCTGGAAGCACGTAAGTAAGCGCTTGTTGCCTGCTTCACTATGCGCTCTAACTGTCTTTTTATTTTGCAGGTACAAGTTCGGAGCGGCTGCAGGGTGCCGGAATACCCACTGGATTAGATGTGGAAAGGAGTAATGGCACGTGAGTATTAAAGTTCCCCAATGTCTTTAAACGCACCTTGTTTTGTCTTTCAGATGCGGGATGCAGCGCCGAAGGCCTCCGGAGCGTGCGAAGAGTAGGTAAGCCTTTGCCTTTCAGATGCCGGAATGCTAACCTGTTCTTTCTTGTCTTTATAGGTGTTGCTGAAGACTGGATTCAGGATGGTAAGCCTTTGCCTTTCAGATGCCGGAAAGCTAACCTGTTCTTTTTTGTCTTTATAGGTGTTGCTGAAGACTGGATTCAGGATGGTAAGCCTTTTTCCTTAGGCCCAGGACCGGATGCAGAAGACACGATGAGCGTTCTGCTGCAGAGGTTGCAGAATAACGCAAAGCAAGATTCATCCACCGGGTGTGGTTTAAATAGCCTCCTGTAGTGCTTAGGTGTCTCCTTCCACAGCCACGCCTAAGTAAGAAAAGAGTTCCTGGTAAGAAAAGAGTTCCTGCCTTCCAGAAGAGTTCCAGTGTTCTGAATCTAGGGAGTGGCTCCAGCCCCACCCAACAGGAAAAGTAGTTCCAAACAGAAGAGGATCAGAGGCTCAACTGGCAGGCAAGTAAGCAGCATGGCCTGCTGAAGGTAAATCCACCCAAGCATTATGAGCCCGGCGCTTCCAGCGCTGGGACTGGGCATATTTATGAGCCTGGTGCCACTGGCGCCAGGACTGGGTCCAAAAGGTCCCAATTGGGACTGGTTGGCACTCGGAACCTGGGTTATGGATCTGCTTCCAAGGGAGTTGGGAAAACCCTGACCTTTTGGAAGCAGAGATCATGACAGTACCCCCCCTCAAGGCCCCTCCCAAACCGGGCTTCTCCGGGGGTTTTGGCTTGTCAGGAAATGTTCGGTGAAATCTTTTGATTAGGCGAGGAGCGTGGACATATTCAGCAGGTTCCCAGGATCTCTCTTGGGGGCCGTAGCCTTTCCAGTCAATTAGGTAGAATAGTTTAGATTTGGAGATCTTGGAGTCCAGAATGCTTTTGACTTCAAACTCGAGTTCTCCATCCACTAGGATAGGTTTTGGAGATTTGGTTAGTCGGGTTTGAGGTTGCACGGGTTTTAATAGAGAGACGTGGAAGACCGGATGTATCTTCATGTGCGGGGGCAAGTCCAACTTGACCGCTACTGGGTTTACTATGGTAGTGATGGAATAGGGACCAAGGTATCTTGGGTTGAATGTGCGTGGCCCTTTTAGAGATAGATATTTGGTGGATAACCAGACTTGATCCCCTACTTGATAGTGAGGGGCTTCCTTCCGATGTTGATCTGCTCCTTTCTTGTATTGTTCTTTAGCCCTTTGAAGGTGAGAAACAGCTTCCTTAAAGGCTTGGGTGATTGTAGAATGCAGGTAGTCTACTGCTGGTGTTTCAAGATCTTGGAGGGGATCCAACTCCGAGGTTCGAGGGTGACTGCCGTACAAAAGAAAAAACGGGGTTTTCCCAGTTCCCGAATGGACAGAGTTATTGTAGGCATACTCGGCTATCCAAAGGATATCTTTCCAAGTTTTTTCAGTTTGTTGCAGCATGCAGGGTAAATACTGTTCCAGAGTTTGATTGGTCCTCTCGGTTTGTCCGTCGGTCTGAGGGTGGTGACTGGTCGATAGTCTCACATCAATTTGAGCCGACCGACAGCAACTTCGCCAAAAATGAGAAATAAATTGACTACCTCGATCCGAAATTAGAACCGAAGGAAAACCGTGCAGTCGGACGATGTTTTTGAGAAATTCTCGGGCCAGAGTTGCTGCTGTTGGCAAGCCTTTGAACGGAATGAAATGCGCCATCTTGGAGAATAAGTCCACGATTACTAGAATCGTATTGTATCCGGAGCATGGAGGTAGATCGGTGATGAAGTCCATAGAAAGCGTATGCCAAGGGCGAGGTGGGATGTCAATAGGGCGTAAGAGGCCTGCTGGTCTTTCCTTTTGACTCTTGTTTTGGGCGCATACTCCACAGGACATTATAAAGTCTCTGATATCTTTTTTCCAAGACGGCCACCAGAAGTAGCGCTTGATCTTTTCTGAGGTCTTGGCTATACCGGGATGACCTTCTATTAAAGAGTCGTGATAACAAGAGATTACTTTTTTCTGTAAATCTGTGCTGGGTAGGTATAATCGTTCTTGGAAATACAATAAGTTGTCCTTTACTGCAAAGTCCTTTCCCTGCAGATGCCAATTCTGTATGTCTGCTGGAGTTACAAGTTGCCTGGCTTTATCCTTAACTTTCTCTATGGATTCTGTGGCGATTACACCCAGAATTCTTTGTTCGGGAATGATTGGTACAGGTTTAGGGTTGACCAAGTGTTCTTCCACTCCCATCCGAGAAAGGGCATCGGCTTTACCGTTCTTTGTACCAGGTCGATAGGTAATTATGAAGTCAAACTCGGCAAAGAATAATGCCCAACGGAGTTGTCTAGAGGATTGGGCTTTTGCGGTCTTCAAATATTGCAGGTTTCGGTGATCCGTAATCACAGTAACGGTGTGTCGGGCCCCCAGCAGATAATGCCGCCAAGCCTTAAAGGCAGACTTGATAGCCAGAAGTTCCTTGTCAGTAATCGTGTAATTGATTTCAGGAGGCGAGAATTTGCGGGACCAAAATGCCACGGGATGCAACTGATTGGTTACCGGGTCCTTTTGTGATAGAACTGCCCCCATGGCAAGGCTTGAAGCATCAGTTTCCACGATGTAGGGGAGTTCGGGGCGAGGGTGTTTTAAGATTGGTGCAGAGATAAATTTAGTCTTCAAATCCTGGAAAGCTTGTTCCGCCTCAGTAGACCATTCAAAACGTTTGTTTTTCTTTAACAAGGCATTGATGGGCTGGACTATTCGAGAGAATTCGGGGATAAACCTGCGGTAAAAGTTAGCAAAGCCTAACATGCTTTGCACACCTTTTACGGAGGATGGTGATGGCCATTTGAGAACTGCATCGACCTTCTTTGAATCCATACGCACTCCGCCAGGTGATAATATGAATCCCAAGAATTCAACTTCAGTCACGTTGAAAACACATTTTTCCAACTTAGCGAAAAGTTTGTGTTGACGCAATCTTTCGAGGACCATTTTCATGTGTTTCTGATGTTCAGATTCCGATGAAGAATAAACGAGGATGTCGTCAATGTAAACAACAACACATACATCTATGAGCTCTCTGAGGACATCGTTCATAAAATATTGAAAGGCGGCCGGGGCATTGCAAAGTCCGAAGGGCATGACCTGATATTCAAATAGCCCATACTTGGTGCGGAAGGCCGTCTTCCATTCATCGCCCTCTTTTACTCGTACCAAGTGGTAAGCTCCTCTAAGATCCAGCTTTGTATATATGCATGCTTTTCTGACTTGGTCCAGGAGTTCAGGGATCAAAGGTAACGGATATCTATTCTTAACGGTGATCTGGTTCAGGGAGCGATAATCGATACAAGTTCTAAGGTCTCCTTCCTTTTTTGGAACGAAGAACAAAGCTGAAGAAGCAGGGGACTTGGAAGGACGAATAAACCCATTTGCCAGGTATTGATCCAGGTATTGTCGAAGGTGAAGGTTCTCAGGCTCGGTGAGGGCATAAATTCTACTACAAGGAGGAGTAGATCCAGGTATCAGGTCTATCTGGCAGTCATAAGACCTATGAGGAGGTAGAGAGTTAGCCTGATCTTTCCGGAAAACATCTTGGTATTCTAGGTATTCGGGAGGTAACTGGGGAGTCTCTGAAGAAATTGCGGCCAGTGCAACACCAGGTGGAGGGTGACAAGTAGAGACACATTCTGGAAACTGGACCGTTCTTGCTCGCCAATCGATCAGAGGATTGTGTTTCTCTAACCAAGGTATTCCTAGAATAATCTGAAACTGAGGGGCCTTGATCACATCGAACACGATCTTCTCATGGTGTCCATCTTGACTTACTAGCGTCACCTCTTGAGTGGTATGCGTTACTGGCCCGGAGGCTATCTCCGTACCATCCACCGTAGTAATGACGTCCTTTACAGCCTTGGGACAAAGAGTTAGATTCATCCTCAAAACCATTTCATGATCCACATAATTGCCGATGGCACCGCTGTCGACGTAAGCTTCAATTGCATGTAATCGATCCGGATTATCAGGGCTAATGAGGACCATAGGTATCACGAAATGCGAGGTCACGGAACTGGTTTTCACGCTCGGCAAGAGGACCTCTATTCTTGTCGGGCGAGGTTGTTTCCCTGCTCAGAGTTTGTAACTTTGGTAACTGCAGCTCCTACTGCCTTCTTGGCAGGTTTCACCGGACAGTCTCGAAGAAAGTGCCCTGAGTTTCCGCAATATAGGCATAATTGCAACTGTTTCCTCCTTTACCGCTCCCTTTGTGTTAGAGGACCTTTCAGACCCCCTATTTGCATGGGTTCCCCGGAGTCTACTCCTTTGGAAGGAGTTGGCGGTTTGGAAAATACTCGAGCATCAAACTTGGAACGATCGGCCTTCCTGTTCTGCAGCCTGTGATCTATTTGAACGACCAAGTCTATATAATCCGAACAGTCTTGTGGGGGATTCACTACTTGGGCTAAAACGTCTTTGAGCTCTCCACGTAGACCTCTATAAAACAGCGTAATCCTTTTGTCCTCAGGCCATTGAGTTTCCACTATTAGTCTATTGAAAGATGCAATATAAGCCAAAAGGTCTTGATTACCCTGTCGCAACGAAAGAAGCTCATTGTCCAAGGCCTGCCCCTGTGAATGTCTTGCGAACAGTTTTTCCATACTAAGCTGAAAGGCTTGAAAATCATGGAGAACCGGATCATCTTGATTAACTAGAGGGATCGACCAGTCTGCCGCATTGCCACTAAGGTACGAAAGTACAAAAGCTACTTTTGCTTGATCAGTTGGAAAGGCTGCTGGCCGGCATAAGAAGTGCAACCGGCACTGATTGATAAATACTGCAAACCTCTTTGGGTCACCAGAAAATCGTTCGGGCGGAGCCAGAGGTACATTCCCAGGTAGGTTGATCTGCACTGGATTCATAGAGGATGTTGAAGGAAGATTTGCCCCTGATGCGGGTAACGGGGTCTGTCCGGCTTGTGACTTTAGCACTTGTCTAGCAAGATGGTCTGTTCTCTCCTTGGAAATAATTAGTTCCCTTCTTAGAGCATTCGTTTCCTGACGAGCTGCATGCACTTCTGCCCTTAGTTCCCCAAGTAACCGGGCTAGGGGGTCAGTATCCGTGGTTTCCATAGCGCCTGGGCGAGAGTTTTGCGGTAGGCTTTGCGTTCTGTAATGCTCACCTGATTCTCGCAGAGGCGCCGGTCTTGACTGGGCGACTACCGTATCTTCAAAGGTGATGTGTAACACCCGGTTGGCTCTTTGGGCTGGACCTCTGTGCACTGTATGCCTGACGTGTAGAGTAAGATGTCTGCAGATAGAAAATATGGGGTTAATGAACTGGGGTTATTGGGGTGTCCCTATCTCTTTCCTCTTCTCCTCTCCTGTAGACCCCCAAAGGTTAACGCTCTCACCTTAGGTAAGTGAATGCCGAGCTCTCCATCTGCCTCGGGGCAGGGTGCTGTAACCAGTTTCTTCACTGGATAGGTAGCGCAGGCCTCTTGACTTCAGAGGACTGCTGTCCGTCGTTTACTGCACGAACGGTAAGTTTCGAGTCATTCAAATGTCTTTAAAGTCTTTAGTAATGATGTCTCTTGTTTTGCAGGGTTCCGGCGATGGCGGATGACGGGCTGAAGTGAGTTGAAGATGGAACCCGTGTGATGAATAGAAGCGCCTGGAAGCACGTAAGTAAGCGCTTGTTGCCTGCTTCACTATGCGCTCTAACTGTCTTTTGTTTTTGCAGGTACGAGTTCGGAGCGGCTGCAGGGTGCCGGAATACCCACTGGATTAGATGTGGAAAGGAGTAATGGCACGTGAGTATTAAAGTTCCCCAATGTCTTTAAATGCACCTTGTTTTGTCTTTCAGATGCGGGATGCAGCGCCGAAGGCCTCCGGAGCGTGCGAAGAGTAGGTAAGCCTTTGCCTTTCAGATGCCGGAATGCTAACCTGTTCTTTCTTGTCTTTATAGGTGTTGCTGAAGACTGGATTCAGGATGGTAAGCCTTTGCCTTTCAGATGCCGGAAAGCTAACCTGTTCTTTCTTGTCTTTATAGGTGTTGCTGAAGACTGGATTCAGGATGGTAAGCCTTTTTCCTTAGGCCCAGGACCGGATGCAGAAGACACGATGAGCGTTCTGCTGCTGAGGTTGCAGAATAACGCAAAGCAAGATTCATCCACCGGGTGTGGTTTAAATAGCCTCCTGTAGTGCTTAGGTGTCTCCTTCCACAGCCACGCCTAAGTAAGAAAAGAGTTCCTGGTAAGAAAAGAGTTCCTGCCTTCCAGAAGAGTTCCAGTGTTCTGAATCTAGGGAGTGGCTCCAGCCCCACCCAACAGGAAAAGTAGTTCCAAACAGAAGAGGATCAGAGGCTCAACTGGCAGGCAAGTAAGCAGCATGGTCTGCTGAAGGTAAATCCACCCAAGCATTATGAGCCCGGCGCTTCCAGCGCTGGGACTGGGCATATTTATGAGCCTGGTGCCACTGGCGCCAGGACTGGGTCCAAAAGGTCCCAATTGGGACTGGTTGGCACTCGGAACCTGGGTTATGGATCTGCTTCCAAGGGAGTTGGGAAAACCCTGACCTTTTGGAAGCAGAGATCATGACAATCCACCTGTATTTTTGCAGCTGGGTGGAAATGGAGTTGCACAGAATCACACGGTGCAGCAGCAAGCGCCGGGAGCACAGCAAAGCTTGCAACCTCCGACGATGACAAATTTTCCGCAAGGACAGTCCCAACAGTCGCCAATGCAACTGTCACAGATAACAAGTACTGGAAAGGTACTGAATTTTGGAATGAGAAATAACACTGGTGATGGAGGAAGCCCATTAACTCAGCATTGGACAAAGTTATATACTGATTAGGACAGCTCACTGTGAAACCTGATGTGTTCTATCCTATCAGTGACACCGAACCCTGACAAGGAACCAAGGGTAGATCTCATTATAGGGGATAAAGAATATTTCTTCTTTGTTGACACAAATGCAACACACTTTTGTATACGTGAAGGCAAGTTTTACTGGTCCGGCGATGCCATAAAAACTCAGGGCTTTACAGGAGCAACAAGTCTTGTTCCTTTTACAAACAAACTTCCAGTTTCTATAGGAGACTGTGACATGAATGTGCCACTACTGTGTTCAAGGCAGACCCAGTAAATATATTGGGACAAGACCTAATGACGAAGTTAAACATGTTAATATCATTTACAGAGAAGGGCATAATATGTTCAACTCCAGGAATGCATTATTTGAATGTATGCAAAATGATTAAAGCATACACAGGACAAATGGCTATGAGAGCTGTTCCATTGGAACCAGAAATATTCGCATATGGAGTGCGCATACTAATGGCAGGGCTACCAGGCCTTGCAGACAAAACCATGAGAACCCCCGATGAGTTTCCATTCAGGCCAAGAATACCTATGCATGAGGAAAAGGGACAGGTGTTTCCCTTGGCAATACACACAGCTATAGTATGAGGAAAAGTGGCTTTGATCAGTGGTTGTGATGCCGAAGGCAGACAATGATGCACAGTGATCACCATTGAGGAAGGATACAAATTGACTTACGTCACTGATGACGATCTGTTTGAAGAGCAAACAGGTATAGACGAAATAAAAGTTGAGGTTAATCTCATATATTGGGTGAGAAAGATCAAAAGAGAGGTGCCCCAGAGAATGATGCTGGCACAAAACCGTCCTGAATATTTTGATGACGACATGGCAAAGGTGCCTGTCTCAGTGTGGACTACAGGCCCTTATGATGTAGGCTTGTTGAAAGGAGTCGGAGAAGTGAGGATTAAATTGAAACCAGGAGCAGTTTTATCAAAAGCACAACAGTATCCCATGTCTAGGGAAGCAGGATTTTTAAGACAATTGATGAGCATGATGGAGCAGGGTATTTTGGTGACGTCAGAGTCGTCATGCAATACCGCAGTGTACCCTATCAAAAAATGAAAGGGAGGGTCTTGGCGTTTAATCCAGAACCTAAGGCCAATAAATGATATTGTAGAGGCCGATTTCCCTCTAGTCCCTAACCCGTCCACAATCCTATGTAATATACCGTTGAGGCAAAATATTTCACAGTGATTGATTTAAAAAATGCATTTTTCTCAATCCCATTGCGCGAAGACTCACAAAATTTGACGTCATTCACGTTCAGGCAACTGTATCTGAAAAGCACAAGGTTACCCCAGGGGTACTGTGAGTCTCCTTTGATTTTCAACAGAGTCCTGCAGATGGACTTAAGCAATATTGCATTAGAAAGTGTTGTTTTGAAATACGTGGATGACATCTTGCATCTTGGACTGAGGAGACGTGCAGACACAATTCTATTCAGCTATTGACTATATGGGCTGAGAAGGGATATAAAGTTGACAAAGAGAAGTTACAATATTGTCAGCAAGAAGTGCTTTACATAGGCCAGCAATCTCACATGAGGGGAAAAGGGTTACCCGTGAAAGGGCTGAGGCCATATTGAACACAGCCAAGCCACACATGATAAAACAGATGCAGATCTTTCTAGGATTATGCAATTATGTCAGGGAATGGGTCTTTGACTACAGCTCTTATACCAAGCCCTTGTTACAAGATCTAAAGAAAGCACAATTGATGAAATGAAAAATTGAATGGACCGAAAGCACCGAAGAAGGTTTTGTTGAACTCAAAAAGGCCATTTGCATGGCACCAGTTCTAGGGATGCCCAATTATGCAGAGGAATTCTACCTGTTTTCACACACGAATGGCAGTGTTATGACGGCAGTACTCACACAGAGAACCACATTGGGGTACAAGCCCCTGCAACACTACAGTGAAATTTGGACCCAGTGATGAGAGGTCACTTCCCTTGCGAATAAAGTTTAGCTGATACAGCGTTCGGCATAGAGAAGGCTACAATCATTGTCCGTGGATGCTCATTGACGTTGTTGGTCGAGCATGCATTATTTGCCATTCCAGAGAAACCGGAAGGCACATTGACATCTCAGAGAGATTCTGCTTAGAAAGTGATCATATCAAATCCATCGATTAAGATAATTCGATGTAAGATAGTGAACCCAGCTATGTTTATAGCAGAGCCAGTCACTGACGGAGAGCCAATCCATGACAGAGTGAACTATGAAGAATTTTATTATGTGATTCCCAGAGTGAAGGAAAATGCATTAGCAGAAGGAGAAATTGTCTTCGTTGATGGTTCTTTGAGAATCGTTCAAAATGATGGGCAAAGCGTTACAGGCACTGCTATGATGAAGCACAAGACAAATAGAGAATTTTGAGTATTCATTAGTGCACGATTACCATCTCATTATTCAGCGCAAGCTGCAGAATTATTGGCGGTGATACTCGCGATTGAGAATCACGCACACCAGGAAGTGACGGTGTACAGTGACTCTGCCTAGGTAACATCGACAGTGCACGTAGACCTAGCAGGCTGGAAAAAGAGGGGCTACCTCCGAGCAGACGGCATGCCAGTGCAGCACGCAGCCTTATTGGACAGGCTGATTAAGGCACTACAACTCCCAGTGGGCATAGTGTTCGTGAAATTCACCGTCCACACAAAAGGGATAGATTTTATCTCACGTGGAAATCAAGCAGCAGACACGGAAGCCAAGTGTATGGCAGCCAAGGACAAAATAATAATGAATGTGGAAACAACAGATGTGCATGAGAGAATGATTGTTGCACAAAGTGAACCTGAGGATTATAGTAACATGGATCAAACCCAGTTAATGGAACCCCAAGGGGAGGCACCACAGGAGGAGAGAAATCTGTGGAAGGGGCAGGGTATTCTTTAAACCCCTCCAAGAGCTTGTGGCAACAAGACAGCACTGGTAAACCAGTAATGCCTATAGCCCTATTGGAAATAACATTGGAACAATTGCATTTTCCAGCGCACATGACAAAAGAGAATCTAGCAGCAACGATCACTGAAGACTAGTTTATACCGAACTTAGCAGAGCACGTTGCATTTTTTATGGTGAACTGTATTATCTGGCAACAGTTAACGGCTGGGCATACACATACAGGGTGATTCATGGAATTAATGTGCGTCGAAAATTTCGGCGCAAGCGTGCTAAAACGTGCGATTCGCAGTGAAAGAGCGAAAATCGCAGTGCAAGTGCGATTATCGCAGGGAAACCATCGCACATCTATTCATGGAAGTCCGTGCTCAAGTAAAATCAGGGATGTGCGCTGAAAAAGTGCGCGGCGCACGCCGGCGCACAGGTCATCTAACGGCGTGCGCTAAGGCCACAGCGAAAGCGCACATAGCGCGGCGCACATAACAAAAGTAGGCGGATCACGGGGCGTGACACGCGGAATGGGGAACAACTCGTGAAAATGTGGGCATCACGGGGGAAGTACAGGAGGCAAGTGCGCGGAACGCCCACACACTCGCCTACAACACGTATTCATGGAATCGAATAGGGCAAACCAGCGCATGGGCAAAGATGCGCACAGGCCCATACACGTTCGCCACACGAAAGCAGGCGGTAGCATCCCTGCGCATGACCAAAAATGTGCGCTAACAAAAAGCACGTATACACAGCTATGATGAATGTCCCATACTGTGGCCCTCTAGGACAAATGACGTGCAAAGGGGTACGCGACAAACACGGACACCCGCTGTGTGAAGAATAGCGTGTGCGTGTATTCTGTGGGTGCGTGGGAAGTTTAACACGTGATAGGGCCTGGGGGAGCGGGGTACGTGTATTTCAGGGGCTCGCGGGAAGTTCCACACGCGATTGGCCTGGGTATGTGTATTTCAGGGGTGCGTGAGAAGTTTCACACACGATTGGCCTGGGTACGTGTATTTCAGGGGTGCGCGAGAAGTTTCACACGTGATTGGCCTGGGTACGTGTATTTCAGGGGTGCGCGCAAAGTTTCACATGCGATTGGCATTTCAGGGGTGCGCGTTAAGTTTCACACGCGATTGGCCTGGGTACGTGTATTTCAGGGGTTCGCGGAAAGTTTTACACGAGATTGTCCTGGGTACGTGTATTTCAGGGGTGCGCGAGAAGTTTCACACGCAATTGGCCTGGGTACGTGTATTTCAGGGGTGCGCATTAAGTTTTACATGCGATCGGGCCTGGGGGAGCGGGTACGTGTATTCCAGGGGCTCGCGGGTGGTTTTACATGTGATCGGGCCTGGGGGAGCAGGGTACCACTCACCGTCTGCCTTGCGTGTAGAAGAACGCGTAGCCAACACCCACCCGCTGTGAAGTAATAGCGTGTGAACCCCAACGCCTGGAAAACACACGCACCGCACCCCACAAAATGCACGTACAGAGCAACGGAAATCCACGTGGGATCTTCAAGCCCTGCCAGGGCAATGCCCGTGCGCGATACGTCACAGACGCGCTTACGCGCTAAGGGCCTTTGGTCCAATGAAATTGCGTATGCGTGCTGACGCGCTTACGCGCTAAGGGCCTTTCCTCGAATCACACGCTGACGTGCAGAATTTTCACGTGCCAAATCACTCCGTATCAAGCTGGCCATGCGTATGCACACAGAAGACCACGCTCCTGCCCAGAAGGCCAAATTACTGCCCTCCAGAGTCCCGAGCACGCTCCCACCTGCCATCTGCTGCTACCTGACTGCCTGCTGCCCACGTGCCCTGCTATTTGCTGCCTGCACATCAGCCAGGTGTGCAGTTGCTGTGACCACCCCTGCTGGAACTGAAGACTCCCGACTGGGATTCCATCGCACCACAGCCCAGCCCCAGGACCCAGTTGCCCACCCACTCCTGCCTCTGGGGTTGCCATGTCGGGCACAACACCATCTGGCAGCACTGGCAACCCCCAGCCAGAGAGGCAGAGGGCCACCAGCTTCAGTGCCACCAAAGTTGGTGTCCTGGTGGAGCAAGTCCTGGGGCAGTATGATGCCCTCTTTGGAAGTTTGTGCGCTGACAATGAAGGATGGACCAGGATCTGGATGGACATCGTGACTGCCATCAACGCGGAGGGGGTGGCAGTCCGCGACTTACAACATGTCAAGAAGCGCAAGAAGGACTTCAGGTCCAGGACCCTCAACAAGGCCCGGCACCTCTTGAAGGCAGCGGATGCCAAGGGGTGCCGGGGCCACCTGTCCGACCACCAAATGAGGGTCCTGGAACGCGTATCCCCAGCACTCCACGGCCAGGTCCTTGAGAGGCAGACCCGTCTGGAGTCGAGCGGATCACACCACCAGTCGGAGACGCAAGGCCCGGCTCCCCTCCCAGGTTGTCATCTTGTCGGGGAGTAAGGAGTCCGGTGCCGCATCCCAGGCCGCAGCTGCCGGGGGAAGGTCCAAGAGGCGGAGGTCGGAGCTGGACTCCTCGGCAGCAGAAGGGGCAGCTGAGACCCCACAGGGTCTGATGGCGGAAGATGGCACGGAGTCATCCAGGTTGGTGGGGGCTTTGGGGGAGGAGGAGGCCGTGCAAGGGACAGAGACGGGGTCTGGAGGTGGGATTCCACTGGTGCTAGTGGTGCAGCGCAGGGACAGGAGGCAGCACAGGCCGCCGCGGAGGTGCCTGTGTGTAATCCTGTCCCCGATCCTGTGACTGCATCATCTCGCACCAGCAGGGATGCCTACGTCCAGACCCGTTTTCAGGGAGGGGATAGCTGGACAACAACTGGCCTTCCTCTCCCTGCAGACGTGGCTATCCGGGACCGGGTTGAGCCTGTCCTGAGTGTGGTGGCGATGCGTCAACTGGCCATGCGAGGTGACCTGCGGTCTTTTCATGAGGAGACTTCAGGTCATCTCGTATGGCTCGTTGATCGCGTCAGCCTACTGGGACAGGTCACCAATGCCGGAATCCTCCGTTTACTTGAACTTGCTACGACCCCCTCCTCACCTGAACCCCCTATGCGCCAGTCATCCTCCGTGCCATCTTCCCACCCATGTATCAGCTGGGTGCCCTGTGGAGCTGCCTCTGACTGTGCGGCCAGGCTGGTGGAGGGCACATCCCTGCCACAGTCGGGAGTCGGACATCCAGCAGGGGTGGCCACCTCGACAACTGCACCCCAGCCGGAGGAGGATGTGCAGGCAGCAGGAGGCAGGGCACAGGCACAGCAGCAGCAGCAACAAGGTGGGAGCCATGATGGCTCGGGGCCTTTGACATCAGAGGGGCAGGCATCGGCTGGAGGGCAGGAGGACCCAGGACGGGAAGTGTCTTCCGTGTGGCAGCGGTTGGGCCACGCCATAGATGCGCAGCGGCAGCGGGCGGAAGAGGCACGGCTCACGATGGTCAGGGCGGAGAACTCCATGCGGAGGGCCCTGAGGCGGCCCGAGTGCCTCGAGGCGATTCGCAGGGACTTGGGGGTCCGGATGTCATCGTCCCTGCGAACCCTCGGGGACATGGAAGAGGACCGCCTCCGGGACATAGAGCAGGAGTTCGATGATGCCCTGGCCCGGGACATCCAGAAGTGAGCGTCAGACTAGCCCGCTGCCCTTGTAAATAGTTCTTTAGTGTTAAGTTTCCTTTCGTTTTTTCTTTATTTTGGTTGCGCTTGGACAATGCACCACGTTTCTGTATATATTTTTTTAGTAGGTAGGATTTTTGTTGGGTTTCATTTCTGCAGTTGGGATCATGGGCCCTGGATTCTTCATCTGTATATAGTTCACCATTGGATTCTTCTCTTTATATTTTTTTTTCTCACCGTGGAGCAATTGTTTTCACTATCATTTTTTGCCTTGGATTTGATTTGTTGGACTGTGACTTTGGACACCATTTCTTTTGGATTTCTTTGAATTTTGATTTCTTGTTTTTCATTCTTTCACGGACATGCTGCTTTTCTTTTTTTTATTCCCATTGTTGTTTGTTTGATTTTAATTCCATTCATGTTGTGATTAATACATTTGTTTCTTCATACTTCGATGTGTGGTATTATCTCATTGGTTTCATGCATGTCATGATATGGGTTTAGACATTCACTTGCACCCATTGTGTATGTGTGTGTGACGGACATGTGTTCATTTACATACTTGCCATTGGGGTTGTATCATGTAATTGCCTTTTCTATGTGTGTGGATGCAATACTTGGTTAGGTCTTTGTGCTGGGTATGCTGGCCATAAGGGCCATGATTGAGGATTGTCATGACCTGGGGGCAGGGGGACATGAGTTGGGGCCTGCTGGCAGGTGCCCCGCACTGCTGGGGGGTGGGGGTGCAAGGGGACATGAGTGGGACATGAGTGGGGGCCTGCTGGCAGGTGCCCCGCACTGCTGGGGGGTGGGAGTGCACGGGGACATGAGTGGGACATGAGTGGGGGCCTGCTGGCAGGTGCCCCGCACTGCTGTGGTGTGGGGGTGCAAGGGTACATGAGTGGGGGCCTGCTGGCAGGTGCCCCGCACTGCTGGGGGGTGGGGGTGCAAGGGGACATGAGTGGGACATGGGTGGGGGCCTGCTGGCATGTGCCCCGCACTGCTGGGGTGTGGGGGTGCAAGGGGGCATGAGTGGGGGCCTGCTGGCAGGTGCCCCGCACTGCTGGGGGGTGGGGGTGGCAGGGGACATGAGTGGGACATGAGTGGGGGCCTGCTGGCAGGTGCCCCGCACTGCTGGGGGGTGGGGGTGCTGGGAGACATGAGTTGTTGAGCATATTGAAACGTGACATGTGGCTTGCCTGGGGGGCATGCACATGGTGAATGGGCTGCCTGCGGGACATGACCAGGGGTGCAGGGTAGTCCCCTGTGGTGTGGGCTGGCTGCAGGGTCCGTGGAGGGTTTAGAGGGGACACCTGGGAGGACCCACACTGCCAATTCACGTGTAAAACTTCCCGCGCACCCCTGAAATACACGTACCCAAGCCAATCGCGTGTGAAAACACCCGCAGACCCCTGAAATACACGTACCCAGCCTAATCGCGTGTAAACCTTCCCGCGCACCCCTGAAATACACGTACCCAGCACAATCGCGTGTAGAACTTCACACGCACCCCTGGAATACACGTACACCGCTCCCCCAGGCCCAATCGTGTGTAAAACTTCTCGCGCATCCCTGAAATACACGTACCCAGGCCAATCGCATGTGAAAACACCCACACACCCCTGAAATACATGTACCCAGCCCAATCGCGTGTAGAACTTCCCGCGCACCCCTGAAATACACATACCCAGGCCAATCGCGTGTGTAAACACCTGTGCACCCCTGAAATACACGTACCCAGCCCAATCGCGTGTAGAACTTCCCGCGCACCCCTGAAATATACGTACCCAGACCAATCGCGTGTAAACCTTCCTGCGCACACCTGAAATACATGTACCCAGCACAATCGCGTGTAAAACTTCACGCGCACCCCTGGAATACACGTACACCGCTCCCCCAGGCCCAATCGTGTGTAAAACTTCTCGCGCATCCCTGAAATACACGTACCCAGGCCAATCGCATGTGAAAACACCCACGCACCCCTGGAATACACGTACACCGCTCCCCCAGGCCCAATCACGTGTAAAAATTCTCGCGCACCCCTGAAATACACGTACCCAGGCCAATCGCGTGTAGAACTTCCTGCGCACCCCTGAAATACACGTACCCAGGCCAATCGCATGTTACCGTGAAACCCGTAATACACGTTCCCCGCTTGGTGTTTGCTGTTTGGCAGTCCGGTAAACTGGTCCAGGGTTGGCGCAGCCCTTTGCGCTGGTTTGGTGATTTTGATGGCTTTTCCTTGCGCGAGGGTGTTCTTGGGGGCGTAACTGGTGCTGCTGCAGGGTCGCTGCACCACGCTGCACCACGGCTGGTTTTGGATGTGAAAATCCATGAATACGCTGTGCGCGGAAATCGATTTTAGCGCACGCGGCTGGCGCAGACATTCGCACGGGCACGCTGTGCGCGAGCCACGTGCGACACTTTTGTGCGAAATTCCATGAATTACCCTGTAAGAGTAATTAGAGGAGTCATCCCAAGTCCCAATGGACCTTTTCAGCACTTGCATGTCGATTATGTCGATATGATTCAAGTATCTAATGGGTACAGGTATTTAATTGTTGTGGTGTGTCCATTCTATAGATGGATATAAGCAAGTCCATGTACACACCCAGACTGTGCAGCCAAATTTCTGGTGAGAAAGGTATTTCCCAGATGGGGAGTATGGGGATAATGTTCCTCGCTTTGTTAATGCAGTATTTGAACAGATTAGGTTGCTGCTTGGTATAAAGCACAAGTTCTCTTTGGTGTTCTATCCTCAAGGTAATGGAATATGTGAGAAGCTCAACGGATTGTTAAAGGAAAGCATAGCCAAGTTGAAGCTTACTATAAAGAAGGGATTTTTGCACTACCTTCCCCTGGCACTGTATGTGCTCAGAAACCAGCCTGGTTCTGACCACCATTTTACGCCACATGAAATAGTGACAGGCAGAAGGATGCACACTCCATTGACGACCCAATATAGATGTGATGCTCAGCCGACAGGGGAAATTTAGGATCAGAAATGCAAAATTACCTGATTTACATGAAATCTGCTCTTACTGTAATTTCAGGACAGCTGCAGCGACGACAAAAAGGGTGCAGGGCAGCACAGAACACAGAAGAAGATACTACAACAAACCTGATTCATGGTTTATGTCTACCCCCAGTTTTCCCTATGGACACAGTCCTGGTGAGGAACCACACGAGAAAAAAGTGGGACGAGCCAAGGTTTAACGGACCATTTAGAGTGGAAGGTGTCACTCCCTCTGCAGTGAAGCTACAAGGAAGAAGAGCTTGGTTATTCCTGGGTGACATCAGGCCATACAATGGAGAAGGACCCCTGCCCGCACCCCAATGCGTAGAGACTACAGATGACGGGGAAGAACCAGAGCACGTGACGAGGAAGAAGGACGCATGACTAGCAAAGCAAAGGCAAAGAACTTTTGTGCAAAGTTGTGGCTTAATTTGGGACATTTCCCCTGAGCACAAAAGGGGATAAGGACATAAAAACGGACACTCTGTGCATCGTAGTTGCAGGGTGAAGAAGAAAATTGCATGCATAAGCCACAACATAGGTTATTGATTTTGAACTTTGGACTGAGGCACACTAAAGCCTTGATGAGAAAATGATATGCCAAATTTTGACATATAAATTGGAAAAGAATACAGTATCCAGAGTCTTTTAATATAGGAGCCTTATTTGAACTCACTTATGGTGTCCCACAGCAGTGACATCACTAGAGATGTTCTAATTTACTGTAAGTTAGTATTGAGATCATACCCGTTGTTAGTGGGAAGGCTCACTAACATCACTGAATTTCTTCAGAACCCTGAAAACGAAAAGACAATAAGGAGGCTGCTCATTGAGATCACCGAGCAGTTCCTTTTGCTTCAGAAGTACAGCGGGCACAAGACAAATGTCCCAAGCAGAAGAAGATGCAAATAGGCTTGTCAGCGTGCTATTCTTTCACTTAATTGAAGACTGTCCAGATCATGTTGGGAGAGACACTGACATCTTGACATTTCTTCGAGATCCAGCAAACACAGAACATTTGAGTATAATCCTGAATGGAATCATAATTCAGGTTGATCTTCAAGCTCTTCGAAAATCACAGAAGCAGCTCATCATAATTTCCGAGCAGTTCCTTTCACAGCAAGGACAAGACAAATGTCCCTGTCACCAGAAGATAGCAGATTAGTAAGCAACATCTTCGTTCGTCTGATTGAGGACTTTCCAGAGCTTATGGGGAAGCCTGCTGGTGTTGACGCCCTCACTTTCATCAGAGACCCAGCAAACTCTACACAGATGAGCATGCTCCTGCATGGTATTGTAATGCAGGTTGAACTTTCTAATGAACATCAGAATTTCCAGAGAAGATTGTAAGACTTTCTGCCGAGGGACAGATCGAGAAAGTGTTGCCAGAAAGCTTTGCTCTTGTTTATGCTGACAAGGACATGACATGTCTTCCGGAGTGAAACAGATAAGAGGCATTGGGCCTCATTATGACCCAGGCGCTAAGTGTTTAACGGCGCCGTAAAAGGCTGTGGCGCCATTAAACACCTAGCGCCTAATTACGAGGTCCCTTTGTGGGACACGACCTTAACGGTTGGTTTTACCAGCCGTTAAAGTAGGGACCCGCAAAGGGACCTTGGTGCTAATTACGGTACCGCAATTTGCGGTACCGTAATTAGCACCTTCCCCATTCCCATTGAGCCCTATGGGGCAAAAATGGGAATGGGGAAGGGCCATTGCGGCATGGGGAATTACCGCCCCACCAACCTCGGAATGGGGTGGTAATTCCCCATTCCGCCATGACGGACTCCGGCATGTATCATAGTGCTAATAGCACCATGGTTTAGCACCAGAGTCCTAATGAGGCCCATTGACTGGGAGCTTGTTTATTTTGAACAGGCAAACTAGAGACTTGCTGAACTTATTACCTTATTTTGACATTTTCGTATATGACAAAGAGAACTGCTTCCAGAGACAAGAGACAATCTATTATTCAGGCAAAGAAGAACAATCGTTACAACACCTGCAACAGACGAGCAGAGGCAGCAGAATCCGGGGATAATATTGCCCAGAATGTATTAAAAGTTAGTTTTCGTTCTTTAAATGATCGAGATGGGCAACCAAAGCAGTAATGTTGTCATCCCACAGGAGGAGAGACGCTCACATTGTCCCGGAACTAAGTGTTGTAGGTTGACATATAGAGAAATTATGTACCTATGCATTGTATTCATCATTGTTTTACTGTCACTGACGATTCTAACTGCATTTTTTATTGGTGCACAAAGTGTTCCGATTCCAGTGCACCCACCTAATGATGTATGCATGACACCCACAAAGGCACCCAGACCTTTTATAGTCATTCCAGTCCCTAGAAGGTCTGACAACGGAGTGAGTGAACTTGAAATGGATGTGATTAGCAATGATACACTCAAACATGTGGTAACAAGCAAGTTGAAAAGCCGGAGACAGGGTCGGCAGAGTAAGAATGAGAAAAGGTTACTGAAAGACACATACATGCAAACGATGAGTGCACACACACCAGGTCTAGTGTCAATAACTGAAGAACCACAATCCAAAGAATGGGAGAAGGGTGGACAACCAACAATGAGAAGTTCTACTACAAATGAAGTGAAAAGACAAATGGAGAATGCTGAACTTTTGAAGAGACAAAAGGAGTTGGAGAATAAACCAACAGAGGCAGCATTGATAAGCACCCCTGATCCAGCACTGAAAGGTGCAAGTGCAAGCCCAGCAAAACACTCACATGCAGACATGATAACAGGATCAATATGGCCATTCATAACAAGAGCCAGGAAAAGACAAGAGGAGAAGGAAATACTTGCCAGACTTTCTTCTACTCAAATGGTACAGACGAAGATGCCTGAACCATGGATGGAGGTGCCTGAGAATCCTCCAGTGAGAAGAAGCTACATGGATGCTATTAAAGATGTGATGATAGCAAACTACATGAAAACTTTGAGAATCAAGAGAAGCAACAAGAAGACAATAACAAACTAAATGACTACCTGGACAGTACTGCACACTTGGGAAATAACATCTGGTACCAACATATGAAAGAAGTTGGAAGACGAATTTCCGAGGTGGAATGCTTTGTTTGTGCACTCCTACCTTACAGCATGGGGAAATCGAAGATCGTTGTAGCTGTTGAAATAGATGTGCAGACGGCACACTGTCTATCACAAGTAGCAATGTGCAAGACCAGAGGCCAGTTCATGGCAACTGATGCTTCACTGAAATGGGCAACTGAAGCAACGGATCCAAATGAAGATGATTATGTCCAGGACATAAATACAAGAAACAATGGAAAAACAAAGAACATTGTGATCAGATATGAGAAGCCTGGAGTTAAAGGAGTAGAGATCAGAAGAGAGAAAAACCAAAAACTGAACGTTCAAGAAAAAACTCCGGAAGCAGCTCGTAAGTGGAAGAACAGAGGCCAAATGCACATTTGGGGAACAGTGCTTTCACCAGACGGATGGGAGAAAGGAGTAGTGATCTGCAGAGCATGGATGGTCTTCTGTCACTACAAACCCACCATTGACATAGTACAAATTGGATGCAAGCCATTATGGCCAAAACTTGCTAACCTATTGACATGGGTCGAGGACAGAGGAGGACCCTTGCAGATAGTGCCATTGGAAAGCCCAAAATTCTGCTTCAGGAATAATGGCACAAGGAAAATGGGGGAGAATCAAAACTGTGGACGAGTTTTTGATGCCCCAGGAATGGTACATGGTACTGCAGTGATCATGGATCATTATTGGGCATGTGGATCCAAAGCATATATCAGGCTGCCAAAGAACTGGGGGCGGGGGGTATATGCACACTGGTGAATGTCCATGTTCCAGCGTTGGTGATTCCAAAAAGTGATTTGAATATTGACAGTTTCCCAAAAGCAGATGCTCACCTAAGAAAGAAGAGATCTATGGAGTTTATGAAGAGAGCAAAGAGGGAATATTATTTCTCTGCAAAATTCATAGAAGCTTTCAATGCTATCCCATATGAACCTAGACTGTTCAGTCAGACTTCTTCAGTGTTCACCTTAATCTAGATGCCATTAGTTCAGGTTTAAGCAAATACTAAATGGTTGCAGATAACTAAATGGGAGTTATTGCAGACCATTAACATGACCATAAAGGGATTTAATGCAATCAAGAAGAGTTAAGAGCTATTCAACTAATGACTCTCCAGAATAGATATGTCCTTGACATGATCACAGCTATGGATGGAGGTGTTTGTGCAAAAATCAGAGAATCATGGTGCACATTTATACCAGCTCACGATGACGAAAATGGAACCTTAACAGAGGCCATAGGTATGCTGACGAAACTACAGAATCAAATGATTGATGAAACTGACGAAGTGGATGACGACAGTTGGGTGGAGCACTATTCTTATGGGTTCCACAATGGATGGCAGATGCATTCAAATTCCTAGGAGCCTGGCTAGTGATGATATTGCTTGGATTCTGTGTTATCAAGATAATAATCTCTCAGTGCCAGAAAACTGTGAAAAAGGCCATAGGGATGAAGTTCATGATTGATGTCGAACCAGGATGGAAATCCAAGGACCTGACTGATGAATAAATAAGAGACTTTGTGAAGTGCAGCATTTATTCACCATAAGGAACAAAGTTTCGATATCCAAGGTAACATAGACATCATGTGGGAAAATTGATCTATTGTAGTCCAAGTGGACAATGTCAACTAATGACTTGGAACAAAGATGAGCATGTAAGACCAGCAGGAAGCTTGAAGGGAGTCACAAATATATGGACCCCAAAGATGTATTTATTCAAACCTCTAAGTGTAGATCCAGAGGAGGAAGTAAAGGCGGATAAGAAGGAAGAAGTGAAAGTGGTTGATGAATCACCCAGAGGTGAGAGTGTAGAGGAGGTCCCAAGCACGACGCGCACTCCAGCCATCCATTTTAAAGTATCAGGAACGTTCATGCCAAAATATGTGATTTATGATGAGCAAATAAACCATCAGAGAGCCGTAGTTGGGCTCTGTCCAGTACCTATCAGAAGAACAGCACCTGTTGAAGTACCAACATCTAAGAAAACCTGGACAGTAAGGTACCCATTGAGAAACCACATCGACAAATGAAACAGAACGAAGATTGTCAGAATGCAATCCCTGAAGATACTAAAAGAAGACGAATGGTGACATCACAAGAACCCAGACTGACTCACATATAGAAGATATGACGACGTGTGAATGATGAAAAGAGACGAAACCCTATGGATAAGTGACATCATGAGCCTAAAGTGAAATAGTCGATATAAAAGATATCAGAAATTATGCCACATGCGTGATGAAGATATTCAGTTAGTTTAAACGTGTACATATGCAAGGAACCGCAAGAAGCAAAGAATAGTGAGGCTTGCTC
Organism: Ambystoma mexicanum; assembly: GCF_040938575.1. Lineage (NCBI taxonomy): Eukaryota > Metazoa > Chordata > Amphibia > Caudata > Ambystomatidae > Ambystoma > Ambystoma mexicanum. The sequence goes on along the minus strand of NC_090935.1, from coordinate 693,921,054 downwards.
ATGCTTAGTATTAAAATAGATTGCGACAAGTGCCACCTATACATATCTACCTCAAAAGGAGCATTTTATATAAGTATACTTCCACTATGCACAAGAGCAGAATCGACTAAAGGTTACTAAAGGTCTCAAGAGGAGAGCTTTGCAGTGAACAAATCGAGAATTAAAGACAGAGAGAAACTCAGACAAGGGCAAATCATACCAAGGAGCCAAGGTTGTATCGGCTGAAATAGCCCAACAGTGGATACCATTTATGAAAAAAAGAACAGAGTATCCTGCTCAGAAAGGTCAAGATAAGCCACAGAAGGCAGATGGCTGGCCAAATTAAATCAAATGCATGAATTTGAACATGAAGCCCGAGTGAGAAGGGATGAAACTTTCACACCTATGCATGGACTTGTGCCATGCACAGATGTCTTAACTTTTCCAGACCAAGAAGCAGTCTCGAGGCCAACCACAAAGAAATAATTGAAAGATGACCACTGAGGTGATGATAGATTTTAGCAATAGGTGGAGGGAAGCTGGGAGTGCAGACAAACTCCCTGCACCTGGCTGGCTATTCTGCACGCTGCTGAGCAAGTGGAAAAGTATGAGTGGGGTTGTTGCCAACCCAGTCATAGTTGACCAAGTAATCAAGGGTCCTATAGTTAGTAGAACCAATGAGACGTCGTACATTAAGTGATGTTTACAGTAGCCATTTTGAAGGAAGAGCTTAGATGCCCCACCTGACAATGTGTATCCAATCCCCTCACTCTGTTACCATATACAGATATAGCACCGATATTAAAGTTACCTTCCTAGAACCAATAGAATTGCATTGCCAGATTTTAAGCATTACACGTTAGTGATGAGTTTTTAGTATAAATGATTTTTTTTTCTGCAATTATTTGGAGTTGAAGCGAGAAGGAAGATCGAGCGATAGCTGATATGCATGAGCTCCCCATTTTTTGTACCTGTCATTAAACAGACTCCATTTGCCAAACTATCGAGTTGTCATTATTGATTTGATGTGAGAGTATGAATATGCATCCCCATCCATCTCACTGGTGCTGCTGTCAATACATAATATGTTGTGCCTAGGTCCACGCATCCAAACCATTAAGAACCGAGGAACTGACCCTCAGTGACAAAGCCCTCACAAGACAAGGCTGAGGTGTTGGGCAACACAGGTGTGCAGGAGACACTGCCTGTCGATATGTAATATGTTGTGCCTACGTCCACGCATCAAATCCTTTAAGAAATGAGGATGGGAAACTCTGCGGCAAAGCCCTCGCAGGACAAGGCCTTAGTGTTGTGGCTGTGTATCTCTCCATCTCTCTTTCGCTCCCTCCTCCTCCTACTTTCCTTGCGCAACCTCTATGGTGGTCTCTGCTTTATCTCCTATTCTATCCCTCTCACTAGGTCTGGAAGGAAGAAGTTCAAGAAGGACATCCTAGTTTCCAACCCAGGCCTCTCTATCGCTGATACCTACATCAGTGCATCCTCCAGAAAGACTCTCACCGACATCCTCTTTGTTGTTCCCTCAAAAGACATATGGACCCCTCATATGGCCTTGGCTCTCTATTCTATCTCCTCCTGTCCCATTAATGATGGCACTCGGTGGGAGGCCCACTTGATCTCCTTCCACTCCTCCAAGATCATCATTAATGTCTATCTGAATGGCACCATCTTGGTCCAGGGCCCTCAGCCCAATCTCCTCCTTTTTGATTGGTGTCTTATGTGTTTTATCATCTTTCTTCCTTCTCCAGCTACTCCTTCTAGCACCTCTCAGGCTCCCCTGCCACCTCCTTCTCCTGCCACCTCTCTTGTGCCTTCCTCCTCCTTCCTGGCTACCACGCCACCTCCTGCTACCACCTCTGCCCACTCTCGGGCTCGTCTACCATTTCCACTGGGCATACCTTAAGCTTGTACCCCAACCATGGAATCTCGCTACTCTCAACTATGGCTCTGCTTTCAAACACTCCTCTGGCATCTTTTACCTACTCAAAGAACTTGATCTGGATGTCCTCGCTCTCACCGAGACATGGATAACAGCCAGCTATGTCACAAGTTTTGACACCCTCCTCCCTGATGGCTCCATGATCCTCTCTGAAACCAGAACCAGCGGACCTGGTGTTGGAGGAGCTCTGATCTTTCCTATGCAGGCCTACTCCTCCTTTGAATGTCTGGTCTGAAGGCTATCTATCTCTCCTGGCCTCTCGCTCACTGTGGCCACCATCTACAGGCCACCTGGCCAGGTTGCACTCTTCCTCTTATAGTGGGCTGACCTCTCCTCTTCTCTCTTTGCCTCTACTTCTCAGCTTTTCCTCCTCAGAGACCTCAACATCCGCTTGGATGCTTCTAATCCCACCTCTGGGCTCTTCTGCAACCTCTGCAACACTGTCTCTCTTTCCATTCTACCCTCAGGTCCAACAAACTCAGCCGAACACACCTTGGATGTTCTCATCTCCTCATACATCCCCCTCTCTAATGACAGTAAAATAAAGAACATGATTTGGATACAAGTTACTGTGTGCTGTTCGCCATTATCCAAAATTTCTGAATACTGGCAGCGAAGATTCTCAAAACAATGAACTCGCCCAAAAGGTTCATATGACATGAAATTAACAAAATGGATGTTAAGAGATAATGTTCACGCTCAAGGCTCTGTATTCATTGGTGAATTCTTTTTTGCATAATTGAACATTCTTAAATCAAAGAAATAGTTTCTTGATCTCCAAAATCAAAATCTTGTTTATTCTGTGTTTTTCATGAAGCAAAAACAGCCGACACGTGTTTCGACCAACTTGGTCGTTCTCAAGGCTGATAAACTGATGTGAAAGAAGCAATATTTCAGAATGGATTGGGTTAAATGCGACAAAAACATAGCAAAATTATTGTAATGTGGTCCACAAATAAACAAGAAAATTGAAATTTCACATATCACACAAGATGTCATATACGGAGGAAACCCGCACCGTGGATAACAAAATAAATATAAGAGACAAAATAACATATATTTAAAATGTTGTACTTGCATTTTGTCATATCTCACAATTAGCAAAAGATTCTTGTTAGGTCATGCCACAAAGGCATTGTGAAATGATCACTAATGTGCATCACTTTCCCCAAAACTTTTGTTAATTTTTACAACCAGTGTATTACAGAAACCAATCCAACCATGTGCGTGAATAAATGCCCCAAAATCGGCAGTGAAATATTAAATAATATTGTTTTGTGTATAAAATAATTTTCCTTATAATGTAGTTGGCCTTTTAATTGCATACTGTGATTATATCCTCACTTCACAAAGGGATTGTGATTGAATTTAAAATATGAAAACCATGGTTATCTACCAGAAGCTTACCCCAGACATGAGATGACTCTTGTGAAATCTAAAAATTAAATGAGAGGATTAAGTTGGTTCCCCTATTCCCATGGGATGCTATCATGCGCCCAAAGAAAAACATGTCGCAAAAAGACTACCTTTATGAGTTAGTCCGTGATTTGTAGTTTATCTTGGAGTTACTTCAGCGTAGTTTCAATGAATGTACCACCATTTGTATTCCGCCGTTCTGGAAATATATTGGAACAATGTGCTAAATAGTAAAGCTCACTATTGGACCACGTTCTAACCTTACGTGTGTGGTATAACAGATTTTTCAACATCCCTTGTGTTTGCTGATTATAACAGCTTTACAGTGTCTATAAACATGTCACCTCGCGTATTCTCCCTAGCTTATATTTACAACGCCATGTGGCTTCTGCGAGAACACCTGTTAAATACCTGATATGGCGGTCCTTTCTTCCCCAATATTCCATTGCATGGTTATATCCCACTGAAAATCCCTTACTCCAATGGCATGCCACTTCAAAGAACGGTCCTGGCAATTTAGAGTGATCCTATTGAAATTCCATATCGGAACCGTCATTACATAAACAAAAAAAACATCATTGTATAGTTCCGGGGTACACAAAATGCAAAATTCCTTTATTATCGTGTTAATATCCCTGTAAATAGTTGGTGTTATGCTCTTCGTGACAGTTGTGGAAAGATGTATTTGGATGTATGGGATCTCAAAGTGTTTGATCACGATTGGATATTTTTGCCTGCTAACGTCCAACGTCATTCCGCGTCTGATGTTAATATATGTAAATGAACATGAAAAGGAAAGTGTTCAGTGTAAGTTGTAAAATTATGTATGTTGTAGTAATACATTTCTTAAAAATAATATGTGGGGTGCAGCTTGATTGGATTTCTTGAATTATGTATATGAACTCAAATTATTTTTATTTTTGAACAACCACTGTTATACAAATCCATGAAGTAAATATTGTGGTGTTTGAAAATTGTAGTAGTAATATCAATAAGTGAGTTTATGAATAATCATCAAAGTTGGATTGTTATCTTATGTCAGGTTTGGATCAATGTTGCGCTCACAATGGAAGTGAAATTGTTGGTTAATGTTGCTTGAACCATTACACGTGTATTTCGAAAAATAGATCAGCATCTCATTACATTCATAGGAAAACGTACATTTCATGGTCTGTGTTGAGGCCAAACTCTGTGGCCCATACATAGCAAATGAGCTTAGATTCTATTTGACGCAATCTCAACTGTATATTGCCTCCCCTTTTGCCCTTCTTCACTTTCATTAAACCCACAAAACGAAGATCTTCATGGTTATTCATCTGAAAACTTGATTTGCAATTGATAAACTCAGTTATTTTTATTTGTTTTCCTGTGTGGTCTTTGAATATCCGACAATTGTCAAACACATATTTACATTGATTAATTTAAATTTGCACGTAAATTGAAATTAAAAAGGTTTTTTGCACCAGAAGTACGCTTGTTTGTACCTCAAACTGTATTGAATCCCCTAAGCTCTTTTACTTTAGCAGATTTGAACAATATTGAGACTCTTGCATCATTACATCAGGACAACAAAACAGACAAGGACACAATCTGTGCAGATTTAGGAATAAATCCTAGACACTTCACTATCAAGGAATTCAAACCACATTCTAAGTTCACACCGCAAACTACATCAAACAGTGTAATAGAAATATTTCACAAAGCCATGATCAAAGATATTCATGTGCATTTAGACAAATCCAAAAAAAAGATCAATTGCAGATTTAACCTCAGCAATGAAGAACACCATGCTTTGAACAATTTGGCACGCGCTCTATCAGTAACCATAAAGGAGGCAAACAAGGGTGGGAATGTTGTGATACTAAATACTTCAGACTATATACAAATGGGTAAGAATCATCTTGCCACCCCTCTCTGTTATACGTTTTTGAAAGGTAATCCCACCAAGAGGGTGGTGTCAGATTTCCAAGATCTAATACTCAAATGGTATAATTTAGGCTATCTAACTGATGAGGAAAATAGATTTTTGCTAATTATTGATCCAATTATGCCCACAGTATATTTCTTGCCCAGAATACATAAAGCGTACTAGTATTTCCCTCAGAGGGCCTTTCACAATACCTTGATGAAGCACTCAAACCATTTATTGTGACTATAAAATCATACATTAGGGACAGTGCCCAAGTATTACAATTCCTCAAGTCTGTGATATGGGAACCAGATTTTTTACTTGCAACTCTAGATGTTACGGCATTGTATACAAGCATTGATCATGATCTTGCAGTGAATACTCTAGAATATACTTTTCAAAATGTATCAGCCTCATATCGAAGCATGTGGAAATGTTAAAAGAATTCTTGATATTTTCTTTACAGAACAATATATGTCTAATCAATTAACAATATGTTTTACAAGCAAGAGGTGTAGCCATAAGGGCTAAATTTGCTCCATCCTTAGCTAATCTGTTTATGTTTCAATATGAGGAGAAACACATTTACTAACAAGTACGGTTCCAGGACAATATAATACAGTGGAAAAGCTTTACCGATGATATTATAATCATATGGAAAGGCACACTTGAATCATTTGACAATCTTGTACAATATGCAAATACTAATGCATTTGCCATTACTTTAACATGACATGCAAGTCCTTTGGAGATTGATTGTTTGGACCTACACATATTTATTAAAGAATGCCTAGTACACACCAAAGCCTTTCGAAAACCCACAGAGGTCTATTCAGTGTTACATGCTACCAGTAGCCACCAACGGAGCACAATTAACAACATTCCAGGAGGAGAGTATTATCGGGCTAGAAGGCATTGTAGTATGGATTCAGGATGTTGATCATGAATGTAAATTATTGACTCGTTTTCTGAATAGGGGCTATTAAACTAACACTATTAAGAAAGAATCTGATACATTTTTGCATGTCAAACAATCAGAGCTATTATTGGAAAAACAGAAGGCTAAAACACAGCACAATCGTTATCCATTATTAGTCGATATTCATGTGATTCAAGTCTTCTTTACACATTGGCTGCTAGACATTGGCACATTCTTAAATTAGATAAAGATCTGGCACCTTTCTTGACTGATCACCCCAAATTCACATTTACCAAAGCCCCATCAATCAAGCAAAAATGATGTCCTTCCTTTTTGAATTTACCAGCTCAGAGTATAGGCACAAATTGGCTTCAGAAAAGTAGTGGTTTCCACAAATGTGGCACCTGCAACCAATGTAAATATGCGTTTGACAATTGTCGGATATTCAGAGACAACACAGGAAAAGAAATCAAAATAACTGAGTTTATCAACTGCAAAGCAAGTTTTGTAGTATACGCCATCATATGTGTATGCGGGAAAACTTACATTGGCAGTACCATCAGGCAACTAAGGGTACGCATTTGGGAACATATAGCCAGTCTAAAAAATCCTGATCCAAAATTACCATTAGCCATTCATTGGCAATCAGTACATCTGATGAATAACCATGAAGATCTTTGTTTTGTGGGTTTAATGGAAGTGAAGAAGGGCAAAAGGGGAGGCAATATACAGTTGAGTTTGCATCAAATGGAATCTAAACTCATTTGCTATCTACGGGCCACAGAATTTGGCCTCAACACAGACCATGAAATGTACGTTTTCCTATGAATGTAATGAGATGCTAGTCTATTTTTCCAAATACACGTGTAATGGTTCATGCAACATTAACCAACAATTTCACTTCCAGTGTGAGCGCAACATTGATCCAACCCTGACATCAGATAACAATCCAACTTTGATGATTATTCATAAACTCACTAGATTAAGTGGAGGGCAACAATATTGATATTACTACTATAATTTTCAAATACCACAATATTTACTTTATTGATTTGTATAACGGTGGTTGTTCAAAAATAAAAATAATTTGAGTTCATATACATAATTCAAGAAATCCAATCAAGCTGCACCCCACATATTATTTTTAAGAAATGTATTACTACAACATACATAATTTTACAACTTACACTGAACACTTTCATTTTCATGTTCATTTACATATATTAACGTCACATGCGGAATGACGTTGGACGTTAGCACGCAAAGATATCCAATCGTGAGCAAACACTTTGAGATCCCATATATCCAAATACATCTTTTCACTATTGTCACGAAGAGCATAACACCAACTATTTACAGGGATATTAACATGATAATATAGGAATTTTGCATTTTGTGTACCTCGGAACTATGCAATGATGTTTTTTTTAATGTAATGAGGTCACATGCATCATTACGCGTGACATCATCGCGTAATGATGATTCCGATATATGGAATTTCAATAGGATCACTTTAAGCTGCCAGGACAGTTCTTTGAAGTGGCACACCATCGGAGGCAGGGATTTTCAGTGGGATATAACCCCGCGAAGCAATATTGGGGAAGAAAGGACCTCCATATCAGGTATTTAACACGTGTTATTGCACAAGCCACATGGCGTTGTAAATATAAGCTTGGGAGAATACGGGAGGTGACATGTTTATAGACACTGTAAAGCTGTTATAATAAGCAAACTTAAGGGATGTGGACAAATCCGTTATACCACACACGTAAGGTTAGAACTTGGTCCAATAGTGGGCTTTACTATTTAGCATGTGTGTTCCAATATATTTTACAGGACGGTGGAATACAAATGGTGGTACATTTATTGAAACTACGCCTGAAGTAACTTCAAGATAAGCTACAAATCATGGACTAACTTACAAAGGTATACTTTTTACGGCATGTTTTTCTTTGGGCGCATGATAGCATCCCATGGGAATAGGGGAACCAACTTAATCCTCTAATTTAAATTTTAGATTTCACAAGAGTCATCGCGAGTCTGGGTTAAGCTTCTGGTGGATAACCATGGTTTTCATATTTTAAATTCAATCACACTCTCTTGGTGAAGTGAGGATATAATCACAGTATGCAATTAAAAGGCCAACCACATTATATGGAAAATTATTTCATACACAAAACAATATTATTTAATATTTCACTGGTGATTTTGGGGCATTTATACATGCACAGGGTTGGATTGGTTTCTGTGATACACTGGTTGTAGAAATTAACAAAACATTTTGGGGAAAGTGATTCACATTAGTGATCATTTCACAATGCCTTTGTGGCGTGACCTAACAAGAATCCTTTGCTAATTTTGAGATATGACAAAATGCAATTGCAACATTTTAAATATATGTTATTTTTCATATATATATATTTTTTGTCCACAATGCGGGTTTCCTCTGTATGTGACATCTTGTGTGATATGTGAAATTTCAATTTTCTTGTTCATTTGTGGACCATATTATAATAATTTTGCTATGTTTTTGTCGCACTTAACCCAATCCATTCTGAAATATTGCTTGTTTCACAACAATTTATCAGCCTTGAGTATGACCGAGCTGGTCGAAACACGTGTCGGCTGTTTCTGATTTGTGAAAAACACAGAATATATACAATTTTGATTTTGGTGATCAAGAAACTATTTCTTTGATTTAAGAATTTTTAATTGTGCAAAAAAGAATTCACCAATGAATACATACTCTTGAGCGCAAATATTATCTCTTAACGTCCATTTTGCCAATCCCCCTCTCTAACCCTTACACCACACCTCTCTCTTGGACAGACCACTTTCTGCTATCCTCTCAAATGGAACTCTCTGTCCCTCAGGCAAAGCCTACCCCAGCACTGTCACCCACCCTCTCTGTCATTCGGCCCATGAAGTGGATGTCAGTGTATGCCTTGGTCGCTACTCTCCTATGCCTGCCACTGACTCACGCTCTGACAAAGCCCACTCTAACCGGCATCTTTCTATCACCAACACTCTGGGCATCCTTGCCCCTGTCACAAGAATCCACCTGAAACCTTCCTCCAAGTGGAAGTGCATGACTCCAACTTCGCTGCCCTGAAATGCAAGTTCAGGGTGGGTGAGAGGAATTGGGGGGCATCGGGTGCATCCTCTGACAAACTGGCCTGCCACCTGCTCCAAAGGCCATAGAGACTTTCTGTCCTGTCCAAGAAGAGAACCCACACCCGAACATGTGTGTCTGCATCCTCAAACAACGTGGCCAAACTCTTTAAAATCGGTAGGAGCTGGCCAATCTACTGCAGTCTCCACCTCTCCTGCCCCCTCCCACTCCCCCAGGCCCACTGTACGACTCTGGCTTCTCACTTCACCATTAAAACTCAGGACATCCAGTCCTCTCTCTCCTCACGCTCTCCCTCTACCTTTCTTGGCACCCCTCTGGTCACCTCTCCCTCTCCTCCTCCCTTCTCCTCTTTCTCTCTGACAACACCTGACGATGATTCTAGGCAAGTTTGATCTAGGAGAGTGTCGTCGAAACAGGTTCTCCCTTGCTCCTCCAGAACCATCAAGGATCACATTGACCTTGCTCTAGCCTTGGCCCATTTCCGCAATCACTCTTTTTCGACTAAATCTTTCCCCTCTCTCCTGAAGCACTCCCTTGTGCAACCACTCCTTGAAGAGCCTTCTGCCGAACCTCCCTGTCCGGCAAACTATTGCCCAATCTCCATCACTCCTTTCCTGGACAAACTCCTGGAAAAGCTGGCCTGCTTCCAGCATACTCTCCACACTTAGTCTGTTGGTTGTCTCCATGACCATCAGTCTGGCTACTGTGCAGCTAGAGGCACAGAAACTTCTCTTCTTTACACCCATGAACATCTGCTTGATAATCTTGACTCCAGCCTTCATTCTGTCCTCATCCTCCTCTATCTTTCCTCTGCTTTCGAAATGGTCAATCATGCCATCTGGATGAATTGACTCTGTGAGAACCTGGGCATCACGGGTCAGGCCCTGGAGTGGTTAACCTCCTTCCTCCTGGACCGAACCTCCCAGATCCAACTTAGGTCCTTTCTCTCTATCACCTCTCTCTCCACATGTGGTGTTCCCCAGGGTCCTAACCTCTCACCCTGGCTCTTCAATGTCTTCTTGGACCCTTTGGCTCACCTGATCTCTAACTTCTCCTCTAACTTTCAGTGTCATTCTGATGACATTCAGCTCTCTTTCAGACTCCCCTCAGACTACTCTTCTCTCAAGCTCATTCCTGACTGTCTAGCTGCGATTCAAGATTGGGCACCTCCAACAATCACTGCCTTAATGGCAGTAAGACAGAGCTCATTCTCATTCGGACTCCTGATCCCGCTTTCCCTCTCTCACTCTGGTTGCCCTCCTTGGGCCCTCTTACTTCGCCTTCCGGTGAGGCAAGAATCCTTGAGTCATCTTTGACTCCACTCTCTCCTTCTCTCCTCACATCATGGACCTTGCCAAGAAGGCCCACTACCAGCTGCACCTCCTCAGAGACATTCTTCTTTTTCTCACTTCCCCCCAGTAGATCACTGTCTCAAGAACGCTGGTTCTTTCTAGGCTGGACTGCTACACAGGTCTCTTTCTCACCTACCTTCCTCTTCTCTGTGCCATCTGCAACTATAACAGAACAGGACTGCAAGAGTTGTCCTTGGCCTCAATCCCAGGGGCCATTTCTCTCGAGACCTAAAATCTCTCCACTGGCACCCAGTGGCTGCAAGGATCAAGTTCAAGACCCTCTATATTGTCCACAAGGCTTTTTGGGGACAGGGGGCCCACACTACATCCAACTCTCTCTTCCAAAATACCTTCCTTCTCGGGCCCTTCACTCAGCTACCTCAAGCTCTCTCATGGTCAGACACTTTTCATGTATGGGCAAGAGTCCAGGGGACTACAGAAGACTTGTAGTACCTCAGGAGATCAGACAGCAGTTCCTACAGTTAGCCCAGGAGATTCATTTAGCCGGTCACTTAAGCTTTAAGAGGACCAAGGAAAGGCTCTCTTTGTATTTCTACTGGCCTAAGTTGGGGTCTGATGTAGATATATTCTCTAGGAGCTGTCACACCTGTCAGACATCTGGAAAGAGTGGGTCCAAGAATGTGGCACCCTTGGTGCCTCTCCCAGTGGTGGGAGTCCCTTTTGAGAGGGTAGGAATAAACATTGTTGGTCCCTTAGACCTTCCAACCTCTTCAGGCAATCAATGTATATTGGTTGTGGTTATAGTAGACCATGCTACTAGATACCCATGAGGACTGGTACAGCGCAGGATGTTGCTAAATCCCTGCCTGGTATTTTTACCAGGGTAGGTTTTCCTAAGGAACTCATCTCTGACAGGGGATCAAACTGTATGTCCCACTACATGCAGGCCATGTGGAAAAACGGTGGAAAGACTTACAAGTTCTCAACTGCCTACCATCCAAGACAAATGGGTTGGTAGAGAGGTTTAACGGGACCATGAAGAGCATGATAGGTGCTTTAGAGGAACCCCTAAGAACAAAGAGCTCCTCTATGGTCATCCAGTTAGAGGTCTATTGGCCCTAATTAAGGAGGGGTTGGAGAGTGCTCCTTCTCCAAAGCCAGTGAGGGTCACTGACTATGTAATAGGTCTCCAGAGGAGAATGACACACATGATGACAGAAGCATCTGATAACTTAAAAGCAGGTCAGGCTCTTGTGAAGCAGTGGTATGACCAGAAGGCCAACATGGTTGAGTTTAATCAAGACCAGCAAGTTCTAGTTATGGTACCTACAAGGTGGAGGGCCTTACAGGACAAATGGATTGGACCCTTCAAGGTTGTGGGAACATTTGGGGAAGTCAATTATTTGGTGGATTTAGGTAATCCTAAGGAGGCCCCCAGGGTCTTTCACACCAACCGTCTAAAATCCTATGTCTCAAGACCAGAAGTGGGAGCTTTCCTTCTAGCTTCTGCTCAGGAGGAGGAAGAGAGTGAACTTCTACCTGATCTCCTCAGGGGACAACCTTTATATGGTAAGATAAAAGGAGTTAATCTTTCTTCTAATCTGACACTGAAACAACAGGAGGAGTGCAAGTTTCTGTTAAATCGGTTTGCCTCTCTGTTTTCACTATCACCAAGCTTGACCCCCTGGGGCCAGCATGATATTCTCACTGGTGACTGTTTACCTGTTAAAAGCAGAGGTTACAGGATGTCAGACCATGTAAGAACCCACATAAAGTCAACAAGATGCTTGATCTCGGGGTAATAGAGCAATCTACAAGTCCATGGTCTAGTCCAGTTGTACTATTGCCAAAGGCAGGATCCAAGGAGTTGAGATTCTGTGTGGACGATAGAGCTCTAAATGCAGTCACAAAGACTGATGCCCATCCTTTACCTAGGACAGATGACCTAGTGGACAAACTTGGTTCAGCCAAGTACCTAAGTACATTTGACCTAACCTCAGGCTATTGGCAAATAGCCCTGACAGACCATGCCAATGAGAAAACTGCATTTTCAACCCAAGCAGGCCTCTACCAGTTTAAGGTAATGTCTTTAGGATTAAAGAATTCACCTGCAACATTCCAAAGGATGGCTATTCAAGTTCTGAATGGGATGGAGGACTTCTGCATGGCATACTTGGATGACATTGCAGTGTTCAGCCCTACTTGGAAAGAACATGTTAACCACTTAGGGTATGTTTTACAGGCTCTTGAGCAGGACCATCTGACCATAAAGGCAAGTAAATGTCAAATTGGTCAGAGCAAAGTGGTCTACTTTGGACATGAGGTAGGAGAAGGTGAAATACAGCCATTGCCTGGCAAAGTACAAGATGTACAGAAATGGGCCACCCCTACTACTCAAACCCAAGTGAGAGCCTTTTTAGGTCTCACTGGTTATTATAGGAACTTCATAGAGAACTATGGGTCCATAGCTTGCCCCTTGAATGTGGTCTCCTCACCAGAATTTCCTAAAATGTTCAGGTGGAATGAGGAGTGCACTAAAGCATTTGAAGGACTTAAGAAAGCCCTTTGTCAAGCTCCAGTCTTAAGAGCTCCTGACTACTGTCACACCTTCATTGTGCAAACAGATGCTTCCAATACAGGTATAGGTGCAGTTCTGAGTCAGCTGGATGAGAAAGGTAGGGAACACTCCATCTGCTTCATCAGCAGAAACCTGAAGGAACCTGAGGCAAGGTGGGCAACCATAGAACGTGAGTGTTTTGCCATTGTATGGTCTCTGAAAAAGTTTAGACCATACTTGTATGGATCTACTTTTGTGATTCAGACGGACCACCAACCCTTGAGATGGTTAATGCAGATGAAGGGGGAAAATCCTAAATTGTAAAGATGGTCAATCAGCCTACAGAGGTTTGATTTTACCCTTGAACACAGGTCAGGGTGTAATCACCAAAATGCTGATGGTCTCTCTAGAATGTATGATCGACTGGAGTAATGGGATTCATCAAGGGGTGGATTAAATCCTCCTGTCCCTTAGTCTGGGGGTGGACGAGTGTTCAGGGGAATTCTCATAAATGTGCTAATTCCCTTCACCTTAGACACATCCAGAAACTTTGCTGGATTTTGAGGACTTGATTTTTTTTACCTGGAGAGAGTATGAACATTTTTTCCCACTCTCTCATGTATTTTGATGCGTGTTTTACTCTTGTGTTCTTTGATTATGGGGTTTTAGAGAACTCCATAGGCATCCTCTTTTTATGTGTGTTACACAGCACCCTCAGTGCCGTGACACAGGGAAGCCTTTCAGGCTATGCCAAGGTTTAAATACCTTCTCTGGGATAAACTATTGTTTCCCAGAGAAAGTAAAGTTAAATTGACTTTACTAGGCTTTTTAAATTCCTAGCACCAGCACACACTAGCTTCCTATAGAGTGCTGGCGGGGTTACCTAGTATCTCCTGTGTCTAGAAACTCATGTAGCAGTCAAATTCTACCCTTTCCTATCGAATGTCTGGTGGCAGTGGTTTTACAACAAACTACCATGATTTTCGCTGACAGTGAACACCGGCAGCTAAAAATCGCGGGAGCCATATTTTTCAAGATGGCGTCCGAGTCCCCTTTGTTTAAACAGGTCCCAGTCTTCTTTTTTCACTGTTTCTTTTTGTAAAGGTCCTTCTGGAGTTTTTCTCTGCGTGCCAAACTTGGGTTGGTCCCTTTGTTCCTACGCCATTGGCGGGCTTCAGGATTGAAGAACACCTCTGGCACCTGAGTGTCTGGGGTGGGCAGGAAGTGAGGGAGCTGCCTGAAACTCCCTGTGCTTAGTATCCTGGACATCCAAATGCACTCTGGCGTGATTGGCTGGCTGAGTGTCCGGCAAGGACAGTCCCCTTGCTGGGTGAGTGGCAGCTAGGCTGGAATGAATGGGAGAAAACTGTTTAAAAGGCGAGCCTCATGGCTTTGAAGGCAGAGTCGACCACTGGAAAGAAAGAACCAAAGATGAGCTGGAAAAGGACAGCTGTTGCAAATCCTGGACCATTGGTTTGCCCAGTGATGCCCTGCTGCAGATCCGAATTGCCAAGTTCATCTAGACAGAGAAGCCCTTCAAGGGCGACTTCTCCCTTTGAGTTGGTGGGACCAATCAACTCGTAAGCCACATGGACACAATTCTCGGAGCTGGTTGTATTTTACTCAGAGTGCTGCAGGAAACTGAATAGCCAGGGAGAAGGACACCAGTTTGTGTGCTTGAAGGCAGCTACCGGAATCAAAGATTTGTCAGTTTGCCAACTTTTTGACCAGTCCCTGTGCGGTGCAGGAGTCCCCCGACATCCTCCCTCTTGTCCCCACGACTGAGGCTCAGGAACAGTGAGATCTGCAGGAACTGCCAGGAACAGAAGTCTTCAACTGCATCTTTTTCTTCAAAATAAGGTACGGTGAAAACCCGACCAAGAAAACTTACTCTCACTGCAAAAGTGCATACAACATTGGCAACTTGCTGGCCTAGTCAGCTTGTGACCCGACATCTGAATTTTTCTTCTATGAACTACTTCTGAGAACCGTGGCAAAGACTTTTCCGTTTAACTACCAGAACCATTGTATACCTATACAAGACTCTAGTCCATTGACTTTGGCCTACCTATTGCATTGAATCAACTCCTCTGGTGAACTCAAACTATTTGCACTGTTTTAAAGTAACTGTAATATTCGTTTTACTATCTTATGCCTTTTTGCTCCTACTTCAAATGCTCTGAATGCCATTTTGCTCCTCCTTCAAAGTAGTTCAAATGTCACAGAACCGGATAGTGTGAAGTACTGTAGTATATTTTTGTGTGATATTGATTGCCTCCTTTTAGTGAATGTTTTCTAACTGACTGTGTAATAAATTAATAAGTGTTTTACCAAGAAACCTTGAGTATAAGTGTCTATCTGAATACTTGTAATTATAGACCTCTGTGTAACACCCTTATAAGCTCATATTCCCTCTTGTGATAAGCCTGGCTGCTCAGCTTGCTAACAAAAACTGTGTGGTACGACTTATACCAAAGATTGGTTTTGCTTACATCTGTAGTCATAGTTGTGCGTAGTGGTCCCAGAGGGTACTGCATACAAACTCTGCCTAACAGGGGGCTATTACCACTGGCAGTTATTGCTCCACCTCGAATAGCACAGAAAATGGATGAAAACGGGCAGTAACGGAAAATGTTTACCTCCTGCAAAAAGCTGGAGGTAAATCTCCCACCTATCGCTCAAATTGGGCCAAACCTTAAATGTGGTGGTTATTGCCTTACCGCCACATTTAAGGGCTAAGGCCCAACTCATGATGAGGCCCAATGTAGTCTATTTGATTAAGCTTGGAGAATTCTGAAAACCCCTTTCTACACAAGGAGCTATGAGGAAACTCAGAGGCACTAGGTAGATGTATACATGTTACTTTTGAACAACATGATGAAACGAGATATTATTCAACCCCTCAGAACAGATTCAGTGCCCATTACTAAGAAGAGCACATGAGGAAGGATAAAAGAGAAGAACCCTTGTGCCCAGTGTGTTCTCCCTCAAGAAAATGTGTTGAATAATGGGTTAAAATCATGCATTATACAACACACTTTCTGTGAAATATTGGGTAAAAGGCCAGACAGTTTTCAATTGGTATGTTAGGTTAATTCATGAAACAAATCCATTAGATTCAAATCACCAATAGTGCACAGGAATATTTTCATGATGCCTCTATCCACAATAGATGCAAGTATAAAATATGTTTACACTGGCTTTACGCTTGCATTTCCATGCCATTTGCACCAGTATATGCCAGTATCCCCATATAGGAACATATTCATATTTGCTATGCCAGTAATGATAGTATGAGAAAATATGTCCAAACCGACTCTGCCAAAATATGGCAGTATCCCCACAAAAGACCATACTCCATCTGGCGTTGCCGTTGCCGTTAAAGATGCCTTTCCACAATAGGAAAGCATGTCCTAACTAGGGGTGTACCGAACTTCGGCTTGATTAAGTATTCGGTTGAATTCTGGCTGAAAAAAAGCCATTCAGCTCCGGCCGAATAGTTTCTTGCTATTCGGCTCTTGCCGAATACTTTGACATTCTCATGTGAATACAATGCAACATGCACTCAGAAAGGCAAATATAGACTTCAGTTTGCAAAACTGAATAGAATTAGGCCAGAAAAATTGCTATCACACAGCTGAAACATATCTTATATTGTAATCTGCTCTTTAGGGCATGTTTTGTTACAGATTCT
This sequence comes from Ambystoma mexicanum, assembly GCF_040938575.1. Taxonomy (NCBI): domain Eukaryota; kingdom Metazoa; phylum Chordata; class Amphibia; order Caudata; family Ambystomatidae; genus Ambystoma; species Ambystoma mexicanum. The sequence continues at coordinate 693,904,177 of NC_090935.1, read as the reverse complement.
TAGACAGAAAAGGTGCTCATCTTTTATACTTGCAACAATACAGGAACATCTTTTCTTTTGGTGAATGCTTATATGCAATGTGCACTTTTTTCAGTTGGAAAAAACAAACTGAAAGAAATGTGCATATATACTTTCAGTTCCTGTCATGTCACTTCCCATTGCATACATGACAGTCCCCCCCTTTTCTTTTTTAAGGACTTGAGTCCTGAGTTTAACATTATCTGATGTTTTATCAGGAAATTATGAGTTGCATATGTTTGTGTATTGGTGAAAAAGAGTGGCTAGGATAAGTGAAAAGTGAGCAGCATTTGTTTGGGTGGCGTGAATAGTTGTGAATTGGAGTTCACGCATTTCAGATTTCCTCTTGACTTGTGACCTGCATGAGCCGACATTAACCATTTTATACATTTCTATGTGAGCTGCAAAGAAGTTTCGAAACTCGGCCACACCGACTTTGCAACTGGATAGAGAATGCCATGCATCTGATTCACAAAGCAAGTCCTTTTGCATTTGTGAAGCCTCCTACTGTAACTGCCACTGAATATGCAATAATCTTCTGGACGTTGGTCCCTTCATTTTGGTTAGATCTGCTTTATTTCTGGCTTTTGTACTTTAAAAATAAAGATGCTACATTAATTACAATGAAGAGAAATAAAGGTATAGAATGCATTTAAAATGGTGCTTTATTTGTTTTTTTAATAAGTGTATTTTTTAAATTTTGGAACATGATTTATTAAATAAAGCAACGATTCGGCTTTATATTCTGCTTCAACGGAATAGTTGACAAACGATCCGGTATTCGGCCGAATATTCAATATGCTATTCAGTACAGCCCTAGTCCTAACTGGTCCAGTCCAGCCTTTAATAACCCTTTTCCAGGTGGCCAGTAAAAATACCAACCCACGGTAAGCCATTGTAGCTAGTCTGGCTGCACCAAAATATGCCGACTACCCACACAATAACACTTATCCTGCTTGCCTTATCATAAATCCCAGTAACAAATGTCATGCCACAGTAAGAAACTATAGCAAGATTCACTGGACCAAAATGATCTAGCCTAGCCACAGAATATCACTTATCAGGCTTGTTTAATCATAGATGCCCAGTAAAAAATGGCATGCCATCGTAGGAGTTTATAGCTTACTGTGCTTGCTTTATCAGATGCCTTTAAAAAATGTCATGATGCCACTGTATCCCCACTCCTTCCTCAAGCCCTATCCCCCACCAACATCAGCATGGTCAGCATGCCCTCTTGGCACAAACACAAAAGCACACAGTACACACATTAACATTACTTTCACAAACTCAACTATCTTAATACTCACTCATTAATTTACACACAGGCATACATGGTACATCCTTCTTTTCTTGAGACCCCGTCTGAACTCTGCTCCTCGCTGTGTTCCAGCCTACCAGGAATCATGTATGCCCTTTGGCCCCCACACCACATGAACAGAAACCAAAAAGCAAAGAGCACTTCCTGGTTCCTGCATAAGTGCACAGGAACCTGGTGGTTCTCAACTCACTGACTCCAGGAAGGCACGGGAGCTCCCCCCATGCACAGTCAGAGGTGCAGTTCTCCAGCCGCAATCCCAGTTAAAAGCATCTGAGGGAGTGCTCAGTGTTTACACTGAGCTGATTTAGATTCTCCATATTGGCAGAGGCTACTGGTAGGTTGGTGCACCCCGCCCGTCCATTATGGATGAGTTGCCACTGCGTGTCCCATATGAGACATTCCTATATTCAGTGTGAAAGGAAAAGTAAGTATGAAAGAATGGAGGAGGTTCCAGTTGTGGATTTGACACTGATGAGGCAAAATGGACTCAAGTATGAAGAAATTAATGAAATAAAACCCAATCACATTTTGTGAAAGACCCAATGAAACAGATGAAGGCCGTTCAAATGTGTACAACCCTGCCTCATACAAATGTGAAATATACTATTTTATTTGGGAACGTTTGGAATTGTACGATCAGATAATGACATCATTGGGACTGAAAAATGGCCAAATCAGATTTAATATATAAAATGAACGGAATAGAAGAGCAACATCACATAAATGATCCTCTTACATGTTGACCATTTTAAAATATTTTTTAACACATTGAAGCCCCCAAGAAGCCTGCAAGGCATCCTATTATTTAATATGCATTAAGGATCAATCTCATAGTAAATTTGCTCAATAAATCAAGTGTGTATTTGCACACAATTCTTGACATGGCAATGCTGACATTCGGGACATTAAAATTACTTTCTTCCATGCCCTTCTGCATTATGACGTGAGTCAACTTTTGATGACTAACAATTGTTTGAATCATCTATAGCCAAATCTACAATGATCTCTGAGATACAGAACACAACAACTCTGAAAAATAACATAGACAACTCCAAATATATTCCTGCCCTCACTGCCGTTATGGTATCTAACGTGCAAAGTACTCCTCCATTGGACTAAGGGAGAAGGGGGTGCCATAGACATACTTCTCTGCTGTTAATTATACTAACAGGCAGAGAGGGTCTTCTCTTCAAAGCCAGCTGACTAGTCCCCCACCTGTCATGCAAAATACTGAGGTTCCAGCATAACACATTCCAGTACCAGGATGAATGGACTACAAATACATAAAACAGTTATCAGCATTACTAGAATTACACTTGAAGAACAGACAATTATGGTATTTATATGTATTTGTTATTTATTGAGCACTTTATGCCAAAGTGCCAGACATAAATATTGTTTCATTACAATAACATGATATTTGGTAGCTTCCCAGAAGTGTTTCAAGAAAAGACTAGACACAGTGAGAATTGGTTAGGTTAACAGCAGCTGGAAGTTTCGATTGGAGAAGATATGACTTTAGAGAAGTACGAAAGCTAGAGTAGAGATTAGTAGAACGGAGAAGGAGGGGGAGAGTGTTCCAATGATAGCGAGCAAGACGAAAACAATAACAGAACTGAGATTGGGCACAGGGGGGTTGAGGGACTGAGAGCAAGAATTGGGATTGTGAGCTAAGAGAACCAGAAGGAGACCAGGGAAGAGAGATACATGGAGCAAGACAATGGAGGGATTTAAAAACCATACACAGAACGTTTAATTTGAGCACGGACGAGAAAGTCAGCCAACTAAGCGTAGACAGAGATTGTGAAATGGCGTCGCTGGGAGATAACTGGTAGAACAGACATATGGAAGCATTTAAAATGAATTTGAGAGTGGGCCAGATGGTGAAGAGGGAGACCAAAGAGTCTAGAGGAACAGGAAGAAAGGTGAGACACAAATTAGAGATGAGATCAGAACTTTGGTAGCACCATGGTTTAATGGAGGAACATTGATATGAACAAAGACAACCCATCAGCATTAAAGCAACAAGTCGAAAAATTAACAGAGAGTGGTGATCAAATGATGAGATCGTAAAAGGAACACCCTCATTTTAATGCTACTTTAAACACTTGAAACACATTCCAAGCTAAAGCAACAGGTCATACTGCACAATGACAGAAGGAAAATATTCCAAATAAAAATATAAAAGGTGAAGAGTGGAAAATGGAGATACATTAGAAAAGATATGCTAAGCCTTACAGGAAATGTCCTTAACATCCTCTGAAAATACCCATGAGGTAGAGAAAAATTGGCAGAGACCAATGGTGCCAACTATTTATTCGTATTGACCAAATTATATAACAAAGGAAAGTGATGTTTAATAAGCAGGAACATGTGACAATCACATTTGTGAAAGAGGAGAACTCAATGGAGATAGAGATATTGTTTATTTCAATTATACATTGCCACCTTCAAAAAAAACAATTAGCGGAACTGAAAAGAAGTGTGAGAAATTGTTTAAAAGAAAATAATGAGATTATCCAAGAAGCCCACAGACAGGCGACACAAACATAAGCAATTGCAATGTTTGTGATAACAGTATTGACATTTAGAGCATGTCATTGTATTCTAATAACTCTGGAGACCACATTCCAAGCAGTGCCAGTTAGCTGGAACATGAGCAGGGGGTTTGGGAGTCCCTGTATCATTTGTAATTTTGAAATGTATTTTTATTCCTGTAGAATCCTTTACCACCCACCAGAATCTAATCTGCAGTTATATGCCCATGTTGTGGCAGCCCATGGGCAAGTTCAAGAAACTCAAACATGAGAAAGATACATTCAGAATGTTCCACTAACACTTTCTTTGTAAATTGAAAATGAAAGATGAGAGGTTGTTTTACCTTTGCAGGTTCAGGGACAGTGTGATTTACTGGCTCTTGTACGTGGAGGTTCTCAATCAACCATAGTCTCCGGAGATGTACTTGGCAAATTGAACTAAGAAAAGTTGAAATAAATTGCATTGTCCTCAAACCCCTACCTGGAGAATTGCACAACACTGATAGCAAGGAGATTCCAGTAGGTAGAGTTACGAATTGAAATTCGAAATGGCAACATCCACTCATCCATACAGTGATGGACATGCTACTCTGGGAACAGCTTTCTAATTTATGATGAATTTACTTTGAAAGCTTTGAAGTTTGATAAATTGTATGAAACAGGTCCTTTGGAGCAAAACGTGTAGCCTGACCGCGTTTAAAAAAGGGGATAATTATGTCTGTTTGAATGGTACTTGTCCCCTTTTGAAAATAATTCTAACCCAGGGGAAATTCACTACCAAAGTACTCAAGTCCAAGCCATTACCTTTATATTGGTAAAGGAAAAAGAATACCACCAGAAGCCTCCCTTGCAATATTTGAAAATAAATCGTTGTCAGGGACTCAGGTAGGCAGAGACGAGGACAGATTGGGCGCAGGGGTGTTGTGGGCACTGGTGGGGAGAGACAAATAAAGATGCAACCATACAAAAGGCTGCTTTGCCCCATGTGTAGGAGAAAGAGGCTAAAGACTGCGTTTCCCAGCAGCCGGCGCCGAAAGACTACAAACCCCAGCATGCCCAGGGACGTTTTGGACCAATCAAAGACCAGGAAGGGCGCGGCCGCCCCATCGCGCATGCGCAGAGCCCCGAGCACGGGGCTTGCGCTTGAGACTCCATGCCGACAAGACGTTTGGACCGGAGCTCCTGCAAAATTACACGCGAGCGGCCCAGCCCCACCCGAGCACCAGCCCGGCCCCTCGCCCACACGAGATAAGTACTCCTCCTTGCTAAGGGCCCAGGGGGATCGAGGGGGAAGTGCGGGCTTGCCCACCCAGAGCCCCTGCACCGCTACGAAAAGCTAAGTGGCCTAACTTCGGCGCTCAATGCGCCGGCGGCATTCTTTTGGGATAAATTAACCTGTGCACGGGTGATTTTGTCTTTTGGGGTTTTTCCGCCTCTTGGAGACCATAGCAGACCCGTGAGGCGAAAACACAGCACCGGAGATACCTACCACAGTTTAAAACCACAAAATGATCACGAGGGTCTGCAGGAAGACCGCTTGTGCATTTTCGTTCACGTTTGCAGGGGTCTGCAAGAAGATCGCTTGCGTAGCATAAGTGCAATAGCACGATACAGGCCTTGAGGGGGCATTTTAGTGTGTGTGACTGTGAGAGTGGAAATTGCATGAGGTGAATGCAGACAATGACAGAGGGCATGTTTTAATGCTTGTTAATTTCTTTTAGCTTGGAGCTTTTGAGAACAATCCTTCAGACGTGCCAAGGACGCGACTGCTTTTCAACGGACAAGACACAGAAGATCAGAGCTAAGTTGCATGCTAACTCCTGTACTGATCTGATGACTTAGGGTTAGGGAGTGTGAGAATGTTCTCATGTGCAAATTGGTGCTTATGTACAAGTAGTTAGTAAGGCTGAGGACACCTGAACAAAAGTGCGCAGCAACCAATCTTTCCCTGCAAAAACCCCATTCCCACCCATAACCTCTACCTCACCCTCAATCCGGTTTACCTAATTCCCTCTACCTATCCAACCATCGAGACCCTAACCCTCCTTCCCTGCTCTGGTCCAGGAAACCCGTGTAAGCGCTGACTTGCGGGCTCCACGACCAAAGTGGGGGTGGTTGGTACTATGTCGCTCCTGCTCCTTGGATTCTGGACTTCGTGACAATCGTCCACTAAAAATTGTGTAGTTCTCAGACAGAAACACGTGGACGTTCTATCAGGTTCTATCATGTTTTGTGCCTCAAAACACTTTGTGTATAGGAGCATTATAAATACCAAATACATTAAATTAAATATCCAGAGTGGAACTCCAGTTAGAGTCTAAGTCAACCGTGTAGTAACTTGTGAGATAAAATAAGCAGTCTATGTAGTATATAAAAAGGATAGCTAATTGTATCCACCATTCAAATTAATGGAAGTTAAGATTCAGTTTCTAAAATGTCTGTTTAAATCAAGAAAGAAGATGTATTAGCCAATTACAGAGAGATGAGAATGCTCCCACATTTAATCTGCTCAATAAATGAGAAGTTAATCTTTTTGCTATGGAATAAAAAAAAAGTGTTTACTAGCAGGTATGAAAACAAATCATAATTTCTGAGTTTTAAGCAATGTTATTTCTGATTTTTATATTGTTAATGTTATACTACATCATTTAGCAATTAATTTGGTATTTATTAACAGCAAAGCCGGATCCAGAATCTGGTGAAACCCGATGGACTTCAAACAAAAGCATTTCAGTCAGCTCAATTTCTTACTTAGGTTCCTAAGGTCCAAATCAAAGAAGCTGTTTTATTCATGGAAAAACTCACCAATATACTTTTGCTGATAAAGGTCAGAAAAGGTCAAACCTTGTTTCATCAAGAATGTTTTATTAATTTAAATGATACTCCTCAGAAGCAAGGAAATTCTGTAAATCTTCATTGGTAGATTTACTTGATGATACCATTTTAAAATTGTTAAACAATAATCAGCCCCAAAGATGTGTTTTGCCACAGAGCACCTCTATTGGAATGCCAGTCAATTCCAAACAATGTACACAAACCTCGAGATTGCTATAATAATACTGATGTATTAAGCTATATACTATCTATACTTGACAAATGGGAAATTCCCTATTATAAGCCCTGTGCCCCTATGAGGTGGACTACTTTGGCTATGACTCTGTGGAAGATGAATTAGTGTTCCAAGGTACAAGTAACTACTTTAATAATATTGAATCATCAATTCAGGCACATACCATACAGAGAGATCACTCTGACCAACTTAAAGGTACTTCAGAGATTGCCACTCCAGAATTATTCCCTGGTTTCTCAAAGAACAGACCAGTGTAGAGGATGCCTGTGAAAAAGATAAACAAAGACTACAAGGAGACAAGGGTCCAGCATTTGTACTAATCATTAATGCCTGTAATACATAGTACAAGGAATATTAAAACTCAATAAACAATGGAAACTGTTTGGGTATAAGGGAACTGAAAAGGTGGTTGCACATGTCAAGGTGGCTTCTACCTTATACAGTTCATAGACTCACATAGAACTGATATGCTAAATTATAGTCTGAAATTGAATGCATTATTGGATATTGGGCTGTCTTGATACACTGTGAATGCCAATATCAGTGTGACTTTATCTTTGATTAGCAGTAGTGTGCATGGACACATATGCCACATGGCTATAACAATGGTTAGTATGGATTCAATATACTCTTACAGAATGCCATGCCTAGTACGTAGGAAGCTGATCTTGTTAATCATTTTTGTTTTATTTCTCAAATTGTTTTGCTCACATTTTCATCCAAAATTGTAGATGGTAAGTTGAGTTACACAATATTGGTGGGTGTGGGGTAGCGGGACATATATGAGCAGTGAAGGTGGCAGCCTGGAGTCTCACCCACTTTCTTTACAAAAAATAAAGAAAGTGTATTTGAGAAATAACAAAATGATTGAAGCAGATATGTAGACAAATGACTGCAGACAGAGTGAATCTGACATCTGTAGATGACCTATAAATACAATGTAAAACTGAGGAAGATGGCTTGTTTGAGATCCACCATTTGCTGAGCAGATACAATTAAGGAATGCATTTGAAACTCTATCTCTTCAGAAAGCACCATTCTGCACAACAAGTGTAATCTTCTAGACCATGAAATGACAGCTCAGAGCCTTAATCTTTAGAGAAATAGGGTTGATGCTTTAAAGATGTTGAACAATCCCACCAGGCTGCATGAGTTAAATGTCTCTTAGCTATAGTTGTGAATTGATAGAGAAGCATGCAGAGATCACACAGCCGCATTCCATCTCTTGAAGGCAGGTGTGTGGTCGGAGTGGGGGAACTCTCAAACAGAGGCTGTGAAAAAACTGACAGGTAATCTATCCCAAGCACCATGCTTGGCTTATCCCATTAACAACAAAGACTGTTTCCTGGAAATATGATTTCCTGACACCTGTTTAACTGTAACCTTGTTTCAGAAGCATGGGCAAGTTGCCAGGCTAATTTCATATGAAAGTATATAATTTAAGGAAGCCAACATAGAAAAGGGACAATGACTTAAGGATTAGCAGATATACAAGACTGTATCAAAGATAAAGTTGTAGAAGTGGAAGAGTTAGAAACAGGTGAAAACATGGAGGCATATCTAGCTTCTCCTCACTCGTTGTATGAAGACAGCAGCTGTCAGGGTGTTCCAACAGTTTATGTGGATGTGTTTTTCTGGCATAACTCAGATAATAGGGAGAAGCAATTAGTAGCTTGCATTGTAAAGGTAAATGGAACCCTGGAACCATTAGCCAGTTGTACAATTGGTCCCAGAGTAGTCAGGTGGCAGAACTGCTGGCTAAGTATTAAGCCTTCATTGTTGCTGTAAATCATCAACTCTAGGTACATGTGATGATTACCAATTCTTATTATGCCTGATTCATTTGTTGAAGGCCTGCTGAATTGCAAAGCCAGTGGGATACTATGTGGTAACATTAAACTCTTGGAACATGTAAAATTGGTCCAAACAACAGATGATTTAGTCATGTCAAAAAAGTAGGATAATTGACTGCAAGTAAATTAAAGATAGCTCTAAGGTAAAGGGTCCTGAGAAAATAAGAAATTATTCGGTAGACCAATTACACAATCTGGAGCCTTCCGCAGGAAATAAGGAAGACTTCCTGGGAGAAATACAAGTAACAGCAGAGGCTCAATCACAATCTTGTGCTGGAAGAGAATTTTCTGCTTTCAGTGAAGTAGAGATTCTCCAGATAGCAATTTAACTACTCCTCAAAAAGAAAATCAAATCATTAGAAAATGTTACCAATTTTTGAAAGATTCAGAGAACTTTCCCTTACAAAAACAAGATTATCAATGGAACGTAGATATGAGAGTATTAATGAAATTCCAGAAGATGCTCCAAATTCAGGTTGGACTATTGGTTAGGAAAACCCAGTCCAGTTGTGAGATGTGGGTAGTGGTTGATTATTGGTCACACCTGGGTCAGGATCTAAATATATATTTAAAGGGGTGTCTCGCAAGTTCTGAGTTCCAACTGAGTTCTTCCACTAACCTGGCTACTCTACAGAAAAGAGGAATGACATTGCCATGTTCCAATGTACATATCAAACTGATTGGACTGACGATTTGTTCTACCCATGGAAACAAATACATGTTGACTATTACTGACATGTTTGCTAAGAAGAGTGCATTTCTCCTAGCTCCAAATTGTAATGCTGAGACTGCACTCACTTGACTTATCAATCATATCTTTTATTATTCCGGCCTTCCTGAAAGGATTATGTCTGACCAGTGTAGTCCCTGTTCCAGTGAGGTGATGACTAAGATGTGGTACATTCTAGGAGTGAATAGGAAACTACCCTTTGCCTACCACCTGGCATCTCACAGTGGGTGGAACACTAACACAAGAAGATTGTGGAAATGTGAAAGATGTTTGTGGTGGATACTGGACCCAGTTGGTATTTACAGTTTCCATTGATTCTGATGGCTCTGAGATCTACCCCTTTTTCAACCACTGAATGCCCCCTTTTGAAGTCATGACTGGTCGAAACATTGTATTATCTGTTATACCAGACACCGAAAAAAGATGTTTATTAATGCCTTTAACATGCATGAATACATTGAGAATAATGAAGCAAAAGCATTTTCCACATGTTTCCACAAATGCCCAAAGCAATTTGGAAACATCTGAGGTCAGTATGAAGACATACTATAACTTTGTGAACTCAAAATATGATTATGGCATAGGTGGCTAAGTCTATCTCTAAAAAGTTCAAACATTTTAAATAATGGAATTTGCTACCTTTTTGGAAAGAAGCCTTCAAAATGATAGACCAGATATCTCCAATTTCCTGCAAAATAGCAATCCCCATGTCCATTTCTCAGGCAAACTCATAGCTGAGGTGGCTTCAGAATAAGAGTTCAATATGAACAGATGGAAAAGTGAACAGCAATCAGAATTGGAAGCATGAGTAAGGATGTTTAGATCAAAGGATGAATGCTTAGATTATATTATTAAAATTAAATTGTTATACTAAATGCACAAGTAAGTGAAATGGAGATTAAGAAACACAAGTGTCCTCTTTTTCTATGCCTTATGCTAAACCATAATTTCTACTTCTTTTCCTTAGTTAAATAACCTGATATTGTTTCCAGATGGAAGACTAATATTGGAGGAATGGGTGATTCCATTGCTTCAAGGAAACTCAGGACCGAGCCAAAAGAACAGGCTACAATAACAAAGTCTGGCTGACAGTAAGAAGAACCACAAGAAGAAAGCAGAGGCTAATATGAAAATACTTTGTTTAGAAAGACATATTTATCAAATATTATGTGTCATGAACACTATTGTTTTATTTGCTTAATAGAACATGTCGAAAGCAACCAGATATTAGATCAGGCACAAGTAGGCTTCAGACCCATGAGAGTAACAGAGACGTCACTACTCTCTATATGGGACGACCTAAAGACCAACATGACTCCAACACAAACTCAGCACTGATATTATTCGATCTCTCTGCAGCCGTCTACACTGTCAACCATAACAGCCTTGTCAAAAGACTTGAAGACATAAGGATTGGAAACACAGCACACCCCGACAGGAGAAAAGATGATTTGCATTTCAACTGGAAAAAGTTGATGGACATTTTCCTTACGTCCCTCATTTCCAGACAGGACTCATTTCATAGGCCTTTCCCTAGACAGAATCAAATTAAATCAGAGAGATTTTGGAAGTAGGACATTAGACTAAAGGGAACAGGTATCTTTAATTGCTACCAGAAGCCAGCTAATGTCCCCACCTACCCTGGACCTTTGAGTAACAAATGGAAAGTGAGTGCAATGTTCTCAGAGTACTTTGACAAAATATCCCGAAGGTTATTTAAATCCCATATAGCAATTTAAAGTATGTTAAAAGGTACCATGTTTACAACTATAGCCCAGAAAGTGGGAATATAAAACAAGGTGTTTATGCTATGTGAGTCATAACTAAAATTAAAACCATAGGAAGCTTCTCCAATAACTTGGGATTTCTTTAAGCCTTGGACATCCTGAATTGAAATTTGGAAACACCTTTGTGATTGGTCACTGCCATAGTTAAAAACTTAGTGGAAATCTATTCCCTATTGGGTACATGAAACTGGAATTTTATGTTATGTTATGTTATGTTATGTTAATCATAAATTATATAGCACACTATTACCAGAAACATCTTGGTGCTTACGCATGACCAACCAGCAAGACTGCAACATATGTCAAAAGAAAGTAGAACAAAAATGTTTTAAAGCATGTTTAAACTATAAATGTTTATTTAAGGATCTTAGCAAAACAGAATTGAATTCCATCATTTTTCTGCTGCAACAGAGACAACACAGTTGAAAGGTCTTGCTAATCTAAAGTGAAGAACTTGGAACAAACACTTGTTTGAGACCCAGAACATAATGTTAAAAGTTCAACTGCAGATTCTCAGCACCTAGCCTGTAAAAAGCTCAAGGTACAATACAGAGTGACTTAAAGGCCACCCGTTTCTCCACAGCAAGCCAGTGGAGCTGGTGAAGCACCAGGAAGATATGATATCCAAATGAGGGTTAGTGACAACCATGGTAGCCATAGTCTGTAAAAGTTGAAGATGATGTAGCATATATTTAGGCTGAGCAAGATAAAGTGAGTTACAGTAGCCGATTCTGCTCAGCACAAAGGCCACAGCCACTGAGGCATGCAATGCCTCAGGATGAAAGGGCAAGATCTTCGCCAGGATTTCAAGATGGAAATGGCCAGCTCAGCAAACTGCGTTGATCTGAACCTCCATAAAAAGAGAGGATGAAATCTTGACCCCCAAATATTTAACTACAGATATAGGTGCAGGGAGAGAACCTAGTGAACGAGGCCAAACCAAATATGACCAAAGAGACATAGAAAGATAAGAACCCGCCACTAGGACAACCATCTTGTCACCGTTCAGCTTCAGAAAGTTGTTACCAATCCAGCGTCAAACTGTTCCCCGACAGCCCCTAAAGTGAGATGGATAACTAGGATCTCTTAGAGATTAAGATGAATAATCTAAGTGTCATCAGCATAGGAGTAGCAATGGAAATGCCGGCGTGGTTTACAAGAGGCTGGATATAGATATTTAACAGAATCTGAGACATGGTGGATCTCTGAGCAACAGCACAAGTAAGAGTATCAGAACAAGAGGAGAATGGAGGCAGAGAAAATATTTGATATCTCTCAGCCAAAAATTATGAGAACTAGGTAAGAACTGGCCCTGAGAGACTTGCCTTGGACAGGCGGGCCAGTAAAATATGGTGGTGAATGGTGTTGAAGGCAGCTGACCGATCTAACAAAACCAAGCCACCCACTTCCCCAGGTCTGCTATCTGCACCAGGTCGTCCACCACAGACCCAATGACACTCTCAGTATGATGTTAGGTTCAACCTGATTCCCTGAGAATCTTTTAGAGAATTAGGTGCTCCTGATCCCAAAAGCCTTAAAATAATTGCAATCTATTCAACAACACAAATGTATCCATATATACAGCAAATATTTGTCTCCGGTGTCAGTACGTGTTAATGGTGTCAGAGAAAACTAAGTGAATTGTTTAGCTTCAGACTTTTCATAGAACAGTTTTACCTTTTTGAATCTGACAATTAATATCAAGACTTTAATATCTTATTATCTAGAATAGTAATTCTTAATTGTTTTCTATGAATGTTTGTGTGAATTGGAATTAAAACATTAGTGAGACAGTAGAAGTAAGGTTGTATTTCCCTTTATGTAGACAAGCTGCCTGTATTCACATAAATCAAAAAAGACAAATTCCAATGAAACAGCTACCATTCCTAACACACTATGGTGTGAGTTATCCACATATTGCAGAATGGGTACCTGTCACATTCTATTTAGACAGAGGTACAAAGGATTTTAAAATATACATCTTTTAATCTTTACATTTACAAAATCGAAATCAATCACATACTAAAACACATAAAACGTGGACATTAATCAGTCTTCATCACAAAACAACATTACTACCTCAAAGGTATTTATAGAATTGATAATAGTGGGGTTAGTAAAGAGAAAAGTGAGAGATATAATAATGCATATATTGTCTATCTCGGTTGTTTCAAAGAGCATGTGTCAACACTCAGATGTGTTTCTGGATCCAACACAAATACACATGTTTGAATCAATCTAATTCACATGTTCTTTTGGACTCGTCTTCAGGACATTTCTTAATCATACAAACAGTTGCATTTGACGTGTTGTTAGATATGACTTCTGAGTATCATGACAAATTCTTATAATTTCTTGGCGGCGTGTGAGGAGAAATGTTTCCTTGATTTTTTGTTGCTGAAATTATCCCGTATCAGGTGATTTCTGCACACTTCATGATCTTTTATTTGGTTTTGATGCTCTCTTCTCAGTTATGTAACAATGTTTTGGTTGCCGCTTAAAAATTCCATCGGTATCATAACGTGGATCCTAAGGCTGAGCTCAAAATAAGAGATCCGCGCATGAGAATGCTCAGTGACTCCTTTTCGCATGCCTCGCTGTTTTATATGATGAGGTAAAAGCTGGTCGTTTGCAATGGTTCTTTTTTCAGTAGTGTTACCTTTGTGTCATGGAACACTTGTGAGCAATGATGCGTGTAGTCGCCGCATTTGCAATGTCGGAAGACTGGAAAAAGGAGTCACTGAGCATTTACGTGTGGACGTGATGAACTCTGCAATATGTGGTGATAAGGGACGCCCGATAAGGGGGCTCTGTATAAGGGTCAAATGCCCCATAACCATTAGAGAGTATGATGGATTTGGCTGTTCATTGTTTGTTATGTGTACCATTATAGGGAACCTGGGTCAAACTGGGGACATACTACTTGTCAATGCCTATTCTCACCCAGGGGAGTCAATATGGAAGCTGGAGGAAAGGTTATCACTGACAAAATTAAATGTTGGATGATGGAATTCCCTAAATCGGAAGTCATGATAGTTGACGATTTTAACGCTTACTGTGATGTGGCTAGGGAAACGATGGAAACATTTAATGATTTGAGTGGTGAGTATGAGACGGCCGTGCCCTCTGAGCTGGGAAAATAAGGTAATAAACAAAACCACGAGTTACAAATCACTAATGGGATCGCCTGGGTAAAGAGTTTCCAGAACTGGGGGTTGGAATATTTGGAGCCAGGGGTGCGGGGGGGAGGGAGTGATACCACCTGGACAAATGTAAAAGTGAGCTACTGCCTAGACTACATGTTTGTCAGTAAAGGGATACAGAAACAGTTGGAATGTTTTAAACATATATTCACTTCGCTCAGTGATCATAAGGTGCTTATGTGTAGGCAGTCCAAAACATACCGACAGAAATGGCATGAAGGGGAAACCATGAATATCCAAAGTACAGCAGCGGGAAATAGGCTATTTTGGAAAGAAAATTATTTGGAAGAATGTGATAAGATGTTCAACATTTTACCCATAGATGGACAAGAGATTGCCTTCAATGGAATAGAGTTGGTAAGTGACCTCCTGGGCATAATCCAGAAAACGAATAGTAGAGTTAGTGTTTCTCAAAGAATAGGGAAGACATATAACAATCTATATGATAGCCAGATCAAATATAAGAAAAAGGGTGTGAAAGGAAATAAACAATTTAAAGAAGGATAATGAGATAGGAGAGGGCGAGAAGAAGCAGAGAATTACTTTAATTCGGACAGACTATAACAATTGGCTAAAATCCCAGAAACATAATGTCAATTATGCTAATTGGAGAATGATATATATCTTATGTAAAATACACGATTCCAAAACATTGGTATTTATGCAGACAACATCTGATTGAGGATGAAAATAAAGATGTAAATGTTGTAACGTAGGAAGAATGGATGGAATATATCTCTCAGCTCTTCTATGTAAGGAATAAGAAAAGTAGCATAATTAGAAGAGCTGGGATAGTGGTAAGATGATATTTCCATTTGATATAGCAGACATATTAAAAATGATAAATAAAATGAAAACATCGAGAGCTCTGGGCTCACAAATATAGTCATGAAAAGAAATCCGAACAAATGGGTCAGTATCCTTTTGCAATTGTTTACATCTATATGGAAAAGGGGTAAGATACCTGATAATTGGCACAAAGCCATATTTGTATGCCTCTTTAAAAAGGGGAAACAAACCTGTCCTGATAATTATTGCCTATTAGCCATGGCAGACACTAGCTGCAAAATGTTCTGCTCTCTACTTTTGGGAAGTATTAATACATAGAGTAGGGAGAATAAGTTACTTTCTCCACAACAAACTGGGTTTAGACAGGGGCACAGTACCCTAGACAATATGGTAATGCTAAATTACATAATTACAGAAACCATGGAAAAAAGGTGACCAAATTATATGTGTGTTAAATCGACTATTCAAAAGCTTTTGATAGTGTTGACAGAGACAGACTCTGGAGAAAATTAACTGATTGGAAGATCTGCCTGCGTATAGAACACTTTCTGAGAGATTTATGTTTAGACCACAGTCACAATCTGTCTAGACAAAGGGGCTAGTGTCTGCCTTGCAATTAACACTAATATGGACCTGAAACGGGGTTGTGTTACTTCCCCTGTGCTCTGTAATCTTTATGTATAGGATAAATAATAACCCCCCCAAAGTTGGAGATACAGCCATTAGCTGGTTGATGTATGCGGACACATAGTTATCCTAGACAAAACTCTGATAGGTCTGCAGAGGATGTTGAACACGGTACATCAATAGTCCAAAGATAATAATGTAAATATGAATGTAGAAAAAACAAAGATCATGGTGTTTGGGGGAAATAAAATGAAGAGGGATAAGAGTGTCTTTAAGTGGATGATGAATACAGAAATTATAGAGGTGGTGGATATCTACCCCTATTTGGGTATGCCAATTATGAATAACCCACTTTGAAAACTTTACCTAGAGACAATTGAATCCAAGGTGAGTAAATATTGAATTTGATGAGAGGGTATTTGGTGAAAAAGGGGGGCTACTCCAAGGAAGGCCTCTTAGAAATGTATAAGAGTTGCATTGTGCTGGGGGTATTGTATGCTGTAGAATCAGTGGGGGGAAAACATACAGAGGGACTGGGGAAAATTGAAGGGAAGCTGTGGAGACCCACGATGGGGTTAGCCAGAGCCACACCCGTGGAAGCTATAAGATGTGAATTGGGGTCAACCACACTGAAAACACTGTGGAAAATAAGATGCTGCAAGCTATATATAAAAATTATGGTATGGGAGATTTCAGAAGATGGTTTAATGAGTTTGATTGATAGAAGCATGATAAAGAGGGAAAAGATGAATAATTGTATGAAGAAACTGTTCTTCCTAAATGCAATTAACCTAAGGCTTCTGGTGGAAGTAAGTGAAATAAAATGTATGTACAAACGTTTGACAACAAAAACATTAGAATGGGATGTTAGTGAAAATGTGCCCTATCTCTCAAGGAAGAAACAATATGTATTGTATGGCTTACAGGGGCCAAAACTGGCCCAAGCACATAGTTATTTGTGGAAGATCAAGAACAAAGAATTTGCTCGGTTTGTTACTCAGCTGAGATTTAATACACTACCATGTAATGCGTATGTGGGTGCCTGTACTGGTGTACCTATGGAAGAAAGAGTGTGTAGGCACTGCCACAGAGAGGTCGAGACCATTAGACACTTACTAACTGCCTGCCAAAATTTGCAGGAATGGTACTATAAGGGTTATAAATACCTGGTAAGTGACATGAGAATGATAACCACAGAGCAGTTTTGGTTGACAATTTATATGGCAGAAACACTGCTGTATATAGGGGTAGCATTTTATATATGAAAGAGAGCTGTAAATAAATCGGTTTGTTAATGGGAAGAATAAAGAATGTTATGGCATTATATTAGAGATAAATATAAAAGAAATAGAGTATTAGACATAGTGTCATCTGCAAGGGAAAACATGTGTTTAATAAATGTTCCTTATCAAGTTTAAATATGGTAATAAGAATGTGGTCCAAATCTTAAACATGATATAGAACTGTTGGTTTTATTGATGTTATGTATGAAGGTGTTGTTATGCAATGACATTTTGTAATAATGTAGTTTGTTGTTAAAACATGATATTGAATTGTTGCTTTTAATAGATGGTATGTATGTATGTATTGTTATATAAGAACATTTTGTATAAGTTTGGAAATTATCTCTGCCTAAAGTATTTTACAATTCATTGTTTAAAGTATTTTATAAAGTGTATCATATTTTAATCAACCAATTTGCACTATAATTTTAACTTAAAAAAAACAATAATAAACCCTACATCTTTGGGACACACTGTACTATCCAGACAGATCACTGGCCTCTTCGATCGTTATTGGCCATGCAAGAGGAGAACCGTAAGCTTTTGTGTTAGGCCATATTCCTACAGGGATTAGATATGAACATCCAGCACAAGCCAGGTTCCCAGCATGGAAATACAGATAGCCTCCGCTGGTACATTCACCTTGATGATGAACCAGACCCTCAGTAGGGTAGTGGTTCACATGTTGAGGCTGGGGGGCATGTGAAGAATGTGACCGTCTGCACGGTGGGTGTGCGCTCACCTTGGATTTTTTGAAATTTTAAATGAAATTGAATGATGGTAGATCAAACTCCAGAAAATGTGTTGGGCTAATCCGCACACATTTTTCTATGCTGATCGCCCAACATACACATAGACCTGTGTAATCTGGATGGACACAGCCTATGGGCTCCATCCCTCCTGTCATATTTAGTTGGAATTTGACAGCCAAGAGTACATAAAGGAATCTCAGAAGGGGAAAGGCAAAATCTTCCTCCTGCCATGGCCAGTCTAATAAACTAACAAAGGCTCCATGGATCGGCCATTTCCTTTGTTAGCTGCTGGTGGCAGCCTCCCATACTAATCAGAGTTCATTCAAACAGGCCACCGGGAGGCACGGTCACAGGACTAACAAAGGACATGAAACCCCAACAACTTTTGATAGGTGTCCAGTCATAATGTCGAATACAATAATATCGAAAGTCAAAATGTCGAAAAAAAAATGTCGAAAAAAAAAATGTCGAATTACAAAAATGTCGAATTTTTTTCGACTTTTTTCGATTTTATGTGTTAATAATAAATATTTTATTAAACTTTTTTTTAAAAATAATTAAAGGTATTTCCATGGGGGGTGGGGATGATGGGGAGGATGGGGGGGGGGGTTGGGGATAGGGGTTTGGGATGGTTTTTTAAATAATTAATTAATTATTTAATATTATATTAAAGATTTTTTTTAAATAATTAAAGGTATATCTATGGGGGATGGGGGGGATGGGGAGGAGGGGGGGGGTTGGGGTAGGGGTTTGGGATGGGGGGTTGGGGGGGGGACCCCCCCCATAATAAATGTTACTATCTGGGTAAAAAAAAAAAAAGAGTGTTTTGGGTTTTCATTTTTTTTTTCGACATTTTTTTTTCGAAATTATGACTTTTCCTATTATATGTATGTGTTTTCGACTTTTTTACATTCGACATTTTTTTTTCGACATTTTTGCTATTCGACATTATTTTTTCGACTTTTTGACTATAAACCCTTTTGATATACACTATATCAACCTGAAGCCAGCTCCCACCCTAAAGTATCAATGCCAATGAGTTGTCATGTCTGGTACATGTGTTTACAGTAGGTAAGCCCACAGGGTGCCCCATTCAGAGGGTAGGAGTATGGGATTTCATGGAGACAGAAAGTCTGTCCCTGCCATAGCTTTAAGGGAGACGTGCCACTTTAATCAGGAACCACAGAGAGCTCAATTAACCACAGATACCCTTTGATCCACAAAAGCTAGGAAGATCGCTGGGACTTAATATTACATGTTTTTACCCCTTTACCTTTCCTGTTGCAAAGACCTCTGGTTGTGACCTCACACATACAGGAGATTGTTGGTGTGGTACCAGTATGGGTTCATTGAGGTAGGCTTAACCCACACCAATCCCAGTGGCCCATTTGGCTTTAAAAGAGGGTTGAGCGCCTCTTTTGGGCAGATCATGAAGGTGCAGTCTGCCTTACAGCTTCCACAAATGAAGGAAGGCCAGGGTTTCCATACAGGGATGCAGGATCCCTCCCCTAAAAGTCTCCCAGGGAACAGAGAGAGATATTGAATCCAGAGGGCCCTCCAGCACCTCCAGAACCACTACCCAGCCAGCACATACCATGCCCTGCTAGGCTCTGCAAGGCAGCTTCCGAGGGGGAAGTGCCAGGGAGTCTCTGAACCATACCAAAGATAAGGCTTTTGCTTGCAACACTCTCCTCAGCAATGGACTGTCCTTCTTAAAGGACATGAGCCCAGTAAAGAAGCTAGGAGGAGTGCATCGACAAACATCAACTAGCATCTGCTTTAAAGGACATTTTCAAGCCAGTTGAGCCCCTCGAGCTGTAACCGACTTCAATGCTGGCTGTTGTCATGCCGTGGTTGCTAACGTCGTGCGAGACGCCTCGACCAGTGCTTCAGACCCACCAATCAGCACTGAGACAATGATTCCTGGCCCCCAGCAGCCCTGTAGGCCAGCTTGCAGCCGTCCATACAGCCTCTCTTGCCGAACTGCCTGCCACCTGATACCCACAGCTGTCTCCTGTCTCAACTCTGTCTGTCACAGAAGCTGCAAAGAGCCCTGAATCGGACTCAAGGATATCGAGCACCAAGAACTTTTACAATTATAAGGAACATTGTGGTTCTTTCCCCCTGGTCCTTCTTCGAAGGCCCCTAGTGACATTTTACAACCCATTGCTCCCTTTGTGCTGAAACCAAATATCCTTGAAATATTGTGATTCATTATTGTATAGACTACCCTCCAGTCAGTATCCAAAGTGCACCCCTTTTCATTCTTGAAACTGCCTGTCCGCTGTATTCCTCTACAGGGTGGGTTGTATTTTGTAGTGTGCTAGAACTGTCTTTTGAACAATAATTAAATAGATATTTGTATACAACCTTGAGTGGACAGTCTCTTTTATCATTGTATAATAATGGTATGTTTGCTGTGTTGTAACTAACCAACGATCTGCGAACTTGCGTTGATAAGCCGGCCGTTATGTCCAACTTTCTGAAATTGGACAAGGAGGTTTTTCATTTGCTTGTGTTTGCAATCTGTTTGGCTCCCTTCTGGTGTACTAGAGGTGTGGGGTTGATTGATGGTTTATAAACGGATATTGCTCCTCATCCCTGGACCACTGGTACCCTGGAAGGTGACTCGTCACACGTGGTTCCCTTTCTCAATGCGCCATAGCGAACCAAGCTGCACCTCAGTGATGAGGCCCAACAAGGCCGAAACATGTCTGGGGTTGCTTCTGTTTCCATGCAGAGGGGACCTGGCCTAGCAGTTCGGGCTGGGCTGCTCCCATTGGTGCCAGTACCTGTCTGATTTGTGTATGGCTGGACCCCTTTTGCAATGGCTCAGATGGGCTAAAAAACGGTGGTGTGGAAGGTCTGCCAGAGCAGGGCCAGGGGTTCAGATATGATCTAAATATTCCACCCATCCCTTTTTTGGGTTATACTTAGACCACTGGTTGGCCCACCCCCTTCTAAAAGACACCATATACATGCAGGCTGTCCCTTAGTTTTAGATGATTCATGTTAAAGTGATGAGGAGCGCGTCTTGTAGGAGATTGCAGGATCCGTCATGCTGCTGGTCCTGCGTTTTTTTTGCACGCCTGTCCGTGTGCACTCCCCCTTATGATTAGTGGTGTGTGCACGCGTGGATTGTCATTATGAGTGTGAATGCGTGTTTGCATAGTTGTCTTCCCTAGTTATACCTGCGTATTCCTGTGCGTGAAGGTGTGTGAGAATGAGGCTGTGCGTGGTGTCTGGTTCTGTTTTCATATCCGGCAATTGTTTTTTGTGTTTTCAGTGTTTTCTTGTTATCCTAGAGTGTATCCTTCTTTCTGGTTCTATTTGTGTATACTGGTGTGCTTTGTTCGGCGTGCGTGTCTATTCAATGTCTGTGCGTGCATGTTTATGGTTGAGCATACGTGGATACATATCTGTGTGCAGGCGCAACTGTCCGCGTGCATGTGATTTATTTCGTGTACGTGTTTATTTATTTTTTTCACAGTGTAATTATTGTTTCGTGCTTGCTTTCACAAGTCCCTCTTGTGTTACACACTGAGGAGTGCTATTTTTTGTGCATCTATAGTCTGATGTTTTAAATGTCAATGACTAAACCTCAATACCCGGGCTATTAAGAAGATTGAGATAATACGCCAGTTGGCTCGATGCAGGCGTGAGGGTAATACAAATTGCATAAATAGCCCGTTGGAGCACGTGCTTGAGGTCTCTATCTGAGAGCCTCAGACCTAAAGGCAGTGCCCTCTGGTGTCGGCGTCCCCTCCACTCCCGCTGCCTCCCCTGGGAAGGGCGATTAGCGAACCCAAGTGTCCGAGTGGATGTTAGGGGCGGGAGGAGCAGGTGCCTGGGAGGGGCTCCGCGCTGAGCTCAGTGTCTCTCTCTATCTGTCACCTTGGCTCCCTGTATCCTTTTCTTCCCGCAGAAGGAGCTACTTTGTGTGAAGACTGGAAGAGAGCGAGACGGCGGAACACCAGCCGCGAAGGGCTCCTGTGAGGGTGGGAGGGAGCAGTGCTGGAGAGGAGAGAAGCCGAGAGATAGCCGCATCACTTCCCACACACTGCGGCTCCAGAGCCAGCTCTCGCAGCTCAGCCCAAAAAGGGACCCAGCCCGGGAGCCGGGAATTTGGAGTGAGGAGCCTGCACGCCGGCCAGGATACCCTCTCGCGCAGAAGGGCAGCCGCCAGCGAGTGACAGGCGCTTTCCTGGGGCACGCCGAGACTGGACGGGGAGTGGGTGCTGGCCGAGGGAAGCGTGTCTTGTAACTGGGTCTGGAGCTGGCTTTGGGGAAGGACTGTGGACGCCTCGCGCCGTGCCCTAGTCCAGGGATGGCTCGACAGCTCGCCCTCCTCCTGATCTGGTGCCTGTGCTTCGGGGTCCCGCTGGCTGTTCAAGGTGAGTCCCTGCTCCGCGCACGCGGGGAGGGCAGCCGAGTCCTGGCGCTGCCCTCTCTACATGGTACACGAGGGACAAAGTCAGGTGTGTTATGTGAGGTGTTGGGGGAAACATTGCAGGTTCCGGGAACAAAGCTGAATAACACACACACACTTATTGGACAAATGAAAACAATGAACACATTGGCCCCGTGTTTAGCTAAATAAAGCTATGCAGGGCTCCAGGGTTCAGTCAAGAGTATGTTTGTATTAACGCGCTATCCCTCTACTGTAGTAAACACACACCCCTGTGCGGTGGTCGTGTTAGAAGCAGGGCAGTGCTACAACTGTAGACAGAGGTGTGAAGTGTTGACAAAGTGTGCCTAGGGCCCAAGGTGGCCCGACCTGCCTGCCGGCCGCGGGCTGCCGGCGGTGCCCGATCGTATTGCCATCTGCAGGCGTGCTTCTGTTTGGTGGCGGCGCTTAATTAGTGGGGTGAAATCCAGCCGGTTTAACACGTAATCCCGCTGACCTGCTGTGAGGGTTTAGCGCTCCAGTGCAGCTGGCATCGGCTCAGTGTTGGCTATGTGAGAAGGGCGCAGCCGGCGCAGACATGATGCGCGCCGGGCAGCCGAGACCCCACCTCCAGGGGCCGGGGTAGAAACGAATACTAGGCCAACTGGACACCCCCGCATCTCACATGGCCGGCCACATGTTAAGAAGCTGCTGAGCCGCCCATCGCCAGTAGCACTCCCATTGCCCCGCGCACTGCTTCCCAAGTTGAAAGGGTGGGCGGCCTGAGAGCCGAAGCCGGGGATGAGACTCGGGAATTGGATTAGAGCACAGACAATGCTCATTTGCCGAGTGCTACACGCGGCTCTTCCATGAAACCGCACTGCTTTCTCATCCCAAGTGTTTAAAGTCAATAACAATGTCCCGCGGTACTGCCGGGTAGGGTGGGGGTGGGGGTGGGGGAGGGGGTGGGCAGGTGGGGGCTCGGGGCATCTGTACTCTCCTCACCAACCGATTCTAGACGGAATCGCATTTTTTTCCCCTTCAAACGCAAAAGATAAAAATAGCCGGTGGGATGCTCTGGTACGGCAGAGTTATATGTTAATTACCGGGCGACATGTGAACGAGCCATGGACCGACACTTAGCTGGCTGTTTTACACTATAATGCGACTTTTGGTGTTTTGCGTCTATGGTACCGTCCGTGGGCATTAAGTAGGCGCGCCACGCGGGTTGAGGGTTGGTGCTTGGCGCTTGACCCCCGAGAGAAGACTGTGTCCGGCAGCCAGTGAAGGGTCAGAGGCTGGGGGGACAGTGTTTTTCCTGTCAGCGCGGGTATGGTCCGGTGACCGTGGACAGCCCGCGCACCTCTCTCTGGAGCAGAGGGATGGGGAGTGAGACGCTATCCCTTCTCCTGGCTGTCCTCGTTGGTGTGAGGGCCGGGCACACGCGTGTTCCCGCTGCTGCAGCAAGAGGGCCACCATCGAGGCATCGTCCTGAGCTCCATCCAACCACAGAGGAGGCAGCGAGCCATCGGCAAGAGTTGCAGGGAGCCGTCAGAGCCTTGTCCTGCCCTAGAACACTGCCCCGGAGTGTACTCGATGCCGGGTCCCCGGCCCCCAGCCCAGCTCATCTAGCCACAATAGAAGCCCAGTGCCCGCATCTAGCGAGGGGCTGATGGGCACTGTGAATCGGAGCCGCACCCCAGAGTCAACACCCCTCAGGGGGACTCCATAACCAAAGATGATCTGCGCCAGTCAGTGCCCCCCCCTCCCCTCGCCCCCCGGATAGTCACAGGAAAACCCGGTGTAAGCACTTAACCATTACCAATGAACACAGGGGGTGGTGGGTGAGCCAGCGCTCCCTGTACAGCGCACAAGGGGTGTTGGGGCTGTCCAGCTGGAGGTCTCTGGCGTGATGGGTGAGCCAGCACGCCCTGCACAGTGCACTCTGGGGCGTTACCCTGTCCAGCTGGAAGTCTCTGGCACGATGGGTGAGCCAGCACACCCTGTACAGCGCCCAGGGGGTGTTACCACTGTCCAGCTGTAGGTCTTTGGCGCGATGGGTAAGCCAGCACGCCCTGTACAGTGCCCAGGGGGTGTTACCCTGTCCAGCTGGAGGTCTCTGGCATGATGGGTGAGCCAGCACGCCGTGTACAGTACCCAGGGGGTGTTACCGCTGGCCAGCTGGAGGTCTCTGGCACGATGGGTGAGCCAGCAAGCCCTGTACAGTGCCCAGGGGGTGTTACCGCTGGCCAGCTGGAGGTCTCTGGCACGATGGGCGAGCCAGCACACCCTGTACATCGCCCAGTGGGTGTTAGCTGGAAGTCTCCGGCGTGATGGGTGAGCCAGCATGCCCTGTACAGTGCCCAGAGGGTGTTAGCGCTGTCCAGCTGGAGGTCTCTGGTGTGATGGGTGAGCCAGCGTGCCCTGTACTGTGCCCAGTGGGTGTTAGCTGGAAGTCTCCTGCGTGATGGGTGAGCTAGCACGCCCTGTACAGCGCCCAGGGGGTGTTAGCTGGAAGTCTCCGACATGATGGGTGAGCTAGCACGCCCTGTACAGCACACAGGGGGCGTTAGCTGGGAATCTCCAGCGTGATGGGTGAGCCAGGACGCCCTGTACAGCGCCCAGGGGGTGTTAGCGCTGTCCAGCTGGAAGTCTCTGGTGTGATGGGTGAGCCAGCGCGCCCTGTACAGTGCCCAGGGGGTGTTAGCTGGAAGTCTCTGGTATGATGGGTGAGCCAGTACGCCCGGTACAGTGCCCAGAGGGTGTTAGCTGGAAGTCTCCTGCGTGATGGGTGAGCTAGCACGCCCTGTACAGCGCCCAGTGGGTGTTAGCTGGAAGTCTTCTGAGTGATGGGTGAGCTAGCACGCCCTGTACAGCGCCCAGGGGGTGTTAGCTGGAAGTCTCTGGTATGATGGGTGAGCCAGTACGCCCTGTACAGTGCCCAGAGGGTGTTAGCTGGAAGTCTCCTGCGTGATGGGTGAGCTAGCACGCCCTGTACAGCGCCCAGTGGGTGTTAGCTGGAAGTCTTCTGAGTGATGGGTGAGCTAGCACGCCCTGTACAGCGCCCAGGGGGTGTTAGCTGGAAGTCTCTGGTATGATGGGTGAGCCAGTACGCCCTGTACAGTGCCCAGAGGGTGTTAGCTGGAAGTCTCCTGTATGATGGGTGAGCCAGCACGCCCTGTACAGTGCCCAGTGGGTGTTAGCTGGAAGTCTCCTGCGTGATGGGTGAGCTAGCACGTCCTGTACAGCGCCCAGGGGTGTTAGCTGGAAGTCTCCTGCGCGATGGGTGAGCCAGCACGCCCTATACAGTGCCCAGTGGGTGTTAGCGCTGTCCAGTTGTAGGACTCTGGCGTGATGGGTGAGCCAGCACGCCCTACACAGTGACCAGGGGGTGTTACCGCTGTCCAGCTGTAGATCTTTGGCGTGATGGGTGAGCCAGCACACCCTGTACAGTGCCCTCTGGGGCGTTACCCTGTCCAGCTGGAGGTCTCTGGTACGATGGGTGAGCTAGCACACCCTGTACAGCGCCCAGGGGGTGTTACCACTGTCCAGCTGTAGGTCTTTGGCGCGATGGGTGAGCCAGCATGCCCTGTACAGTGCCCAGGGGGTGTTACCCTGTCCAGCTGGAGGTCTCTGGCATGATGGGTGAGCCAGCACACCCTGTACAGTACCCAGGGGGTGTTACCGCTGGCCAGCTGGAGGTCTCTGGCGCGATAGGTGAGCCAGCACGCCCTGTACAGTGCCCAGGGGGTGTTAGCTGGAAGTCTCCTGTGTGATGGGTGAGCTAGCACGCCCTGTACAGTGCCCAGTGGATGTTAGCTGGAAGTCTCCTGCATGATGGGTGAGCCAGCACTCCCTGTACAGTGCCCAGTGGGTGTTAGCTGGTAGTCTCCTGCGTGATGGGTGAGCTAGCACGTCCTGTACAGCGCCCATGGGTGTTAGCTGGAAGTCTCCTGCGCGATGGGTGAGCCAGCACGCCCTATACAGTGCCCAGTGGGTGTTAGCGCTGTCCAGTTGTAGGACTCTGGCGTGATGGGTGAGCCAGCACGCCCTACACAGTGACCAGGGGGTGTTACCGCTGTCCAGCTGTAGATCTTTGGCGTGATGGGTGAGCCAGCACGCCCTGTACAGTGCCCTCTGGGGCGTTACCCTGTCCAGCTGGAGGTCTCTGGTACGATGGGTGAGCCAGCACACCCTGTACAGCGCCCAGGGGGTGTTACCACTGTCCAGCTGTAGGTCTTTGGCGCGATGGGTGAGCCAGCACGCCCTGTACAGTGCCCAGGGGGTGTTACCCTGTCCAGCTGGAGGTCTCTGGCATGATGGGTGAGCCATCACACCCTGTACAGTACCCAGGGGGTGTTACCGCTGGCCAGCTGGAGGTCTCTGGCACGATGGGCGAGCCAGCACACCCTGTACAGCGCCCAGTGGGTGTTAGCTGGAAGTCTCCGACGTGATGGGTGAGCCAGCATACCGTGTACAGTGCCCAGGGGGTGTTAGCTCTATCCAGCTGGAGGTCTCTGGTGTGATGGGTGAGCCAGCGTGCCCTGTACAGTGCCCAGGGGGTGTTAGCTGGAAGTCTTTTGTGTGATGGGTGAGCTAGCACGCCCTGTACAGTGCCCAGTGGGTGTTAGCTGGAAGTCTCCTGCGTGATGGGTGAGCTTGCACGCCCTGTACAGCACCAAGGGGGCGTTAGCTGGGAGTCTCCAGCGTGATGGATGAGCCAGCGCGCCCTCTACAGCCCCCAGGGGGTGTTAGCTGGAAGTCTCTGGCATGATGGGTGAGCCAGTACGCCCTGTACAGTGCCCAGAGGGTGTTAGCTGGAAGTCTCCTGCGTGATGGGTGAGCCAGCATGCCCTGTACAGCACCCAGTAGGTGTTAGCTGGAAGTCTTCTGCGTGATGGGTGAGCTAGCACGCCCTGTACAGTGCCCCGTGGGTGTTAGCTGGAAGTCTCCTGTGCGATGGGTGAGCCAGCACGCCCTGTACAGTGCCCAGTGGGTGTTAGCGCTGTCCAGTTGTAGGACTCTGGCGAGATGGGTGAGCCAGCACGCCCTACACAGTGACCAGGGGGTGTTACCGCTATCCAGCTGTAGATCTTTGGCGTGATGGGTGAGCCAGCACGCCCTGTACAGTGCCCAGGGGGTGTTAGCCTGTCCAGTTGGAGGTCTCAGGCATGATGGGTGAGCCAGCACGCCCTGTACAGTACCCAGGGGGTGTTACCGCTGGCCAGCTAGAGGTCTCTGGCGCGATGGGTGAGCCAGCACGGTCTGTACAGGGCCCAGGGGGTGTTACCGCTGTCCAGCTGTAGGTCTCTGGCGCGATGGGTGAGCTAGCATGCCCTGTACAGTGCCCAGGGGGTGTTAGCTGGACGTCTCCGGCGTGATGGGTGAGCCAGCAAGCCCTGTACAGCACCCAGGGGGTGTTAGCTGGGAGTCTCCTGCGTGATGGGTGAGCTAGAACGCCCTGAACAGCGCCCAGTGGGTGTTATCTGTAAGTCTCCTGCGTGATGGGTGAGCCAGCACGCCCTGTACAGCACCGAGGGGGTGTTAGCTGGAAGTCTCCTGCATGATGGGTGAGCCAGTACACCCTGTACAGAGCCCAGGGGGTGTTAGCTGGAAGTCTTCTGCGTGATGGGTGAGCTAGCACGCCCTGTACAGCGCCCAGTGGGTGTTAACTGGAAGTCTCCTGCGTGATGGGTGAGCTAGCACGCCCTATACAGCGCCCAGTGGGTGTTAGCGCTGTCCAGCTGGAGGTCTCTGGTGTGATGGGTGAGCCAGTACACCCTGTACAGTGCCCAGGGGGTGTTAGCTGGAAGTCTCCTGTGTGATGGGTGAGCTAGCACGCCCTGTACAGCGCCCAGTGGGTGTTAGCTGGAAGTCTTCTGCGTGATGGGTGTGCTAGCACGCCCTGTACAGCGCCCAGGGGGTGTTACCGCAGGCCAGCTGGAGGTCTCTGGCGTGATGGGTGAGCCAGTACACCCTGTACAGTGCCCAGGGGGTGTTAGCTGGAAGTCTCCTGTGTGATGGGTGAGCTAGCACGCCCTGTACAGCGCCCAGTGGGTGTTAGCTGGAAGTCTTCTGCGTGATGGGTGTGCTAGCACGCCCTGTACAGCGCCCAGGGGATGTTACCGCAGGCCAGCTGGAGGTCTCTGGCGTGATGGGTGAGCCAGCACGCCCTGTACAGCGCCCTGGGGGTGTTAGCTGGAAGTCTCCGAAGTAATGGGTGAGCCAGCACGCCCTGTACAGCGCCCTGGGGGTGTTAGCTGGAAGTCTCCGAAGTGATGGGTGAGCTAGCACGCCCTGTACAGCGCCCAGTGGGTGTTAACTGGAAGTCTCCTGCGTGATGGGTGAGCTAGCACGCACTGTACAGCGCCCAGTGGGTGTTAGCGCTGTCCAGCTGGAGGTCTCTGGTGTGATGGGTGAGCCAGTACACCCTGTACAGTGCCCAGAGGGTGTTAGCTGGAAGTTTCCTGTGTGATGGGTGAGCTAGCACGCCCTGTACAGCGCCCAGTGGGTGTTAGCTGGAAGTCTTCTGCGTGATGGGTGTGCTAGCACGCCCTGTACAGCGCCCAGGGGGTGTTACCGCAGGCCAGCCTGAGGTCTCTGGCGTGATGGGTGAGCCAGTACACCCTGTACAGTGCCCAGGGGGTGTTAGCTGGAAGTCTCCTGTGTGATGGGTGAGCTAGCACGCCCTGTACAGCGCCCAGTGGGTGTTAGCTGGAAGTCTTCTGCGTGATGGGTGTGCTAGCACGCCCTGTACAGCGCCCAGGGGGTGTTACCGCAGACCAGCTGGAGGTCTCTGGCGTGATGGGTGAGCCAGCACGCCCTGTACAGCGCCCTGGGGGTGTTAGCTGGAAGTCTCCGGCGTGATGGGTGAGCCAGCACGCCCTGTACAGCGCCCTGGGGGTGTTAGCTGGAAGTCTCCGAAGTGATGGGTGAGCCAGCACGCCCTGTACAGCGCCCAGGGGGTGTTAGCTGGAAGTCTCTGAAGTGATGGGTGAGCCAGCACGCCCTGAACAGTGCCCAGTGGGTGTTAGCTGTAAGTCTCCTGCGTGATGGGTGAGCCAGCACGCCCTGTACAGCACCGAGGGGGTGTTAGCTGGGAGTCTCCAGCGTGATGGGTGAGCTAGCACGCCCTGTACAGCGCCCTGGGGGTGTTAGCTGCAAGTCTCCGAAGTGATGGGTGAGCCAGCACGCCCTGTACAGCGCCCAGGGGGTGTTAGCTGGAAGTCTCCGAAGTGATGGGTGAGCCAGCACGCCCTGTAAAGCGCCCAGGGGGTGTTAGCTGGAAGTCTCCGGCGTGATGGGTGAGCCAGCATGCCGTGTACAGCGCCCAGTTGGTGTTAGCTGGACGTCTCCGGCGTGATGGGTGAGCCAGCACGCCCTGTACAGCGCCCAGTTGGTGTTAGCTGGAAGTCTCCGGCGTGATGGGTGAGCCAGCACGCCCTGTACAGCGCCCAGGGGGTGTTAGCTGGCAGTCTCCTGCGTGATGGGTGAGCCAGCACGCCCTGTACAGCGCCCTGGGGGTGTTAGCTGGAAGTCTCCGGCGTGATGGGTGAGCCAGTACGCCCTGTACAGTGCCCAGGGGGTGTTAGCTGGAAGTCTCATGTGTGATGGGTGAGCTAGCACGCCCTGTACAGTGCCCAGTGGGTGTTAGCTGGAAGTCTCCTGTGTGATGGGTGAGCCAGCACGCCCTGTACAGCGCCCTGGGGGTGTTAGCTGGAAGTCTCCGGCGTGATGGGTGAGCCAGCACGCCCTGTACAGCGCCCAGGGGGTGTTAGCTGGAAGTCTCCGGCGTGATGGGTGAACCAGCACGTCCTGTACAGCGCCCAGGGGGTGTTAGCTGGCAGTCTCCGGCGTGATGGGTGAGCCAGCACGCCCTGAACAGCGCCCAGGGGTGTTAGCTGGAAGTCTCCGGCGTGATGGGTGGGCAATGCATGGCTCAATGGTGAGAAGTTTGGAAGTGCCTCTCAGCAGCAGACGCCAGACCACACTCAGAAGCAGGAAGCTACAGAGCCAGCATCCCTTGCGCGCCTCCCTGGCATTAGTGTCAGCCGCACTCAGCGATGTCAGGGAGCTGCAGCGACACAGAGCCACCGCCTGAAGGCCCCCCCATAACCAGGGGCCGAAATGTAATATTAAGTAGTGGGATTATGTCACCCAAACACTGCCCACCTTCACATGCCCACCCTCACTGCCCCTATGAAAACCCATCCCCGGGTCCCGAATTTCCTCCATTCCAGCGCCTGACACTGAGTTTTACATCTTGACAACACAACTAAACACTGAAAAATAATGTTCCTTAAACACGCACCATTACTTCCAGTCATTGTCCCCCGTTGCATGTAGCTGTATATGTGCCCCCCCCCCCCTATCCAAGCACCCACCAATCACACCTCCTAAGGAACATACCCAGGACTATAGACAACCCTTCACCCCATCCATTACCTTCACACACAGCTGTGCCAGCAGCAATGTCATATTAATCATGCCTAATTGCAGAAGTCAAATGCTGATCATTGTGGTGCAGGGCTATGTGGCCACTCAGGTCATCATGCCACAAGCAGGCTGTTCCAATAGGCACAAGCAAACTAGTACCTGAGAGATAGCACAAATGTCCACTGGCGTGTGCGCAAAAAGCAAAGGTGCCTTCCCTTGACATTCAGGAACAGTGCTCCAGCTTACAAAAAGTAAGGGAACGATAGGGGATTTCCCGAAAATTAAAGGAACACCGCACCCCCTTAGTTCCCGCCCACTTCGACCTCGTTTCATAACACAATGATTAGAAGCGACTTAGTGCTGCTGTCTGCAGAAGGACAAGATAAACTCCCTTGGACTCCCAATGAGACGCCCGTGACCTGCAGCTACACCGGGTCAAGACGTCTTGAGAATATCATGACCCAGTGATTAGAAACTTCAGAGCGCAACCCCCACATCCCGTCGATTCGCAATGGAGCCAGAGATCTGCAGCTACAAAGAGCCAACACCACCTGAGTTCTTCCTAACAGAGCGATTCCAACTTTCTGATTCCCCTGAGCACCCAAGACCCCCTACGAACACCTCAGAGAACAAGAGCTGCCCAGCCCCATCACTCACGAAGGCTGCCCAGGAGGGACCCCATCACCCCCCCTCAAGCCCGCAGCCTCTCCCGCGGTCTGGGCGCCACGCTCCTCTTCCACACCCCCCCTCATTACACACACTGAAGATGTATTGGGAAACGCAGCCCAGCTGCACGGGGTTAGAAGGTCACACGCAGTAAAGAGTCAGGGGACGGAGATCAGGACCGGTCTCCGTGGTCTCGGGGCTGCCTCCGTTCTTAGATCGATGCTGCCGTTCACTCCACTATTGGAAGGATGCCCCTATAGCGTGCATGGATATTTTAGTAATCGAGATATAGACCGATCAGCAGGCGGAGGGCTCGTTACGGGCGGCTCGGGGCCCTGTCACCTGGAGGGGCCCCGGGGTCCGAGTAGTTCCGCGCCGCTCACGCGCCAGGTGTATTACCATGTCTCTACCGGTTTCGACTTGGTTCTCTCGCATTTCTGCTTATCCGAAAACTGCCTAACCATTCATCATTTTTTATTTAAAAATTAAACCAACGGCACAGCCATCAAACTGAATATTGCATGAGCTCGTGCATTAATGAGTGTGATGGTGTGCTCCGAAAATGTAATAGCATTCATGCTCTTGGTTCGAGAGCATTCCAAGTACGGCCAGCCCAGCCTGCGCAGCGCGCGCCCACCAGCCGCGGATCACACATCCCGCCCGCGGGCGTCTAGACGCGTGCATAGCCACGACCAAAGGGCGCAACCGAACCGCCGGCCTCCAATGCCCGGCCGGCTCGGTTTCAATAAGGCGAGAGTGGCGACGCACACGCTGCAGAACCCACAGCAGAAGCGCCGCTGCAGCCCGGGACCTGCCACACCGAGGCTGCACGTGCCCGATGGATCAGACCACGCCCCGTCAGGGGTCAGGGCACGCGCCCTTTTGGGTACTAGTCTTCGAGAAACCGACCCATCTGTGCTCTGTTGCTATAGTGGCTCTGGACAAACAGAGCAGACCACAGAGGAAGTGGCCTTTAGAATCCCCTCCCCATTCTTCTTGTATGTGGTGTGTCTCCCAGAGGAATGTAATAATGTGATGCATCTTATTTTGTGTGCATGGAAATGCGTCCAGTATGTGAGAAATGAGTGTATGTGTTGTTTGTTGGAGGATCCAATACGTCTATGGTGAAGGGTTTTTGTTCACTAAATAATGCTCACTGGTGAGACTGAGTTAAAGCGCACCAAGAGGGTATAGCAGCAGCTGCTTGTCAATTTCGTGAACGTCTTGTTGGATTCGGGATCTCTTATGGGGCTCTGTTCCCCTGTAGCGGATTCTCCGAGGCACCAGCGGCGCTTGCGCAGTGACAGGGAAACCAGCGGTGTAATGTCAACATAAATAATGGCTGTTATTTTAATGCACGACGTGGAGGCGTCCTTCCTTCCACGCGGAGCCCCTTTCGTTGCTAGCGCAGACCGCTGCTGAGCGTGAGCTTTCCGTCTTTATTTTCCAAATGGATTTTCCGGTAGCTGGCCACCAACCACAGCAAGTGAAGTCATGCTTTATGGGTGTCTGGAAGCCGCCTGCGCGTGGGCCGCTCTGTTCCTTACCTCATGTCAGTTCTGGGGGCAGGCATCGGCCGCCTGCTACATTTTCGGTTCGCACTGGGCTTTGCCATTTTTGAAGCCAGGCTCTAGACTCACTCGCTCGTTCGTGTATTCGAGATTAATGGAGACATCAATCCCGCCCCTTCACGTCAAACTCTTTATATACTGTCTATGGTCATTTATATTCCCAGGGGAATTATGTCCTCCTCGGTCCATCTACTCATACCGTCGCCATTGTCATTGGCTTTTCAGGGCCGTTTTCGGACCACTTTGATCTAACTGACTGATGACCAGGGCCATCGATTGTAGAATTTATAACAAGCACATCAGAGTGTGAGGTACTGATGTGTGCCAGAGTGTGTGAGAGAGAGAGAAAGAGAAGGGTGGTGCCAGTATGGGATGGATGGATGGATTTATTTATTTATTTATTTATTTATTTATTTATTTATTTACATTTGTATAGCACTTACAACCCAGAAGCATTGAGGCAGTGTTACAAGAAAGTCTCAAATTAAGTGGTTCACAGACGACCGTAAGGTCTCTTGGTTACAGGTGCATTAATATATATGCACATGTGCAGTCAAAATTGCCACATTGAGCATTTGAGGGAATGGGCAGGCATGTGAGTGTGTATGCAGAGCATGAGCTAAGAATCTAGCTGAAATCTAAAAAAATACCATAATTGACATCCTCCGTAAAGAACAGACTACTCACCTGCAATTTAAGCCTTCTCGGCTGCATGGATCTGGTCAGACACTGAACAATGGACATACCCAACTGCTGCCCGCACCAAATACATGGCTTCTTAGACACCACACATCTTCCTCTGATAGCCCCTCTAGCATCAGACTGACTGATACACTGTTAAAGTTTAAGGAGGACTTGAAAACGTACCTTTTCAATCTGTCACCTGATTAGTATTATTTTGTTTCCTCCGGGCTGCCTCCCTGACCACCCAGCTTGGTCCCGGTTTTCCTCAGAACTCTTCCTGCAGTTAATTGGTTAAGATTGTTTGTCTGTCTTTTCTTTGTTGTTTGTGCGCCCTAAGGCCTGCGGGCTTGTGGCACGATGGACTAAAAATGTTAAATAAATAAATAAACATCAGCATTTGACAAACTGCTCAATCTAGGGCCCTCCATAGGTCCCCATCCTTGCTCTTTCCCCAGCAAAGCACTGTGGAGAAGCTGAAAGGCGGCCTGTTGCCATTAACGTAAACCCATGGATGACCCATCACCATGGATGACCCATCACCCACGTGGACGCCACTGGTGTGGAAAGAGCAGGGAGCCTAACGAGGCAGAATAACAATATTTTGAAAGACGCACACAACATTGGAACAAGACAACTGTGAACAATTTGAATTTCTTGAAAAATTGCTGTGCACGTAATAAGAACATTTTGTCTTTGAAAAAGGAACATTTAAACCCTTTATGAATAACAAGGAATGAGAACACATCTGAGCGTTTTTAAGTATTTCAGTGGGTTTACAGCATATAAATAATGTGTCTCTGAAGAAGCACACAAGTAGTGTATCTGGTCTGTAAATATGCGAAACATGTGTCACCAGTTAAATCCGTTACCCGGCCAGATACACTAGTTCCTTAATAAGGATCACTAAAGATGTACTTTTTTCATGTTTAACACAAGTGGTGTTTATGTAAAACTGTTATAAATAAATAACACATGTGCAAAGCCAAGATTTGTGATCCAAGGAACAAAGTTGTTCCTTTGGAATTAGCTTATTAGAATGTAATTGTAAATTACTAAAAGATTAATTAATCAGAAACTAATAACTTTTGTGTACAAAATACAAGCGTATGAGTGCAATCCTTTTTTTCTTGAGACGTCTTGATTTTTATGCACAGTCATCATTAACAGGTATGATGTTTCTTGAGAAGAGTAGCAGCTCTTGCAGTAACACATTAACTAAGAATGAAAGTGGGCTAGCACCGAGTTAAAAGTAATCTGTCCGAATTTGCTTAGCTCAATTTCTCGAATAGCCACCATTTGCTAAACTCGCTTCCACATACAATACGTTTATCGTGACAACCCTGATAAAGTACAGTTGTATGGGTTAAAGACATGTGGCTCTGTTGGTTTGACCATGATGGTTTGAACACATTTCTCCAACCATCCTGTCACTTCACTTTAGGTACCCTCTACAGTATTCTGATAGGTTGAATGACAAGCTTATACTCACTTGAGACCTGCCCACCGCCTACCCTATATGTTTGTGGTGGGGCAGCATTGAGCATGACAGATAGTTCATGAGTTTAAAGCTGAATCTACAATGCTTGAGCAGTGGAGAATTTGGTGTGGAGGGAGGATGGCTCAGCGGCAACGTGCTCGCCTTGGAAACAAGAAGATACGAAGCAACACAGGTTCAATCCCTGGGTCCACACTTAGAAACGTCTGGGTATTAAGCATGTCATAAATATGCAACTAAGAGACTTATTCCTGTAACAGCGCCTCAATGCCCCCGGGCTGTGTGAGCGCTTTACAAATGCAAAATACAATACATATGCATTCGGGTCATTCAAGAGAACCGACATGGTAGGTTTTAATTAACGGATTGAAAAAGCATCACAAACCTGTATGTATGTGATATTTTTTTAATATGAGCTGTGTTGCAACAGATCGTTCTCTTAGAAGCATCAGAACTCAGAGTAAAACATTATTCTGTGCAAGGCTAAACGCAGCCAAAACGCTGCAAGATTGTTCGCTGCTGCTATCTTGAGGGCATCGTGAGGGAGATACCCTGGGTCCTTGTGCACCATGTGATACTTGATAAACGAGTGAGTAATTTGTAACAAGAAGGAAATCTGTCTCTAAATACATCCACCCCATTAGTACATATCACTACTCATTCTAAACGATGTGTACATCTCTCCAGAATCATATATAAAAAAGGTACTTCTTACACTTTGATGCATAACTCTCGCATTTATTTCCAAAACCACCTATGATGGTGTTTAAACATGGAAGAAATCTAAATGATCTTTTGATTAAAGCTGAAAGTAATTTGGGAAGGTCCAAAAAACATTACGCAGAAAAATAGACAGGAATATGTGCCTGCCTAAATTGCAGCAATTGCAACACTATAATGAGGGGCAAAAACATTAAACTAAACAATTACACCAGATTCAAGTCGAAGAATGTTGAATATGGCATCTGCTGTCCATGATGACAATTCTATCTAGGGCTGACTGCACAAAAATCTTCAGAGGGACAGATCAAGCATAAGTCAAACATTACAAAGAGAAACACCAAGTCCCCTGCAACACAACACTTTATTGATAAAAGACACAATATCTCGCATATCAGATTTGTGATTCTTGAAGTTGTTCATAATTTCCAGTGAGGTGAGGATATTCAAAAGAAATTGCATCAACGCAAACCTTAGGTTACTATATAGGAAACCCTGTGAAATATGTATGTTGTCAGGTATTTGGACCAAAACAGCTCGACAAGCATAAATTAGCAATTTCTGACTACCATCGTGGTAATCTGAACATTATACTGATCGCCTTGAGGATGACCAAAGGTCAAAATACGTTTCAGCTGCAAATTGTTATGCACTTTAGGATTATGAATAAACACAACCTTGCTACAATTCAACATTGAATGGATAGAATCAATTGAATAACTACTATGGTTTTTTTATAATCATCAGAGCCCTGCGCAATTCACTTATTTACCATACCATTTCTCCTGATAGCAAAAGGAGGTCACGGGTTGAGCCTCCAGGTATTAGTGACGCTGCGGACACAGGATAGATATCACCATCAACTAATTATCTCAGAGTCTTCATGCGACCATTAGATTTTCTACCCAAACCAGTCAGTTTTATTCATGTTTCTAGATTAAATTCTGGCTTTACCTTTTTTGTCATTCATTGTTGTATGTCAAGTTCAACACCTCATCTGTTCCTACCCTACAACAGCTCACGTTCTATCACTTTTTTAAAAATATTTCTTTATTGCATATAACTTTGCTATTTTTTCACACATTCACACAATCATCTTCTTAGTTTTCTTCAGTATCTTCTCTTTTTTTACTCTGTATGCCCTGTACTCTACTGTTCTCCATTTTCTATTATGTTCCAAATTAGATATCATGACGGCATCCCACTATATGCGTACATTCATCATTTCCTCATGTTTTACACAGCCAAAATGTAGACATACCATCACGTCGGGATCGCAGTGCCCACCACCCTATGTAACTAAAGCTATTCAGTGCCTTTTGAAGTTACAGGTAAGACATGGTCGGGCAATTTAAATTGTGCCACACACATGCTGATACTTTTTCTTAGACTGCTTTCTAGGTTTCACACGGATAAACTATTTTGTATTGAGCAACCATTTGAATTGGAGGTCAATTGATATCCTCTCACCCCTTACATCCACGCCACTTTTCTAAACTTGTCTCAAAAGGTTCCACCTTATTCTTGATGTTGTTTCTTATTTTCAGATTTAGCAAACAAATAAATAAACAAACAAACAAAGCAATTCTCCTCAAGATGTGAATTCCATATAAACAGCACCATATATATTCTGGAGCATATTTAATTAACCCCACGTGGTACTTAGTAATCCACCTTACATCTAGAGTTTTGGACTCTATAATTGTGTTGCTTCATAACTGGATGCCTGATTTATTTCAGTGTTTTAGGTAATTTTATCATTAACTGCTATGAGCTACTCATAAAACACAGACAAGTATTGTTTTTATATCATCACTCGAAGAAATTGCTCCTGACAAAGGGAATGGTTTCCCAAAACACATAGAACGGAGGATTATTTTGATTGAACATATATTGGAATTCAATATAGACAGGCTGGTTTAAATATTACACACTTTGTTATGTATGAACTTTGAAGACTTTTTAAGACAAATATATCTTGAGACAGATTTACTTCTTGTTGAAAATTACTGACTTATTTATCCAGTATGACATGTTGTGCAGGGGGCCTGGGGTATCTCCCTCAAGATATAATGCCCGAGCATTTATATATTGCACATCACAAAGTCAATCTGTTTCTTGTTTTACTCATACCATTTGTTTTGTAATCTAACTTCTCATGTTCCCATGTAGTTTCAGAAATTCATGTCACTAATTTTGCCATCATTTTCTGTAAGGTCACTTACACAGTTGCTCCTCCCACCTCCAGTTTTTGCGCCTTACCAAGCCTCTACTTAAGGACTGCAGGCCAGCTCCAGGCAGGCAACATTGAGTAGGCAGCTGGTCACGTGACCAGGCCCAGCCACTCAGTTGCTCCACCCACCACCTATTCAACCAGTCCTCCTTGGGCGTCCTCATCACCAGCGTCCACAGTAAAGGATGTGCAAAAACAAGGCCCTCACCTGTTTGTGCCTGTTTGGGCCTGATAGGTCCAAGGTCCTGACCCTTTAATTTGCATTTCACCTACAAACCAATCACTAATACTGCCACTCACCAAAGAACATCACCATGGGTCTCCTGCCTCCACAGCCCATCCCCACTCACACAAGGGTCCAAATGGCCTAGTGACCTGGGCAGCCCCAGCAAGATACCCTAGCAAACCTCATCAATATTGCCCTTGTCCCATCTAACACTGACTGGCCACATGCACATGCCATCTCATGTTGATCAATGCTCGCTCAGCAGTCACTCATGCTACAGAGATTGCTGACCTCATGTCGTACAACACTCTTGATGCCCTGTTCATCAATGAAACATGGTTTACTCTATCCTCCCCACATGTTTTCAGCATCCTCCTACCACAAGGCTAATGCATCCAACATGGTGACTGGCCATGAAGGGCAGGAGGCGGAGTGGCAATCATCCACAGGAGGCATTGGCCTGTCTCCATCATCCCCTCTCCCAGAAAAAGCTCATTTGAATCTCTTGCCTGCCAGTTCCCTCTATCGCACCGGCAATCCATCACCTTCCACACATCTACAGACCACCTTCATTGCAGACATCTCCAACTTACTCTCTTCTGTCAAATTAGCACATTCAAAGAATGTCTTTTTCTGTGATTTTAACGTCCACAAGACATAGTCTGACAACCGCACTTGAAGCACTTGTTTTGCATTGACCGCTTCCATGGACCTTAAGCAAAATGTGCTCTCCCCCATGTACAACAAAAGCAACACCCTAGGCTTAGTCTTCACATCATTCCGCTGCTTCATCTGTGCAGACCCTATCCCACTTGACTGGTCTGACTACGCCGTCATCCCATTCTTAGTCACCCACTCAACAATGGCTCATAAAGGTCAGGCTAACCAACCCCTCACTCAATGTCGCTCATTCAAAACCTTCTGGGTCAATGAGCCAGAAGCAAACTTTACAGACTTCCCACCACGGGCAATGCCTCTGGTCTCCGGCAGTTATACAGTAACTCTTTTATGAAACTGCTGTCACTCATGTCCTCTAAAATCCCACTGAGCTGAGATAAAACCATCTGCCCCATGGTACATCCCAGAGCTAGCTGCCAACAAACTCACAATCAGAGCCCTATAGAAATGGTGGTACATTTCAAAACATAACTTGTCAGACCTCAATAACCTAAAATCTCTGCGTGCAAACAATAATATTCTGATTACAGAGGCCCAAGCTGCTTACTACTCCACCACCATTGTGGCAGCCTCTAACAGGAGCAAAGCCCTTTTTGAAATAGTAAAGCATTGTACCAAACCCTCACCCAATCACGAGGTGAGGTACCAACAACTCAGGAAAAATGTGATAGAATCAAGACATTTTTTATTGAAAAAAATAGTCAAACTCTGAGAGATCATTGGATCAACATCTCACAACATAAGCATCACATGCACCCCAGCATGCACACTGCCCCTCTGGACCAAATTCCCTCCTCTCTTTCCCCCAGATCTCCTATAGATGATTGCCTCCCTCAAACCTACTTATTACTCTAACAAAATCATTCTGGCCACCATCATTAAACAATTGACGATTTGGGCTCTCAATGCGCTCCTCAGCATCATCAATGCCTCCCTTGCAGAAGGATAATTCCTGGACACCCTCACGACTGGTCTCATATAACCTCTTTTGAAAAAACAACCCTAGATCCAGACGATCAGGCCAACTACAGGCCCATTATGAACCTCCCGTTTATTGGCAAAATCTTGGAAAAAGTAGTTGCTACACAACTACTCACCACAGTTGAACAATTGCACCTCCTAAATGACTATCAGTTAGGGTTCCACCCAAAGTGTAGCATCAAGACAGCCACCACCCAGGTGGTGGATGATGTTCTCCATATTATGGATAATGGCAACTCATGCCTCCTAGTCCTACTTGACCTCTCAGGTGCATTGAACACCGTCGAGCACTACATTCTTCTCTCAGTCCTTCTTGATAGGATGGGGTTCTCTGGCACTTTCCCAAATTGGTTCGCCTCCTAGCTCTCAGGCAGATATCAGGCTGTCCAGATGAACCTGTTGCATTCTAACCAACTCCAGGTCTCCTGCAGAGTCCCTAATGGCATCTTCTCACCAATCCTTTTTAACCTTTACATGAAGCCTCTGGGCACTCTCCTCAAAGATCCCAATGTAGACATCCACCAATATACAGACGATACTCAGTTGTACATGAGTACATAGAATGCAGGGCATCATTCATCTCTGCAATTACCTAGCCATCATCCAGTCCTGGATTTCGACTGCCTACCTAGAGCTACACCCACCCAAGAATGAATTCATCATCATCGGTCTGCCCGCTAAAAAACAACTTGTCCAACAATGGCTCAATCATACACGCATGGAAGGATTTGATCCCAAACTCACAGGCTAAGCATACTCCTTAGCCTTCACCATAGACACTAATATGTTCTTCCAGAAACACATAGCTAAGAAGACCCAAATAACCTGGCTCAGAATGTCTACCCATCAAAAAATTAAACCCTTTATCAGCCCCACACTCCACCCCGCTTTCTTTGTCAGACACTTCCTCCTCTTCTCTCTCTTGGGTCCTCTGGGCCCTCAGGCCACACCTCCCCCAGCTTTGCCAACCTTGTTTGTGGACAACCGCCTGATGAAATAGGTGTCAGTTGCTGCCTAACACTTCCACCTTCATCCCCACCTCTCCTCCCACTGCAGACTCTCCCTCTAACTCTGCTCTCAGCAACCTCGATCTCATCATGTAAGTGACTTCAATCCAGCAATCCAACTAAGTCAATGCCTAGTCTGGGATGCCCAATGGAAGCCCTTATTTATATATTTGTATGTCAAGTTCTTAAATCTGGATGATGAACCCTTATATAACGCCCCTGTCTTTGAATCCCCCTGACCTCACTGAGCTAAGAAGTAGGTTTGTTTTGCAAATTAAAAGATTTATTTGAAGAATTAAACAATATTTATATCTATCACACTTTTATGAAAAATAATATTTGATAACACACTTATGAATATAATAGTGATCAACAATGGGTAATATTACAAGAGCACACTCTCTTTAATCAATGAGGAGTTGGTATAGAAAGAATAAGGTAGCCAAGACTACTTGTATGGTTTCAAGGAAAAGCACGATGGGAAAGAATGCAGCACAGAAATAAACTTAATATGGTTTCAACAAGAGATAATATGATCACTTTTTCCTTGTGACTACTCACTCCCCCCTTATGCAATAGGAAGAGATGGAAAGAGGACACACAGGTTTCAAGAATACAAGTAATAATGCAGTTCAATCCCAGTTCCCCCCAGCAAGCATAGAGAAAACAGGGATGATTTAAACAGGCAAAATTACTTTAAATGTGATTGCAATGAAAAGAAAAATTTGCTAAAAATGATTTTAATTCACTAAAGGAGATTCAGGCTAGGTGATAGTGACTTTGGATTGGGACAGGCCAACACTAGCAATAATTCATGAGTGATTATCAGGTTGAAAATGAAATTCAGCAGTTGCAAGCAAAAGACAGCAATTTTGACAGGAGCTAATTTTTCAATTCGCAGCACTTTTTCTGAGTGCGTAAAGTGAAATTTTGGAAAAACTATGGAATGATTGAGAAGGTTAGGATCTTAGCTTTAAAATGACAGTTAAATCTCGCTTCTAGGACGTACGGTTCAAAAGATGCAGATGTTTTTGTGGAGGTAGATTTTCAAAAATAAAGTAAATCTTTCAGAATGACAGATGACGCTTTTACAGATTTGAAATCACAGAATGGACACACGATTTCTATGCAAGTCTGGTCAGGTTGAAATGGTTTAAAAGATATATAGATGTGCCGATATAGAGCGCTGCACGTGTGATCGACAAGGCGTTCGTGTGATGCGATTTTTATATGTATCATACGTGGATTGGACAGTATAATCTGGATATTACCCTGTAACATACCAGTTTATAGAACAAAAGGGAACGAACATCAAGGGTTCTTTCCCAGACTGCTCCAGTCCTATGACACTGACTGCAAGGTGGTAATGTACCATGCCATCCATTGTTTTTAATCATTGTCCTCACTGAATTAGTTGTTGCATAAGTGAATGCACCTATCTTTGAGGAGCTTAGACTGTCCTGAAGAATGTGGTGTTACTATTTCTAAGCCACTGAAACCGGTCGACGGTGTTTGCATCATCTAAAAGGGCTTGAATTGGCCCCCATTTTAGTTTTGAGCAAACATTTTTTATATTGTCCCACTCTCCATGAGCAAAAAGTTTACTCCACATGGACAGTGGTGATTGTATTGTCTATGTGTATGTTCACGGGATTGGGAATTTATCCCCTTTTTCCCGAAGTTGTGTCATTTTTATATAATTGAGCACCCTAGGAGCGATGTGACAATCAATGGGCTATTAAAATTGTCAATCCCATTTGATGCCACACGGTCTAGTTTGCAGAGAAAAATTGACTCTCTTCATTTTCCTGGGCTGACTCTCCTTTCCTCTCCCTGGTTTTATTACTAGTCTCTTCTGATTAAGAAGAGAGTGGGCTGAGACTCTCAAGGTTGAATGTTTTACTTACCATAGAAGTGGCAATTTCATTCTTACTCTGTCACTTATAGATAGGCGTTGAAACACCGCAACCTAGCCAAGAGCGCACTTTAGGTAGGGGTAGTACCCTCTTTTTCGCTCTATCCTTCTGTCTTCAACCACAACCTTGTTCTATTCTCCTTGGAATAGATTGAGTCCACCCCATAATTATACAAGCCAAACTAACAAAAACCGGGGTTTAGCTATTGTTTTTTTTATGACCTGGATCTATCCTTGGGTATTCAGGTTGCTGCTAGTAGCTCTCATACAATTGCGTTTTGCCTAAATTGTTGTGTTAACAATATCTTTCTAAAGGCAATACCCTGTCAATTTATAGAAAACTGCCCCATTGTTTGTTAATACTGAAATGGTTTAAATACAATTATTTTAGACTAAGAGATTGGTTCTGTACAGTTCTTAGACTGGATACTCACTCCTAGGTTTGGACTGGAATGGACCTCGTCACAGATCTGGTCAGGTTTGGACTGAACTCTCGCCACCGAACTGTCAGGCTCTGGTTCTGCTCACAGCGTGGACTCTGGTCTGCTATCCGCACTGCACAGCGGTCTGGTCTGGGTCTAACGGGTTCTGGATATAGCTCTGCTTTCTGGGTCTGGTTCTGGAACAGGATTCTAGCCAGAAGCAAAACAGCTCGCCCGGCTGTTGAATAGTTAGTTAGGTTGCTGGATTCTGGGGCCCCTGAAAAGGATTCAGCTTGTGGATTAGGCCTCTTTTCTCCAAGGTTCTAGAGTTTAGTTCTAGAGTTTGGTTCTGGAGTCTATCTGGAGTCTAAGTTCTGGAGCCTCAGGAGTCTGGAGTTTTTGTCTGGATATGGTCGGGCAGCGTGCTGTGCAGGAATCGTTGAGTAGTGGAAAAATTAGTGTTTCTATCTGCGTCTCAGCAGTCTCTTTTTATGTGTTCACAAAGGGGGTGTGGAGGCTGACCTCCTATGCCCAACCATCTGAGGATCCTGATAGGTTAAAGGATTTACTGTCCTCTGACTGGAGAAGGGAGTAGTGAGGCAGAATGAGTCATCGGGTATCATCTTTATGGCTAAAGGAAAGAACACTCCCCTTTGGTTTCTCAAGAAAATACATTTTTCATAATCAAACATGCTTCCCAGATACGCAAGTTGTTGAGAATACATGTGTTCATCACAAATTAATTAAGACAGGTCTCTGTTCAACCCTGCTCTTTCTAAGAGCTTGGGTTCAGGAATGACAACTTATCGATGATTTTAGTGGGTTTTGCAATGTTGGTTTTGCACCAAATCTTACACAGAGGTACACCCCCTCTCTGCGCATATTACTGTAAGTTTGCATTTTCCTAGCATAAACACAGTGTCTACAATATTAATAAATCCTGAGGTCTGGTGTCAGAACATCGTACAGATTCCAGCTTAGTCTAAAATTGTTAGTGCATTTGTCATATTAAGAATCCCAAAGTTGTACATTTCTGTCTGCTTGATACAATATTTTATAAGCAATTTAATAAAACATACATTTGCCTCCAATTCAGTACACCCCTTGGTTTGTCCCCGCCCCTAGACTCGGCTTGGCTTGACTCAGAGGTCACATGTCTTGTTTTTCCTAGAGCAGTGTTGACAGTTACACCTCAAATCAGCATATTCTATTCATCCCAAATAGTCTATTGTCTTGTGTCCCTGCAAGCAGAGCATCAGTCCGGGGTGCCACTCTCCATCTGATTAGCAGGACCATGCAATTTCCTGCCTTGTTGCTGAGAAGACTAGGTGTGAAGAGTTCGCATAGACAAGCAAGTCTTTTGACGTCTCTGCTAACTCAGGTTACTGTTTAGCTTCTGAAATACAGGTCTCCCGTCAGAATTTAGATTGCCAGCGCCGGTCGGTGGCGAACACCGGTACTGAACCCATTGTGACAACTGTCTTAAATTAAATGTCTTTTAAAAAGGGATTTAGGTTGGTAGCATAGGATTCTCGCTGATATTGTACTGACGTGGATTCTGCAGTAAATGATGTGGATCACCCAA
This sequence comes from Ambystoma mexicanum, assembly GCF_040938575.1. NCBI lineage: Eukaryota > Metazoa > Chordata > Amphibia > Caudata > Ambystomatidae > Ambystoma > Ambystoma mexicanum. The sequence continues at coordinate 693,859,204 of NC_090935.1, read as the reverse complement.
CAAGAAGTTGTATCCTTTTGGTGGTTTTGTGAGCCATGATTTTAGCAATTTTGACGATCAAGAAAATGAATTCCCAACAACTCTGGGTTGCTTTTGGCAATCAGTATTGCTATTCCCAAATGGTTTAAGGCTACTGTGTGTGTAGCCCAATGGTGGTTTTAGGCAGTGACCTCCTGTGCTCACTAATAAGGCAAAAGCGGGTGGCAGCCTATTTTTCAGATTTTTACTGTGCATTTTTGGATGATTTCTGGCGAGCAGCATGCTTTCCGGTGGCCACTCTAATGTTTCTGCTGCCAGCGATGTTGTAGGGCTTGGATGCGTGGGTGAAAACATCCCACAATCATCACTAATACTCTCGACATTCTTGCCCCAGTCATGAGGATCCACCTGAAACATGCTACCAGCGTAACACTTGGTACAATTATGATCTAGCAGCCGTAAAACGCAAATGCAGAGCTGCTGAATGGAAGTGGCAGGCCTAGAGCTCATCCACTGACAAATTGGTCTGTGGCCTTCTCCAAAGGCAATATTGTCTCTCCATTTGTTCCAAGAAGAGGGCCCACATCCAGGCTTGTGTCTCTGGAGCATCCAACAACACTGCTGAACTCTTTAAAATCTGCAGGGAACTAGCCAATCGTTCTGCAGTCTCCACCTCGCCTCTTCCCACCCTCTCCCTCTGCACTGACCACCCTCTCATCCTCCCCCATCCACTCTTTCCTCCTTCTCTCCTGTCACATCAGATGAGGTCACTAGAGTTGTCCGCTCTATGAAGGTCTCCGCACAAAAAGGTCGCCCCTTGTTCTTCCAGTACTATTAAGGACAACATCGGCTCCCTTGCCCTTGCAATTGCTGCTTTTTGCTAACTACTTCCCCATCGCTATCACTCCCTTCCTTGGGAAACCTCTGGATAAGTTGGTCTTCCCCCAACCAACCCAGCACACTGAACTTGTTCACATAACTGTCAAACTTCTCACATCTCTTGACTCTAACTCACCTTATGTTCTCATTCTACTTGATCTCTCCTCTGCTTTCAATACAGTCAACCACTCCATCCACATAAAAAGGCCTTGGTATCTCGGAATGGGCACTGGACTGGTTGATCACCTTCCTCACTGTCCGTCCCACCCAGGTTATCCTGGGTTCTTCCTCCTCTCCCACCTCCATCTCCACTTGTGGCATTCCCTAGGGCTCTATACTTTCACCCTGGCTCTTTATCATTGCTCACCCTATCTCCACTTTCTGTGTGCACTTCCAGTGTTATGCAGATGACACCCAAATATTCTTCAAACACCTCTCTGAAGCTCTTCTTACTTCCTCTACCATTACCCACTGCCTATCTGCTATCCAGTCCTGGTGCACCTCTAATGATCTCTGTATCAATGCCAGCAAGACTGAGATCCTTCCTGTTGGGACTCCTGCTCCCTCTTTCCTCCCTTCACTCTGGCTCCCCTCTATGGGCACCCCCTCACCTTCATCTGATGCCAGAAACCATGGAGTCTTATTGACCCATCTCTCCCTTTCCTTCCTCACATCTGGACCTTTACAAGAAGGCCCATTTCCAGACCCCGCACCCATAACATGTGGCGTACCCCAAGGTTCATGTGTATCTCCTACTCTGTATAACATTTTCACAAAGCCCCTTTTCGATAATCTAGATGGTCTAGGTATCACCTACACTAACTATGCAGATGATTCACAGATCCTCATCCCGTTGACCAGAGATTATGATAAGGGTTTGGCCTTTGTGAACAGAGTCTACCTCATCATCCAGGCATGGATGGCCTCCCATGGACTATGCCTGAATGATGATAAAACTGAACTCCTCATTCTAGGCACATCTTCCAACATCAAAAAATTAGGCCCCAACTATAACTCCTTCATAATCGACAATAACATCATTACTGTGGCTAAGGTAGTCAAAACTCTCAGTTTCTACATAGACTCCATGCTTACCTTTGGTAAACAAGTAAACGCCATGGACTCAGCCACCTCCTATACCTGCAAGCTAATTAGAGCAGCAAAGCCCTTCCTCACACCCAACAACTGCGTCACCCTAGCAAGAGCATTTATCCTGTCTAAACTAGACTACTTTAAAACCCTCTACATAGGCTGTAATAAATACACCACCCCCAAAATTAAGACCCTTCAAAACAATGCCCTGAGAGCTGCCCTAAACGTCCCTAAAATGCCCATATATCAGACCTCAGGAGATCCACCAATTGGCTCTCCACTAAAGACAAAATCCTCCTCAAAACTGCATCCCTAACACACAGATGCCTTAACCACGCAGCCCCATAATACCTCATAGACAGATTCACCAGACAAACAGCCTGTTGCCCCCTAAGAAAAGCCAATTCCAACCTCCTGCTAGCACCGAGATTTAAACTCACTAAATCCGGTGGGAGCAGCTTCACTGTTAAAGCAGCACAATATTAGAACTCCCTTCCCCCTGCCCTAAGGGAAGATCTCTCCTACCTTCAATTCAGAACCAGTCTCATTCATTGGCTAAAAGAACATGACGCCTACCCATACACCATTGACAGCCTTCTGGGATCTTTTGTATATTTGCTCCGCTTTATTTAATTACCATACTTGCATTCATTGTATATAAACCTTGACTGTACATGTACATAGCACTGTAACCACAGCTGTATTTGCCTGTGTATAACTTGTAACCTAAACATAAGCTGAACAACCCTCATTGTGCCTTCGCGCCCGAATACCCCTGGGTCTGGTGTGCAATATAAATAATAAAACAAACAAACAAACTCCACCTCCTCAGAGGTACCCTCTCTTTCCTCACTTCCCCCAGAAACTCAAATCTCTAGGCTGGACTACTGCAACAGCCTCTTCGTTAATCTACCCTCTGTGTCTATCCACCCCCTCCAGCTAATCCAGAAGAGGGTAGTGATACTTATCCTTGGCCTCAAACCCGGGGACCATATCTCTCTACCCCTAGAATCTCTCCACTGGCTCCCGGTTGCTGCAAGGATAACATTCAAATCCCTCTGTATCAGCAATAAGGCTGTCAGGGCCAGGGACCACACTATCTCCAACTAACTCTCACCAAATACTCTACGATCTTCCGGCACAAACTCTCTTCATGTCAAGCACTGCTCTTAGCAACAAGCGGACAGCCAACTTCTTTCCTTGGCTGTCTCCCTCCTCTGGAACAGCCCACCCCTTCCTCTCCATCTTCAGCCAGATATCCTCAATTTCTGCCAGCTCCTCCAGACTCTACTCTTCTCCTCCTCCTTCCCCCCCTCTCTCCCGTGCTTAACCCCACAGTCGCTGAGATTGATGGCCAGGGCCCTTATGTGATCTTCTGTGTCCTGGCCTCCTGTCCAAGCACCTACAGCCTCAGCCCTCCCTCTGCAGTTGCCTTTGGGCAGCCACTGCCCTATACTGAACCATAGGCCTGCACGTATTCTTTTGGTGGGTGTCCACTCTTTACCATGTGGTCCCTGCAAGGCACTTCCCTGTTGCCTTGCAACTGACTCTCTGGCATTTCTCCCTCTGTGGAACCTCTAGAACCGACCCCCTCCATTGTGCCTTCTCTCCCTCTGCACTTGCACGTTCCGAATGTTTACAAGGCCTAGTAGGACTGCCTCTGTCTTTGTTCATCATTGTTATTTTATTTGCCTTCTGTTCCCTTGTCCCCTTCCTTTTTGCCCCGTGATTGCTTTGAAACACATTTTCCTGAAGTATAAGCACCTTACAAATGCACAATGATTAAAATGAATAATAGTGCCTTAAAAGTAATTACCAATGTTTTAAACAATGAAAATGTCAGTACTTTTGAATACTCCATTTAAAGACAGGCTACTTGACACTCCTGCCTAAAAATCACTTGCAAAAATGAAAAATATCTATTTAACACCTAGGTTTGCTGGATTCCCATCAGTGGTGTTTTTATGGCATTCATGTCTAGGCATTGCAAATTTGTCATGTCCCTATGGACAGTTTAAATTGGGAAACATGAGTGGCAGTTAAAAACCCTTTCCCCTTTTTCTAGAGTGGTTCGGAGTCAGTAATAGAACACTACACAGTGATTTTACCAAGGAATTACTTCACTTACATTATTTCTGTAGGCATGTGAAAAGTGAAATATTAAACAACTCCTAGCCTGTACCTGGCCATGGCACAGAAAGCGAGTAAGGGATATCCCATTATAAACACAATGTGGGTCTCGTTTATCAAATTCAAGTTCCCATAAGCACTTACTTCTGAAACATTAACCAATTTCCCAGGATGTACTAATCAATTGTTATACCCCCTTCGGTACCTTCACAAATAAGATTGACTGGGACTTAATCTATTCCCCATGAAATTATATTTCCCCATGGCGTTATACCTCCATTGGAATTTCACTTGGCTGTATCACCGATAGGTGTTCCCCCTCGTGCACTGGTTCTATTCTCACCTTCTAATAACAAGTGGGCATCAGTCAGTCTGTCAGTCAGTCCATCAGTGAGTGAGTGAGTGAGTGAGTGAGTGAGTGAGTGAGTGAGTGAGAGCCATCTATCTATGGGTTTGGAATTAGAAATCACTCCCTTTAGATGTTTGCATCATTTCTCCATTTTGATGGGTCAGTTTATGTGATTCTAATAATTGGGAACATTAAAGAAGAGGGCAGTTTAATAGGAGTAACTTCTAAATTCAGTTTCCCGCCCATTTGATGTGATGTTATCTTGGAGATTTCTACATTACAGAATTCTGATTTTCTGAAACATTATTTTCCTCACATGTGATGAAGTTACTAATTAGTTTGCCAGATTGCTCTGCCTCAGGTGAATCAAATAATGTGAGTCTCATCTAGGCACGACATATGATGTATATGTGACAGAAGTCTGCTTTTCATTGTATGATACTTTCCCTCAAATATTCTATTCACAGCTCAGTATTTTGGCTTCACTGATGCTAGGATATATGAATCACTGATGTGCAAAGTCTCTTTACAAACATATCTACATTTAAATAATTTGAATAAATAATGAATATCAGAAACATATAATTTTACATTATGATATCGTTTTCCAGCCTGAACATTTAAAAAACAAGTAACTTTCTATGACATTGCTATTAAACGATATTCAAGAAAATGTGATCCCATATATACATTTTAAAAATCCAAATATTGTTTTTCCCATATGACTGGTTCACAAATTGTTAATGGTGTTTCCAGTTCCTGGCCTGGAAACAGGACATGCGGTGTCAGCCTCTTTAAGGCTCGGAGCTGGGCGATTTATGACCCCTGAGAGGTTGGTTGTTATGGTACACTTTGTCAGAAAGTTCTTTGAATTTCAGTTCTCAAAATTATTACGTGAGCTGGCTATCACAAATAACAAACGCCAAACTTCATGTATGAGTAAGCATGATTGGAATTCTTAATAGAAAACCTGTTTGATGAGCATTTCTGATTAGTTGGGGCAAGGCCACTTTGAGCCCACGTCTCTGAAAATATTATTGTATTTTTAGAGAATTGTTGGATAGATCCAGTGACAAATGGAAACTCATAAAAGGCACCATTTATGTTCCTCACACGGCCTATTTCCGGGAACAGAGATAACATGTGGAACTTTAGTGAATCCAGCCAGTGTCGTAAAGTTTATAGTCCAGCCTCAAACGTCTGGGTTTTCATTCCTTGGGAAAACATCTCCCAGAATGGTGGCTGGAGTAAGATAAAAATATTGCTTTTTAGGTCAAAGTTTCTGGTTTCAATAACAAATGTAGCAGCCACTTTTTGCCCATGCTTCCATGTTGTAAAGGTTTCTTTAAACATTATAACATGTTTGCAATCAAGCACCTGCCAAAGATTTACACTTCAAGTCTATGTGGGTGTTTATTTTATAATGCTGTTTCTTAGTCCTGCAAATAAGCAGAATTAACATAGGCATCAATTTGATGTTCTCTTTTCTACAACATGTTGTGTCTTTTCCATACCAGATTTGACTGTCCTCCCATTAGTAAAGTTTGTTGGATACTTTCATATAATTGGAAGAATTTATTTTTGGCCTTGTCATTTACTGTGGATAAGCACATTTTTGCTGTAGATGAGCTGCTGAAAGTATATTATTTCCTTGCATGTGTTTCTTTCAAATATTTTGTGCAGTATGTGTAATGGTTTATTGCAAGGCCACCCTCAACACAGGGAGTTCCTTTCCTCCCCAAGATAAGTTTAACACAAAAAAAACTGTTGATGTCAGTTATTTTATACAGCCCTCTCTCAGCCTCATATCATGCCCCATAGTTCCCCTCACCCCTGAGCTACCAATGTGCCAAGCACCAGGCCAGTGTACCCAAAATATATTTGTATTTATTTAAATTATAGGGTAATATAAATCACACTAAACTACACATGCCGCCTTCTTTGTGGCTCACAATTAACGTTTTTTACAGAAATGTATTTATTTATTTCTTGAATTCAATCAAAAGAACATGATTTTTTCAAGGTTCGAAAGAAACCTCCCCCTCTATATGTCAACAGTTCAGCATCTGTTTGTCGGCTTGTTCAATTTCTGAACAGTCAGGTCTAAAGTTTGGGGACTTCCGGGGTACTCAGTTTCCCGTAGAATCTTTCGTAGGTTGGTTTATCATTTTTAGTGCTTGGTCTATTAATAAATCACAACAATGTGTTGGGAAAACTCAAATTACAATACTTGATTTTCTACAGATTTCACCTCTAGAAATAATTAGCGCTGGTCAGTGGACACAATACATTTACAGATGTAGTGCTGAGCTATTTTGATTTTACTGTACGCTTAAAGGTCTAGCAGGGTTGTTTACAAATTTGGACAAATGCATATGGCAATTACTATTTCACCCACAGCATTGCTAAAAATAAACACAGGGTGATTCAGCAGTGGGGTTTTCAGACCTGCACCCCCTACTTTGGTCTGTGTTAGGGAAGTCGGACTGAAAATTGGGATTATTGAATAATTTTGGATTTAAGACCCCCTCACCCCTTCACTTAAAGGCCTATGTTAGGGAAGCTGGATAGTACAAATTGGGAGAATTTTGGATTTCGGACCCCACTCCACTTAAAGGCCTGTGCTTCCTGTGCCCACCTTTCTGTCAGGCCACATTTTATTGCAGGTGTAAACATATTTGATGCAGAAACCAGGCTGGCAGTGGGGGAAGGCACTTGTGAATTTTGCCCATTGTCCTTGGCTGAAGTTAACACGCATGCTGTATTTTCTAACATTAACCTTTATTCTTTGACATACATTGTGTTTTACTGATCAGAGTTCATTTTGATTTTGCACTGAAATTGTGGGGCTATTTCTTTCAGTCATTAACAAAATACACTTTTAATTACTTGCTGTTAGTATTTCTTCTGAAAAGTGGGTCTGAATTGTTACTTTCAACTGCCTATTGATTGTGACAGTTTCAGTGAAACAATTGCTGCATTTATTTCTCAGCCCACAATGTGATGTGCTTTTGCAATCTGCACTCAGATTACATTTTTTGTTTTAGCCTTCCCTGGATTTCCCTTGCAGAAAGACACCAGCACAATCTGCCTAAATATGCCCAATTTTTCAGGGTGCACATAACTGAATGTGGGCAGGTCAGTTTCCCATTGGCCCTTCAGTTCCATTGGTATGGGGCCTTTGATTACACCCCAAAATGCAGTCCATTTATTTAATTTGCAAATGTAAAGTTGTTCTTTTCATCTTTTCCTTTGGTATACATTTCCACACACATTATATTGCTATGAAGCTGATGCACAACAGCGGGTCACTTTGAAAGTGAGGTGGAGAGAACGTGTGAATAGAAATAACAAGGTACAGAACAGACGAGAAAACAATACATACACGCATACTGAACATAAAGGCTTAAGACAGAAGCTTGACAATAACAAACATATAGGGTACAAAGGAATGCAAGAAACGAGCAGAATCACAAACCAAGCCTTATAACAGATATCAGGAAGTAGCAAAAGAGCAAGCACGGGAACTCAGAATCATAACATACTAAAAATATCAGGAATCTCAAAACACTAGTAACAAAAAAGACAGTGGTGTTACTTCCAACTCAGTAAACACTTGGAATTCTAAGGAATGTGTCACACTAAAATCAGACCCTGAAAACTGAGAGCCAGATTCTAGGAGTAAAGCAAGAAACTGGAAATACAATGAAAACAGAGAGGGTGAAACAGTGAGGAATATAACATGACACGTTTTTGATGTGGAAAGCTCATAGACAAATAGGGTGTAAGTAGTCAATTAGGAGGGGCATGTGAGCGGGAAACTCTCAAACAGTATTTGTAGATCTGCAGTAAAGGGTCAGGGGGAAAAGCTCACAGACACTTACAGAGACGGCAGTTGATGCAGTTGGACGGTGCTGCACAAGTAACTGGCACAGGAAGGATAGAGCACTGCACAAAGTAGTCACAGAAGAAAGGACAGGGCAGATCACAAAGCAGTCACAGTAGAAAGGACAGGGTGCTGCACAAAGGTGTCAAAGCATAAAAGACAGTGTTCTGCACAAATAAGTCACCTCACAAGTACAGGGTGCCACACATAGCAGTCATTGCAGAATGGACAGGGTTCTGCATAAAATAGCCACAACAGAAATGTCAGGGCCCTCACAATGCAGGCACAGCAGCATGGACACGATTTGCACAGGAGCCACAGTAGAATGGACTGGCAGCATCACAACAAAGCCACAGCAGAAAGGACATGATGCTACAATAAGCAGTCATAGCATACAAGAGTTCTTAATAAAACCAGGTTGTGAGCAACGGTACACATCTGGTAACCTGTAACAGCAGACACGAGTCAAGGTTCTACACAAAACAACCACAACAACCAGGATTCAAAAAGGGAAAACAGAGTGTCAAGGAAAGGCCCACATAGTGGTCAGAGAAGCACAGAGCAGGTACTCCCAGTGATGGTTCTGGATAGGCAACTGAAATTGTGGATAATTGAGCTCATAAAAGCTCTTCTAGTTTGCAGCCACACAGGGAGGCTCTGATTAGACCCTCTGGCATCTGTAAGCAATCATGCCCAATCCAGTCTTTGGATTGCCCCAGCAACTGACTGTAATAAAGGACAGCATCCACCGATCAGAATACATCTGATAACCCAAAACACAGAATGGAACAAGATATGATGTTGGCCAGATACGTGAAAGCAAAGGCAGTTTGTAGATTGTATAAGGTAAACTTGATGTAAATGGAGTTTCTAAATGACGGCCTGCAATGGTGCTGGACTAAGAGAAACAATTCTGTCACGCCTGCTTTTCAAACGGCTCTGCCACTACGTGAGGGTGTAATGATCATAAGCAGCAGGGCAGTAATCAATCAGAGAGAGTTTGGTCTGGAAGCTTTTGTGTTGTGGGACCTCCTACTCCGATGAGTGCTCTGACTAATGGCTATACCACCCTTCAACTGAACCTCCCTCATCTCCACAACCCTCCTTTCTGTCTTTTCTGTCTTTTGCCCTGTCCCCACCATCAAACAAGCATCATTCAAGAGATTTTCTGTAATGAAAAACATAGCACAAAATAATCCAAACTGTCACTGATTGCAGGCAAAATGTGTGTGTGTGTGTGTGTGTGTGTGTGTGTGTGTTTGCTCACACGCGTGCGTGGCTGTGTGTGTGCATGTGAGGGGGAGTTGTAAGGGTTAGCACGACACTGCAACTCTGAATACTTAGCAGAGATGTGAACTTATTTGACGTATAGGTCTGGGAGTGGGAAGTGAGACCATAGGCAGTGTTATGAATTGAGTTACACGAGTGACGTTATGGGTGTGCCTAACACTGTCATGTAAGGGTCAGGCAAACCCGTGTTTGGGTAAATACTCCACAGGAAAGAAAACAGCAAATTAAGCTATGCTGTATACTTCCACAAATCCAAAAACACACACTTGTAAGGAATATTTTGGGTGTGCTTGCCCAAATCAGCAACATTGAAAAATAAGAAGATAAAGCAGAATATTATTTCAATACTCTTATTAAAACGTGGACTGGAATCTGAAATGTGGCATTGGATGGCCAGGTGCTTCCAAGCTGTCTCTCCTGTTTAGTTACATATTGGACCACAGCTTTGACACTCGGTCACCACAAGAGTAATCACTACACCAGAATAATATAAAGTAAAATGCAGTAACAATCTGAAGCCTGTTCAAACATTCTTGGCTTGGCAAATGTAATATTCCAACCCAGCTCTCATAGCTGCTACTAGTTCTAATGTTGGTGCCCTAAGCATATATTACATCTAGTTGGCAGTGCCAAAACCTTGTGCATGGGCAGTTTGGTTTCTGTTTACTGCCAACTGTGGATTGAGAGTTTGGGAAATTCTGAAAGAATGTGCAAACATGAACAAACTCTAAGAAACTGGCGCAAATTCAGGTTCAAGGGGAGCTTTTCCTTGCATACAACATTACTTCAAAGCACTGGCGAATACAATGATGGAGTAAAGATATATGGATGAATAGAAGGAATGGGGGCGGTGCAATGGTGCTGATTTAATGAAGACACAGAAGCAATCATGCAGACACAAGACAAGACAGTGCTGTTTGCAAAGTGTTAATCCTATCTAATGACATTCATAAGCTTAAAGAGACTGCTGCAAAGATCTCCAATCTTCTTAAGCAACATGCTTCCAAAGTATGAATAGGTGATGATATATACAATACATTTTCACTTTTGTAATAAAAGCTCTAACATTTCTCCCATTAAGTCTGCACATGACAGGGTCATTTGGCATTTATCTACAGAGCTGACTTATCACTAACGTAAGCTGTCTCTCTTCAGACACCCCTAAATGAAATGTGGCATTCTGAGCAACTTGATTTAGAACTTCAGAGACTTGGTACAATATTACAGAAATGCTGCACTCGTGCAAGTGCAATTAGCACAAGTGTAAAAACATTGCCCTAATACAAGAAAGATATTTCATCCACTGCATTGTTGCACTGGGGCAATGATTCCACTGGTCGTGCCACCAGCCTGAAATTAGTCCCAGGGCATACATCTGGTAAAGTATTACTTACATGATCTAAGGGCATCTTTTGCACTCACACCAGTTCAACAATTTTAAAGCATGTTTTCGATCGCAGTGCAGCATTACTAAATAACAACCATTTCCAGTTTAATTGTGAGCAAAGTCATGATTCCCTGTGGAGCGTGAGTTCTAGCAACGAAGGGGATGGCCATGATATAGAATTAGCAACCGAGATAGGTAAGCAGAATGCTTTTGGCACTTTGAAGCTGTTGTGGCTCTTAAGTGCAGCATTAACAACCCTGATTGGCAGAACGTGTTTAATAATAATCACATTCTAATGTTTCAAGAATCCCGGGCCACAAACCTGATTCACATACAAGGATTTACTCTCTAATTAGTTCTCGCCATCCGTCTCAGTGCAAAGGCAGGCTTTCCAGTGGATTAGCTATCTACCTATCAATCAGCATAGCTGTAACATGACATCTGTTCTATGAAGTCTGCTCCAAACTATCTTTTTATCCACCTTAAATTTAGTGGGGGAAAGGAGTTAGGTTTGGTACATTTATATAATAATGAAGTGGGCAAAGAGTTGTTAGCCTTACTAACCTCACTCAGGGAGATTGTGGAACACAATTTAGATGATGCAAAATATTATCCAGTGATAATGTTACCTGGGAAAATGTTGCCAGGGGACAACATTTCCCCACATTTGCACTCCTAAGAAAATCAAGCACTGTCCACAAATATTCTTGGACTGGGGTTGGAATAAAACATTTTACCCATCCTAAATTGTGTGGGGGAAGGCCTTTAGGGGTGCAGGGAAGAAAGTCTCCAACCTGGCGACTTTTCCACACCGGACATTATCATATGGAATCAATTTAACTACCCTATATTATTGGTGGTGATTGTATTATGAGATTGGGCACGGGGGAAGATATGCTGCAGGATTGTGAGGAGGAAGTAGCCCTGTGCCTTCCAAAAGCCAACCTGGTGGACCCAGCCACTGCAGACAATGCTTTGTGTTCTGTGGGAAATACTAATTAAAACAGAGTTGAGAGCAATAAAGGGGAAGACTGATTTACTTTACTTTTAATAACAGGAAAAACAGGAGCACAATCGATCATTTGCTGATACCCTTTTTATGGTGGGCTAATATATGTAATATTAAGGTATTGGAGTTGAGTGAAGTGATCGTAATCCTCTCCAACTCACATGGCCCGGGGACTGGGAGGATTCAAACCTTGCTAATTTTCCTGCCTTCTCTAGCAATATAACAAAACATGGCACAAGTGAAGTAAGGTGGACATCCTCAAAGGAGGTCTCCATACAGAAGATGGTTAATCACTCATCTAGATAAGAGATACTGAATTGTCTTAACTCTCATTCTAACTCAGAAGAGATTATAGCTGTCTTCTCTTGCATAAATACTAATAGTGGCAAGATTTTTAGACCATCCCATTCTGGCAAAGAGGAATAGTCAATAGGAAAAGGAGGTCCTGGCTCTCTCAATCATGTAAGGACGAGAGACAAGCCCTAATGCAACCCTTAAATATCTGCACCCATACACTAGACTAATCACAGAGATGCAGAGAGAGTTACAAAATAAATGGGTCAGGAGAAGGGGGGAGATTGCAACTAATAAGTGGAACAGGATTTGTGAAGAAGCAGGACAAAAGAACAGTACAGCTGTTTGGTATATTGTGTCAAGAAACACCAATGAATTGGACACAGAAGTATGGGAGCTCCCAGAGATTCACATCATAGAGATGGTCTGGACAGACCATTGTAAGGTGTTGTACCTCTGTGGAATCAATGGCCAAGATACACCAGAGATAAGGCCTACTACTAGATGCTGAACCATTAGACCCTATTAAGTAGGTGAGTTCCATGATCTCCAAGCAAAGGTCTGACAAATCACTGGGTATGGACGGTGTTCCCAATGACATCTTCCTTACTCAGCCTGACTTAAGGATACCAGTCCTGGTACACATTTTTTATGCTTTAATCAATATGAACACGCTGGTGCACTTGGATTACTGTCCATTATTTAAAAAAATGCGATAAAGCGGACACATGTGCATAGCGCCCTACTACATTACTTGATGACTCATCAAACCTATTTGCAGGTTTCCTGCTAAAGAGACTTGAGGAATGGGCACAGGAAAATAACACCCTGTTGGACACACAGCTTGCATTCAGGCCAAGGACTGTAACCATCCATCAGGGCTTAAAACATTACCTAATCCTGGCAAACAATGTCAAAATTATTGGCGTCCTTGTCTATGTGGCCTTCTTGGATCTGAGTTCTACTTTCAACCACATAGACAGGAACCACCTGTGGATAGAGCAGGGTGAAATAGATATCTCATGGTCACCTCTGCTGATGATTATCGCCCACCATGATGATTCTAGAGTGTGCGTACATTTTTTGGTACTAGGGACAAACTTAACGAGGGAATATGTGTGGGAATGGGGTGCGGCAAGGGTGCACAATAGTGCCTTTTCTCTTTAATTTGTACACTAACTCAATTTAGTCTGCCACAACCTCTCACCTTCCTTGGATCTGTGAGCTTCAAAAAGATTCTTAGATCAAGAGAAGAGCAGAGCTTGACCCTGGCAGCTGATGGGGAAGGTGAGCAGTTCTTGGCCTTCAAATCCTTTCTTCATGCACAGGAAACTGGTATTTTTGAATGTTTTAATTCCTTTACTCATGAGGCCTGCTTTAATATCTTGCATCATGCCATCAACGTCCAACTTCACAATATAGCATACATTTGAATGGTTCAGGCCAGGGAGTTTTCTCTGTAAACAGTTCCTTCCAACCCAAACTGTAAAATATATTCATTTCTATTGCAGCTTTCTCATTGGGAAAAATGCTTTTGAGTGTCTCAATAACCTTTAATAGAAGGTAGGCCTCAATTTATTTCAGCCTTGTCATTCACACACAGGTCACACTTAATTGTATTCTTCCTTTTTCTGACAACACTGTTAGGGTGTTTGGCAATGTTAAAATGTCCATGTTGGCCTTTCAGTCTGCCAGTCAACAGTGTGCTTTCAAATTACAGGAAGTATTTCTGCAAAATGGTAACCCATCACTCCTCAGGGACCCTCTCTGTTGAAACACATTGGACCGAAACCTCAAGGAACTGCCTTCCTTATCAGCCACCAGGAAATTGGTGGAAGATATGTGATTCGAGGGCAATTCTCTCAGCCGCTCTGCTACTGTTCGAAAACATCACCTCTCTGATCCTGTGGAAATCTGACACAAGAGTCAAAAAACATTCCTCATTATCAATCTGGCAGTGACCTATCAGTGAAATAAAGCACAAGGAGTCACTGGCCACATGACAGTGTTCCTACAAGGCAAACCGACACATTACAAAACAAATACATCTGTTAATAGATATATGGTGTACAAACAAGTAATCACATCAGTTTTCTGAAATGTGTTTCCTTAGTACTGTGTGAAATTGCATATTCTTTCACGAATTGCCGATTTTACATGTTTCATTAGTAGGGCTGGCACAATGCATGCCCTCATACACAATTTATAGCAATCTTCCTGAAGGTCCAGATTCTCACAACTGAATATTAACCACAGGCCACCCTGGATGCTTTCACTCTAGCCAGTAACTCCTCTGCCCTCCTCCCCTTGACCACCATCATGTCTTAACCTTCTTGCTATACTGGAGTCCAGTTTTCAGAGTGTTGCCCAGCGCATGGAATATCTTCACCCTCACCATCAATATAGGAAGCCACAGCCTCCAATGCACTTAATGCATGCCTGATAATCTAAGCAAAGTGCAGGGAAGTGAAAGTGCAGGGAAAGACTGTGCTGCCTCTGAAGATGTAGTGTTCTTACTCACCTCTCCTGTAGCTAGGTAAGACCTCTGGTCATTAACTGATGAATATGCTGCTGGGATCAGCACAGGCTAGAGCTACTTGCGACTCAGACTCACACATCTGCTAAATGTACTGAGCATGTTGTGTTCGCATGTGCATGGAGTCCCAATTAGCCTGCGTTTAGCACATGCCATACAGAAGGCTGATGTTTGAGAAACTGTGCTAGACTGGCTCATTATGTGTGCACACAACATAAGTCTCTCCCATTCTGGATGAAGTTACTTCACACCAGTCTGTTGCCACTGCATGAAGACCGAGGCAATACGAGCAATGCTTACATTTTATGCGCGTGAATTCACAAAGCAGACAGATCCACACATATGTATGTCTAAATGTCTAATTTGGCACGTAGCGCTTTCCCCTTATCTATATTTCCTGAGCATTGCTCCCACCCACAGGACTGGCTTCATAGCTGCAGAGAATGAGTTGATCTGCTGCAGACTTTGTGTGGGAAGCGTTTCTGGCTCGTTCAGTCTATAAACTATAATTATGTGTTGGTTGATATGTTCATGAAACCAGCAGTATCATCTCATGAATCAAGCACAGTGTTTATACCTCTTCAGAATGGCGAAAACGGTACTTACAGTGCTTCCTGATGCTTGGGGAGAATGTACTAATAGATGGACATCCATCCGAAATCCTAGTGGATGCTGCAGAACATCTAAAGACGATGGCAGGCACATTCATCATTGCTGCTTCCTTATTTTTAACTTGCAGAGATTTTCAGAATGCATGAAGTTACACATTGTTGCAATCATTAATTCATTTGACCCATAGATGAACTGCCAGAATTTCATTCGGATAAATTGCTCATACCAGGTAGACTGCGTTTCTAACATAGATAGTCAGTCGAGTTTGCTTTTGAATACTAAAAGACATGTGCATTTACATTTCCTGTCTTTCTTCCCCATGCAAATCATCCATTCACTGAAGCTGATTATTTATCTTTGATGTACTAAATATACTTGTCATCTCAAATCCAAAGGTGTGCTAATCGGCAACTGGAACACTGAAGCGGGGGGGCATGTGACAGTGGCACCATGCAAACTGCTAAAAGAGACTCCATTAGCATCAATCAAGTTATTAGAAGAACATTTGCATTTAATCAAAGTTTGCTGTACTTAATTCTACTTAATGAAAGCGTGCCTTGGCCCAATTGTAATGGAAAACATTACCTTAAGATAAGGTTACATGCTCTTACTGCAATTAAACAAGCAATGCATGTAAATGCCCAACGAGCTTTGTATCAGTTTAATTGTAGGCTTATTAATATTAGCATTATTATTATTATTATTGTATTTAGTGAGCGCAAACCTAGCTTTGAGCAGCAACAGAGCGCTTTACAGAGTTATACAACAATACAGATATACAAAAGAGCGCTGTACAGAGGTATACAACAATTCAGTGCATAACAGAGCGCTTTTCAGAGGTAACAACAGAACAGATATACAGCGGGGGTAGGATACAGAGGGGCACAGAGGAGGGGTACAGCGGTACAGGGTGGCGGGGAGGAGAGGGGTGGCCGGTATCTATCAAGTCCAATGGTGCGTGGGGCAACATGATGGCCTAGTTGTTGAGGACGAGGGAGACCTTGAAGAGCTGGGTCTTAAGTTCTTTTCTGAATTATAGGAGCATGGGGGCAAGTCTGATGTTGACAGGGAGCAGGTTCCGTAGTCTTGGGACATAGGCAGAGAAGGCTTGTTTTCTGATCCTTTCCTTTTTGCAGAGGCAGATTGTAGGTCTACATGTCTCCTGTCTTCTGGTGGTGCACTGTACACCGAAGATGCTGAGTTTCTCTGCAAGGTAGCTGAGTGACTTGAGGGCGACTGCCTAATAGGTGATGATGTGGTTGGATCTGCATAGAGCCTTGATGAGGTGTGCGGTGAAGTCACCTGGTCCCAACATGATACAAAATGAAACCAACTAAAGGACGCACCCCAGTAAGGAATGAGACCAGGAGATTGATTGCTAGTTGAACAAAGTTTATATCAATAAAGATGTGCATGCAGAGAACTCCGCTGCCCTGAGAGCACTCGGCCGACAGTTACACGGGAAGCACCTTTTGAACACAAGAATGGCCATGAGTGACATTCATCACATACAGTACAAGACAATCACCTCAGTTGGCCAACCCGCATGGTGAGGTGTTTGTCGATGTGGAACCCATGGGACTTCACTCAGGAGTTGAGCTCATGTCTGAAGCTCTCAGGTTTCATGCTTGATAGCCAGGTCTGTATGTCGGGTGTTCGGTGTTGTTGATGAGGAGTAGGAATTTCGTCTTGGAGGGGTTGAGCTTCAAGTATGCACTGGACATCCAAGACTGGATCAGCAAGAGGCCAGTTTTGAGACTGTGGATGTTCTTGATAGAGTCGATCTTGAGGTATAGCTATGTGTTGTTGGCGTATTGGTGGATGCGGATGTTGGGTGTGGCTACAAGGGCTCCCAGTGGCTCCATGTATAGATTAAAGATCAGTGGGGAGAGGATGGAACCTTGAGGGACTAAAGAAGTGATGGGTAGCATTGGAAATCTGGAGGAGTCCATCTGAACAAACTGCTGGCGGTTAGCAAGGTAGGACTTGAACCAACGTAGGACAAAGTCGCTGATCCCCATGTGCTGATGTAGGGTGTCCTTGAGCACCTGGTGGTCTACTGTGTTGAAAGCAGCTGAGAGGTCGAGTAGAACCAGAAGGCAGGGGTGGCTGTGTGTGTGTTTGTGTGATGGTGTAAATAGGTGTCTGATTGTACACCTGCACTTGTGTATTTTATTGGTATTGTGAATTGATTAGTCAAATAACCTTACACATATAAATACATCCTTTCACAAATCACATTTACATATATGATAAAATGCCACTTCCCTTTCTAAAACATGATAATCTAAGTAAACATCTCCTACACTTTATAATTAAAATTTCTATTTACATCTATAAAGACCACTAGATTTCCCTTTGTGGAAATTCCAATCTTTATAGGGCATTATGTCATACCCCATTTGACACAAAGGGCCTCATTCCGAGTATGGCGGTAAGGGATACCGGTCACCATTAACGAGACCGGTGCCGGTAATCCCTTACCGCCACATTCCGAGTTCCCTTTGCGCCCTCGTCCTTAACGCCTGCTTTTAGCAGGCGTTAGGGACGAGGGCGCAAAGGGGCTTTTTAGCCAATAACAGTGACCGTAAAGTACGGTCACCGTTATTTGCAATTTCCCCATTCCCATTGAGTCCTATGGGGGCTCATTTGGGAATGGGGAAGAGCCCTGGGGAATGGGAAATTACCGCCCTGGTCAACTCGGAATAGGGCGGTAATTTCCCATTCCACCAGGGTGGTGCTGGTACGAGTCCGGTGCCGACCAAGGCGCTACTACCGCCATTGGTTAGCGCTGGACTCGGAATGAGGCCCAAAGTGTCTATTTTTGCCAGGTGCATTGTCAAGATCATTTTCGATTTTATTGTTAGTCTTACTATTTCTGTACACTCGTCATCCGGGAAATAGACCTGTTGAATATCAGTAGAAATAAAGCGGAACCTCATAGAAGAGTCTGAGTACATTTTGACGATTTAGATTAGTGTGGCCTTTGATAATGCAAAACTGTTTCTGGGGATTGATCTTCATCTTTATGGCTCACCGGTGAAATGAATTTCTTCACCATCACGATTGTTCCATGGGCTGTTTCTTTGCCAGTTTCCATTACAGCTATACATAGCGGAATGGATTGGGTACTTTTTGTTGCCTTGAATATGTTATCTTTCGTTAGGTTGTATTTTAAAGACCTTGCTACTTATCCTATAGTAGGTTTAGGCACAGGGAACGGTTGAGTTTGGCCATATTCATCAACCCTCTGTATATCGTCACAGGATACCTTACATGAAGGCTGATCTGAATCATGCAAATCATTGGTAGACACTTTTGCTGTTTCATTGCCCTGATCATCAGAAATATTTTGCACTTCTTCCGATGTGTGTCACTGTGATTCTTTATTATTTGTTATTGAAGGTTCTGCTGTAGTGCCAAATAGGTAATCTTTTGCCAAACGTTTACCATTAGCTTTAGTATTTAAGGTGGCAATCGTGTGGATCTTGCATAGTTCTCAGACATTTGTGCGATGCTCGATTGTTATTGTTCAGTTTTATTCTCCATACTTTGACTTTCTTGATGCTTTTTTGATGCTTTTCGACATGCGGTTTTGACAACATCTTTCAGAAGCTGATTTCCCACCACTCTCTGCTAATAATGGGTCTGTCAATGTGGAACTTGACTTGGCACCATACTGTCTCCCCTCTTTGTCTCCTCTAGTTTTTATTGAAGCCTCAATCATTTCTTTACTGAATTTGTTCTCACTCATGGACTAACCATTCTTATGCTGTCATAAAGGGAGACAAAATAACTTTAGACCACATGTAATGATGCAATGGAGGGAGAAGTCCGTTTTATTGTCTTATCCATGTCTCTCACTGTAAAATGCAAGAGGTTAGGTGAACTATTGTTCACTGATGATAACGAGTCAGTAACCAAATCTGCATTGTGTTCAGTCAAAGAATTGGGGGTTTCTTCCAGATTTGATATTTTAGAAACTTCAAGATGTGTCTGGCCTCTGTTGATGTACCCATTAGTTTGACCATCAGCTTCCACACTTAGGGCCTGATCACGACTTTGGCGGTAAGGCTGGTGGTATTACTGCCAGTGGTATTAGCCCTACTGCCGAACTCCCTGGCTCTAATAGCGCCGGATCACGAGTTTGGCGGTAATGTAATTCCCCATTCCCCGTTGAGCCCATTCGGGAATGCCCCATTCCCAATTGGGCTCAATGGGGAAAATTTGCGCTCTTACCGCCGGCGGATTTCCTGCTGGCGGTAATAGCGCACATTTTTGGCGGATTTCCCCACAGCCAAGAGCTGGGGTGAAATCCGCCGAAGTCCTGATTTGGCGGACCCTTAAATCTGGCAGTAATAGCGCGATCGCCAGATTTAAGGGTTACTGCCTAAGTCGTGATGAGGCCCTTAGTGTGTATATCATTAATCAGTTCCAGGAAGCTTTGCTGGTTGATCATGTTACTTTCCTGTAAGTGCGTTTGGCTTTCACTGACACTTTGTCCCACCTCCGTACTACAGCCTGCCTTAGGGTAGAAGTCAGGGATAACTCTGCTACCTTGCTTGGCCTGCAGTGATAATAAGCAATTTCCCCATAAGCAGCAAGTTTTCCTGATGCTGTGGTGTAGTATCTTCTACCTGTTATTCTGTCTCAGGGACCAGTACTAAAACTGGTTTGGCAGGCTTGAGGACTTGTGGACCACTAGTATGTTGCTTTGCTGGGCAAGTTAAGCAATTCGATGTTAAAGTGGTATACATTAGATCTGCTGTTTGTGTTGTGAAGACATTATCTTCTAGCACTTCCAATAAGAGGTCATCATGGCTACACCTTATTGGGGCGTGGGGGGCAATCCTTACGGGCTGACTTACTGCATAGTTTGTGCATGGCAGTGAGACCACAGTAATTAAACCACTAAGGTAGAGAAGTAAGCCTACCGCTTGTTCTGTCAGTTCTCTGCCGCTGACTCTTATCCAGCTCCAGTTTGCCTTTCTTCCCTAGGCTTTCCCCAGTTGCAGTACACGGGCTCCTATAGCATGGACGTTCCTTCTCTCTAGCTGTAGCCACTCCTGAGCTGCCGAGCTGAAAACTGGAATACTGCACATTTTTACAATGCACTTGCCCACGCACACATTGCATGCTGCGTTGAGTTTGTGTATGCTCCTTCAATACAGGTAGGAGTGTAGCACACTGAATAGGCAGACACATTTAGTAGAGCTCCACTCAAGCCTTGGTCCTCATCCAACCGGTAATTCTGCAAGTCTGCAAACTTTTACAACGCACTTGACCATTAGTCATTGTGGGATTGTCCTAGTGGATGCACGATTTATTGGAAGAGTTTGTTTGATTTGTGGATATTTTTGTGGGTAGATGTATAATCATGTTTCCGTGTGTGGCTGAATCGATGGGCTAGTGTGTAAAACCATGGCTGAGTTATTTTATTTGTTATTGAATGAGCGGATAGTGAACATTTGCATGTGCATAGCTGAAACATGGTTTCTGAAAATGTATTTTGCTCAGTGTAATTTTAATGACGTCTGATCTGTATCTTGGAGGGGGAATTCAAAAACCATATCTGATGCCCACTTATTCGGTATGTGGGAAAGATGGCAACACATCTGCCTGCATATAGTCATGAACACATGCTTGAATCCACATTGAAATCCAATTTTCTTTTGCACGTGTATGCCATAGGAAATCATGTGAATGTCCTTCACCATGTGTGGGTATTGCGAGTGATATGTTAGATTGATTACATTAATGAATATATATTTTTGACAATATTACTACTGCTCTGAATGTGCACATGAGTGCATGGTTGGGTATTGATTTCTAAATGCCTATTGAACCCCACACTACTAGTTGACCAGCCGTGATCGCCATCATAAAGGAGAAACAGGCACAATATGTATGGTATATCCTTTTCACCTCTTATTGAGAGATGGGCAAAGGACATTCTATAATCGTCAGGGGGATTTGAGCTAGGACATACGCATCCAAAGCAGCAACAGTACTCTGGTACCAAAATAAAAGACATGTCCAATCATTGGTTGTACATTATTTGATTGAAGTGAATAGCCCCTGTGTCCCACTCACCCACCACTTACCCTTCCCACGCCTAATAGCTATACCCTCAAACATGCCTATTCAATTTACTTTGCCACAAAGTAATTGCAGAAAATTCACTTCAATGAAACAACGGCAAACCGAATATGGACACACAAACTAATATGTAGGCTTTTGGATAAAGGGGCACTCTAGGTCGAAGACATGGGAAGACCGACAGTAGTATTGTATTTGCATTTTTAAAGCGCTCACACAGCCCGGGGGTATCGAGGCGCTGTTACAGGAATATGTCTTAGTTGCATATTTATTCCACGCTTAGTACCCAGAGGTTTCAAAGCGCGGACCTGGGGATCGAACCTGTGTTGCTACGTGTCGTCTTATTTCCAAGGCGATCACCTTGCCACTGAACTATCCTCCCGTAGTCTCTGCATCAGTCTCCAAGTTAAAAGAATATATGCCTTTTGGAAGGATAAATAGCGTTTTCTTACATGTCAGTAGGACAATGTAAACCGTGCAAGGAAATCAGAACCACTTCAGATGACAGGTAATTCATAGAATCCAGCGCACAAGTAGCGCACGCGGCTGGCGCACAGCGTGCGCCTGCGATAGTCTGCGCCAGGCACGTGCGCTAAAACTGATTTCCGCGCACAGCGTATTCATGGATTTCATGCTCCCAAACCAGCCGTGGCGCAGAGAATCGCAGCGAGCCTGCAGCAGCGCCAGTAACGCCCCCAAGAACGCCCTCGCGCAAGGAAAAGCCATCAAAATCGCTAAATCATCGCTAAGGGCTGCGCTAACCCTGGACCACTTCACAGGGCAGGCAAACAAGGAAAGCAAAGCGGGCAATCTTCAAATCAGAAGTACGCGGGAAGTTCTACACGCGACTAGGCAGGGAACGTGAATTACAGGGGTACGCGGGAATTATCACACGCGAACAGCCAGGGAACGCGTATTACAGGGGTACGCGTGAAGTAGAACACGCGATAGGCCGGGGAACGTGTATTACAGGGGTACGCGTGAAGTAGAACACGCGATAGGCCAGGGAACGTGTATTACAGGGGTACGCGGGAATCATCACACGCGAACAGCCAGGGTGCGTGTATTACAGGGGTAGCGGGAAGTTCAACACGCGATTGGCCAGGGTACGTGTATTACAGGGGTACGCGTGAAGTAGAACACGCGATAGGCCAGGGAACGTGTATTACAGGGGTACGCGGGAATTATCACACGCGAACAGCCAGGGTGCGTGTATTACAGGGGTAGCGGGAAGTTCAACACGCGATTGGCCAGGGAACGTGTATTACAGGGGTACGCGTGAAGTAGAACACGCGATAGGCCAGGGAACGTGTATCACAGGGGTACGCGGGAATTATCACACGCGAACAGCCAGGGTGCGTGTATTACAGGGGTAGCGGGAAGTTCAACACGCGATTGGCCAGGGTACGTGTATTACAGGGGTGCGTGGGAATTATCACACGCGAATAGGCTGGGTGGGCCCTCACAGGTGTACCCTGTACACCCTCCACGGCCCCTGCAGGCAGCCCACAAAACAGGGGACTACCCTGCACACCTGATCATGTCCCCCTGCACCCCCATCCACCAGGGGCACCCTCCACCAGGCCCCCACCCATGTCTCCCACCACCCCCACCCCCCAGCAGTGCAGGGGCACCTGCCAGCAGGCCCTCACCCATGTCTACCACCACCCCCACCCCCCATCCACCAGGGGCACCCTCCACCAGGCCCCCACCCATGTCTCCCACCACCCCCACCCACCAGCACTGTGGGGCACGTGGCCAGCAGGCAGTCAGGCAGCAGCAGATGGCAGGTGGGAGCGTGCTCAGGGCTCTGGGGGACTGTAATTTGGCCTCCTGGCCAGGAGCGTGGTCTTTCGTGTTTGAACGCGTGGACAGCCTGATAGGGAGTGATTTTGCACGTGAAAACCCCACACTCAGCGAATCGCGCGAAAACCCGTCACCAGCATATGTGCGTCTATAGTTACCTGCACGGGCAGTGTCAAAGCGTGTGATTGGTGAAAATGGATCTACACGCAGGAGTGACAAAGCGTGTGATTGGTGAAAATGGATCTACACGCAGGAGTGACAAAGCGTGTGATTGGTGAAAGGTGAGCTACACGCAGGAGTGTCAAAGCGTGTGATTGGTGAAAAAGGATCCACACGCAGAAGTGACAAAGCGTGTGATTGGTGAACATGGGCCAAGCACGTACACGCCGTAAGTGACGCTGTACGTGTGGGCCTGTATATAAGGTAGTGTAGAACACCATTTCCCTGTATGTGCTTTTCGTGGAGAGCGAGTGGGTGAATTCTGTACTTCTTGTCGTTTCACACGCGATTTACTTCACAGCGTTTCCAGTTCGTACTCCCTGTTACCTCTGACAGCTTTTTCTCTTTTTCCTCTTGTACTGGTTTACCTGGGCCTGTTCCCTCAAACAGTGTCCCCTTCTACTGTTGTCCTGTCTCCTCAGACAGCGTACACATCTTCTTTTGGCGGGGGTGTTGCCAACCAAACGCGCTCATTTTTCACGCTCTTTTACCTGGCAGACGGTGAGTCACGCACGTATCTAACTTCTGTGCTTGCCCCGTGTGTAGCCTACCCCTTCAGAGGTCATTCTAGGCTGCGTGTGACACGCATACGTTCATTGTGTTACTGGATGCCACAGCGTAGTGCAGGGTTTTCCATCAGCACACGTGGTCTAGGAGGGGTATTGTGCACGTTCCTTAACTTTTCTGGGGTGCCTGTGCGTTGCGTGATCCGTCATCTTTCCCCAGGGGTGTCATATAGCCTTGCCACTGCACTAGGGTACGAATACCATCTGGTACCCAACCCCTTTGACACCCAATTGCCCAGGACAATTGTGCACACCGACTCCCATACGTACAATAACATCAGTGCCATGGTTGGGAGGCGTGCAAGCCGTAAGGGTGGCAAAGGTGGCCGAGCCACACGTGGTGGCCGTGGAGGATCCACTAGGGGACGTGGTTGTGACTTGCAGGGTGCCCCTGTCCCCCCCAGTCTGGAGGACCAGTCAGGGACACCCATGCCCCCCCCCCCCCCCCAGTTGAGGGTCATGTGGCTGATACCAACCCTGATCAGCCCTTGTCGGACCAGCCCATTGTGGCACCAGACCTGTCCGAGGGTGATCCCATCGCTGACATCCAGGTCAGCAGGTCCACTGCACGTGCACCGGTGCACATTGGTGTCATCAGGGCACGCGCATCTATGCCAGATAGGTCATCTGCTGGCCCCCGTAGCCAGGGTGTGGCTCCATCCACCCCACCTCTCATACACCCTGCCAAGACTGTGTCGGTCCTAGTTCATGCACCTCAGATCAGGCCTGACCCCATCCCACTACCCCCAATGCCTGCACCTACTCCCATGCTGAGTGTGCAATCCCACACACCCAGTACTGAGTCCACCACGGCTCCTGCCCCTAGTGTCCACAGCGGCGTAGGACACTCTGGATCCCCACCCCCTTCCAAGCGCAAGAGGAAGAGTGCACGTCCGGCACAGGCTGATGCCCCAGGCACGGCTGCACAGTCCGGCCCATCAAGGAAGCCAAGCTTCACAGACGCCGAACTGAATGCACTTGTTCAGTATGTGTCAGATCATGATAGGGAAATGGTCATCGTTGCAGGGTCCAAGACCACACATGCCAGACGCCAGGCACACTGGCAGACCATTGCTGACAGAATAAGTGCCCTTGGAGTAGTGAGGCGCACAGCTAGTGATTGCCAGAAGCGCTGGAATGACCTTAAGCGCAGGGCAAAGGATAAGCTGGCCTCAAGTCATGCCGCAACCTTGGTGACTGGAGGTGGGTCCCCAGCACAGGAAATAGAACTCACACCACACGAGTCCGTAGCTGGATCCTACGTCACCGAGGGACAACTCCAAGGTGTGGGAGATCTCCCTGATTACGAGGCATCATCCGGTGAGTGCACATGCATGTGTGTATTATCCATGTGCATGGTGTGTGTGTGAAGCATTCATGTTGGGTGCCTGTCAAGGGGGTGTGTGGCAGAGTTGATAGTGGCACCCATGTGCCTCATCCAGTATGTTCAGTGCAACACCATCTGCCCACAGCACTATCCCAACTGGCAACAGTGCACATATGGCCCTACACCATGGAAGTTGCCCTTGAATTGTCATTTTGTCACTACATTGTTGCTCATACTCCCCTGTCTATTCATCTGATGTCTTACATACCATTCCTATACTTTCCCCCAGCCATTCAAGTTTCATCTTCACATGCCTGACATGCAATGATACCACATGCTAATGCGTCCTCTGTATATAAATGCCAACCAACATGCTGTCATACTGTGGATGTTGCCTTGACATCCACCTCCTACCTGTGTGCTTTGGTACCGTCTGGTTTCGAGCCCCATTCCCTCACACTCCATGCTGCTCTTCATGGTCTATCTTCCCTGACTTCTACAGTTCAGACCATCGTGCCCTACTCACGACACCTGCTTGCTAACAGTCAAATGATGGCACCCTGCCCTCCAATGCGACCCACCCTATTGCTGACAAGTGCATCTGAGCCTACTCAAAGCTAACTCTCACTGACATCTGCTCATACATGCCTTTGCCTGTCCCATAGACCCTTCACATGGTCCCTGTCCTCTCTCCTTGCTCCTCTTCCACCATCAATGGTGGGACCCGTTGGGGTGTACTCCTGGCCTCCTTCCAATCCTCAGAGGCCACAATTGATGTGCATGGTAATGGGAGCATCTCAGTCCAAGGCCCTTAGGCCAACCTCATTCTCCTTGAGAAATGCTACCCACATCTCATCAACTTCCTTTCCTCTCCTGCTGTCCCCCCTCCTCTCTCCTCATCAATCCTGCACTGCCTCCCTGCACCCTCCCATGATCCTTCTCCGCCTCCCACTCCAACTCCTACACATGCTGCACCTCTGATCTCTAGCACTCCCCGTAAGTCCTCCAAGGCTGTCAACCTCCTCCACAATTACACTCCTTTCACTGCGGCTGCATCAGGCATTCCTCCGATATCTGTCACTTACATGAGGTTATGCACCTTGACATCCTTGGTCTCATGGAAACATGTCTGACGGCCAGCTCTGTCTGCATCCTTCACACACTCCTACCTGATGTTCAGGAGACCCTCTCCCTGGCCCGCCACTACTGTGCAGGGGGGGTGTGCCCTTGGCTTCCCTGAGGGTATTCCTGCCACTGTCACTCCTACTTAGACCTACTCCACTCTGGAATGGCTTGTGTGACGTCTCTCTCTACCACACCTTGACATTCACAAACTGTGCGTACTGTGTCTGGGAAAACTGGTCAAATGTACTACTTCCTTTCTGAGTGTCCTCACCTCTCCTCCTCACTCATGTCCCCAGACACAGAAATCCTCTTCCTTGGTGCTGTACGCATCCACTTGCATGCTTGTTGACCCCCCCACGTGACCTTTCTGTGACCTCAGCAACTCCCTCTCACCCTCTAGACTCCCGTCTGTCCCTACTCATTCTGCAGGGCACACTCTTGATGCTCTGATCTCATCTGACTTTCCCCTCTCCGTCCATCTCTGCACTCCTCTCTCCTGGAGTGATCACATTCTCCTCTCCTCCCAGCTCACCCTCACCACCCCACAGGCAAAGCCACCCTCACCACTGTCACACACCTTCTTGGTATTCCAACCCATGAAGTGTGTGTCAGTCGAGGCTCATGCTGCCAAGATCTCCCCCCCATCCAGCTCCCCCTTAGGCTCACTCCCATCCTGACAGGGCCCACTCCATGCTCCACTCTATGTCAGGTACACTGGATGTCTTTGCCACGGTCATGACCACCTGTCTGAAGCCCCATGCCAATGCAGAGTCCTGGCATGACTCGGATCTTGTGAACCCAGACCACAGGTGCCGGGTGGCAGAGAGGGAATGTCCTGCATCATGCTCATCCTCTGGCAAACTGGCCTGCCACATGCTCCAAAGGCAATAGCGCCTCACCCTTTTCACCAAGATGAGATCCCCAATCCAAGGGCACATATCTGCGGCATGTGACAACTCTGCAGGACACATAGAAATCTGCAAGGACCTTGCCGAGCCAGATGCAGTGTGTACCTCCCCTGTCCCCTCCGAGCCCACAGCACTGCATGATTGTATCTGTACCCCTATAGGCCACCCCCCCAGCACTTGTCTGCGCCTAACACCATCTGCCCTTGACGTTAAGTCCTACTTACCTTGTACAGCACTTCCAGCCGCCACTTCCCCTTGCACTTCATTGTGCCACCCACCCCTGCACTTGCGTGACATGAATGACACCAGCACCAGTAGGATTGTTGACTGGCATCCCCTTCTGCCCCACCACCCCTCAGTGCTCCGCTGTACCTTCATACATTTCTGGACCGGTGCTTCACGAATGCTATATGATTCCTTTACAGGTGTTGGGGAGGTGGAATCTCATTGTTTACTGCATTTTGTTGATGTAGACAAGGCACTGTGCATCGTGGCCAATTTGGACTAGCAGATCCATGTACAACATGTTAACTTATTGATGTGATGATGCAATGTCAGGACCAGAGTGGTTGAAATCCAAAAAAGTTGCCCTCCTCTCCCTCTTCACTTGGTGGCTATGTCACATGCCATGTGTGTGATGGCATGTGCCTTTGACATGGCAATCACCGGCCAATGTGTGATGGCAGTGCTAGGCAGCATGGTGAGCAGGCGTTGCTCTCCAATCTGTACATTGTATGCCCTGAGCCTCCCCTACAGACCCAGTGATGGTGAATGCATAGGAGGTCTCCCAGTCATGTGGGACATGTGTCGTAGAACTACTGCCTCTGTTGTTCATCAGCCCTTGTTGCATGCCATGGTGCTAATGCCTGTTTCCATTTTTCTCTTTCATGTCTTTGCAGGGGACGAAGCACTTGTTGATGCTGGGGATGTGGTGGTTGAGCCGTCCCAGGAGGGCAACCCGGGCCGACCTTCCACAAGTGAGGGACGTGGTGTGTTTGTGGGTGAAAACCCACAAGTGCTGCAGGTCGTGCTGTCGAGGGGTGTCTCTGGGGGTTCCTCCCCCGAGCAGTATTCAGGTGTAGACTCGGAGGATGACACCTATGTGCAGTCGCAGGTGAGTGTTCTTGGGAGAGAATCTCCTCTGTCCGACCCACCTGCAGCCGGGCCATTGCCCTCAATGGGGATGTCAGTGTCGGCAGCTCAGCCTCCGGTGGTTACGGATGCAGGGCCACACCACACAATCTCTGATCCTGTTCCTGGGGCTGCAGATCAGAGAGGGAATGCAGTTCTGCAGCCTGAGGCCTTGCCGGCACAGCAAGGCGCAGTCCGCCTTGCCCCAGGCAGGTGTGGTGCCCGTCAACGTGGTGGCTGTATGCCACCTGGCAATACCGCTTGGGAGCAATCCATCTACGGTATGGCCAACCAACAGGCAGCATCATCCGAGATGATTGCACAGGCCATGGATAGGGTGGCCACTTCCATTGTCCCCCCAGAAAGGCTGATGGAGCGACTGGAGCAGGCTACAGAGTCCATCTGCCAGGCACACAGGGAGGATATGTTGGCGTCCAACATGGACAGGCGGGCGGCACTGGCGACTCTGCGGGAATCACTTTCCATGGAGTCCCAGCGCCACAGGGAAGGCCTGAGGGAAGAATTCCATCACCTCAGGTCGACCCTGTTAGAGCTTGAGGCTTCATCCCATAGAAGGACAGAGGAGCAGATGGAGCGTCTGACACGGATGCTCTCGGCCGAGATGCAGGCAACTCGTGCGGAGGTCAGGTCATCCCGGAAGTTACTGCATGGGGACCTCCGCATGATTACAACCCAGAACCAGAACTACCAGACCCGCCTGCTTGCAGCCATGGAGGAGCAAACTCGTGCTTTGCGTGGGCTGCCTCCCATTGTCACACCATCTTCTGAGGCAGCTCCCCCACCTCCTGAGTCAGCTGCAGGGTCTGGCCAGAGCGATAGCGACTCATCTCCCACAACAGAGTAGCCGTGTGGGCCACGAGCCTATGGGGTGTTTTAGTTTCCCATGATCCACACAGGTGGATTGTGGCGTGCATCCTGTCCTCGGACCTCATAGGTGCCCCCCCCCCCTCCGCCGGCCCTTTCATGGCCATTTTTTCTCAATATTTTTTTTTCTTTTCCAAGAGTGTTGCCTTGTGTGGGTACCTGGGCATACACTGTATTGTGGCTGGGCACATGCAGGCTTGTCCTGAGTTTGGTTTCGATGCTTGGGTAGCAGACATCCACACCCCTCCTGCTTCCGTTTCCATGGGCTTGCAAAGGGTGTGCCCAAGTGACAGCAAATTACACGGTGACATTGGACTCCCATGAGCTGTTGGCCAGTCCATAGTCAATACTGTGTAGACATTCATAGTGTACATTGTTGTTGCACCTAACTATGCATGATGGTTTGATATGTGCCTCTACTTACATATGTTGCTCATGTTTTGCAGGTATTTCACACAGTTCTTCACACGGGCATACTCTCTGGAGTCAGACTACATGTCGGTAGATGTGCACTGACACTTTTGCGTGGCGCCATCACTGTACATCTGGACGGTGAGGACATACCAGCAGAATCAGGTAATGAGACTACCATTGATTACATGCATTGTGTCTTGTTTGGGTGGGCTTCAGGGTGGGTTGGTGTGTAATTTGATTGAAATTACTCTTACACAGGTGTGTAGTAGTGGCTCCAGCGCGGTTAGCTGTTCAAGTGCGGCTATGTACCATTTGGGGCACTGCTATTTGTGACACCGGTGTCATGTTGTGATGGCCAGTTTGTTTGCTCTCACATACCATGACATGGTGTCCTCAGTGGCGGGACTGTGAAGGGAATGGGTGACATGGCAATGTTGTCATGTAGTGAATCGCCTGTGGCAATGCATATTTGATTGATGGAGTTGTGTCTTTTCGTTGTGATGCATTGCTGGTGTATGTGTAGGTAGGGGTGCACACATAGTGACACTTCCATGTTAACAATCTCAGGCTGAAGTGTATCTGACAGTTTATTGTCAAGTAATTTTGTGACATTGTCAGGTAGTGTCATCATTGATTGTCAGATGGTATGTGCCAGAGCAGTGTGCACTAGCCAGCACTGTGATTCCTAGGTGAAGAAGTTGGCCACCAGTTGCGTACGGGCTGCCTCCCCCTGTGCCCTTTCCCCTCCCATGCGCAGCGGGCGTGCATGTGGTTGTGGATGTGGGGGCACCACCATGTCCACGGGCAGGCCCCGGCGTGTTGCAACGTTGTGCAGGACACATGCTGCCACTATGATCCTGCACACTATTCGGGGAGCATATAACAGCTGCCCGCCAGAACGGTCAAGGGAGCGAAAGCGTGACTTCAGCACTCCGAATGTGCGCTCCACTATGCCCCGTGTTGCAATGTGGGCTGTGTTGTACCTTACCTTGGGTGGCGTGGTGGGGTTCCGGATTGGGGTCATCATGTGGGGGCTGATAGGGTAGGCACTGTCCCCTGCGGAGGTGGTGATGGGTATCATTAGTGGTGTTGTGTCATGACCCAGTATCTGACATGCATGCATGTGCAGTGGCATTCATGCTCACCAAGCAGCCATGTATCTCCATGCTGGCTAGCCTCTAGGTCCCGGCATAGGGTAGACATTCTGTAGATGAAGCTGTCGTGGGTGGACCCGGGATAGTTGGCATATACTGATGTGATTATTCCCTTGGCATTGCATACAACTTGCACGTTGATGGAATGCCAGTGCTTGCGGTTTCTATAGATGTGCTCTGTTGCCCTGGGTGGACGTAGAGCCACATGTGTGCAGTCAATTGCACCAAGCACTTTGGGGAATTGAGCCACACCATAGAATTCCTGGATGCACGTCCCCCTTTCTGCATGAGTCCTGGGGAGATATATGTGCCTGCGGACTGATGGCCGTGCAGTGATGATGTTCAAGACCTGGTGTAGGCAGCGTGACTGCGTGGCCTGTGACACACCACCCACTATGGCACTTGTCCGCTGAAAGGATCCAGTGGCCAAGAAGTGCAGTACATTCAGGACCTTCTGCAGGGGGCTGAGTGCTTGGGAGCACAGGGTGGGTGATGTGAGGTCATCCTCCCACTCACTGACCAGGTCCAGTATGATGTGTGCTGGAAACCTGTACCTCCCATACACCTGGTCATCAGGCATCCCGAATAGGCTGGTTCTGGGTGTGAATATTCTGGCCCTGACTCTCCTCCTCCTCCTCCTTTGGTAGCCCACTGCCACTGCTGCTAGGAACGGTATGTTCATCCTGGCATCTGGCTTGTTTATTGATAAGTGCGCAAATTAATGCCTTGCGCGTGTTCTAGGCGAGCGTGTGACCCTCGCACCCCTGGAATCTAGTTCCCACTCCAATAGCGTGTGGAAATTCCCACGCAGCAGGCATACAGGTGCGCTGACGTACTTGCGTGTGTAAGTGCCCGCGCACCCCTGAAATACACGTACATAGGCCAATGGCGTGTACGCGCACTTTTGGCCAATTACACGCGATGTAATACACGTACATTGGCCAATCGTGTGTACGCGCACTTTTGGCCAATTACACGCGATGTAATACACGTACATTGGCCAATCGCGTGTACGCGCACTTTTGGCCAATTACACGCGATGTAATACACGTACATTGGCCAATCGCGTGTACGCGCACTTTTGGCCAATTACACGCGATGACACTCTGACGTGCAGTATTTCCACGTGTGCTCCGTCATCACGTGCTGAGTGGGGAACGCCCGTGCGGATCACGTCAGATGCGCTTACGCGGTGAGGGACTCTGGTCCAATAGAATCGCGTATGCGTGCTGACGCACTTACGCGCTAAGGCCCTTTCCTCGGATTTCACGCTGACGTGCAGGAATTTCACGTGCCAAATCACTCCGTATCAAGCTGGCCACCCGAAAACACACGGAACACCACGCTCCTGCCCAGAAGGCCGAGTTACTGCCCCCCCAATGCCCTGAGCAGCCTCCCACGTGCTATCTGCTGCTGCCTGCCTGCCTGCCTGCCTGCCTGCTGCCACCGTGCCCTGCCATTTGGTGCCTGCACATCAGCCATCTGCAGGGGTCCAGTTGCTGTGTCCACCCCTGCTGGAACTGAAGACTCCCAACTGGGATTACATCGCTCCACAGCCCAGCCCCAGGACCCAGTTGCCCACCCACACCTGCCTCTGGGGTTGCCATGTCGGGCACTTCGACATCTGGCACCAGTGGCAACCCCAGGCCAGAGGGGCAGAGGGGCACCAGCTTCACTGCCACCGAAGTTGGTGTCCTGGTGGAGCATGTCCTGGGGCAGTATGATGCCCTCTTTGGATCGTCCCGCGCCAGCAAGGAAGGACGGGAGAGGATCTGGGCCGACTGTGTGGTTGCCATCAACGCGGAGGGGGTGGCAACCCGCAACGTCCAGAAGATCAAGAAGCGCTGGGAGGACTTGAGGTCCAGGACCCTTGTGAAGGCCCGGCGCCTCGTGGAGGGGGGCCGGGGCCGCATGAGTTCCATCCAGAAGAGGGTCCTGGAACGCGTACGCCCAGCGCTCCACGCCCAGGTCCTTGAGAGGGAGGCCCGTCTGGAGTTGAGCGGTAAGTGTGCAAGCATTACTGTGTGAGACAGGGCATGTTGCGGTGTGCTGGTTCTATGATACTTGCCTGTATGTGTGCCATGGGCCATGTATGCATGTATGTGTGCAGGGACATCATGGTAATGCATGTGCGACCAGTGATGTGTGACCCACATGGTTGTTGCATGTGTTGAAATGTGGCATGGGGAGCCCTATGCAGATTTAGGACATGAGAGCATGCCAGTCTCTGTACCTGGACATGGATGGGGGTGAAGGATGGGTGCTGATGCCAGGTACATATATGGTAGCCATGTCTGTGTGCCTGACCTGCGTGTCTGTGACTTGTGCATGCCATGGATGCATGACACATGTGTGTGACAATGCACAGATTCTGTGACGCACCCAACTTACCCTTGTTTCGCCTGTGTTCGTTGTGTTTGGGGCCAGATGGATGTGACTGAGGTGAAGTGTGTGCATGTGATATGCATGAGCCATGATGCATGTGAGTTACATATCATTGAATGTTTCAAGAGTCAATTGGACATGCATGGAAATGTGCATGGCATGCACCATGCCTGTTACTGTGTGTGTTTTGCCTGGACTGACCCATGTGTTGTGGAGGGACATGATGGAAGTGTACTTTGACAGGGGTGCTCATCTGCTATTGCTTCCTGTCTAGGGGACCATTTTACAGTAGCCTGATGCTTGTGTCCTTTGTCTCCCTCTACGCAGCGGCTAGTGAAGAAGAGGGCGGAGACGGCGCTGTGGAGCAAGGCGGCGGGGATGCCCCCACGGCTGCAGCGGAAGGGGTGGGTGAGCCCCCACAGGGGCCTGCTACGGCGGGAGACGGTGAGGAGCCATCCAGGTTGGTGGTTTGCACAGAGGAGGAGGAGGCCGACACTGGTGCACACATGGGGCCTGGTGGGAGCATCCCTGCTGGTGCAAGTGGTGCAGTCCAGGGCCAGGGGCAGGAGGCAGCACAGGTCACCGTGGAGGTGCCTGTGCATGTCGCTGTCCCTGACCCTGTGAGTGCACCACCATGCACCAGCAGGGATGCCCCGTCCCAGGCCCGTCCGCAGGTAGTGGGGATGTCCATGTCAACTGACTCCCCTCCATCTGAGGCCGTGGGAACCCCTGGCCGCGTGGAGCAGGTCCTGATTGGGGTCGCGATGCGCACGGCTGTGATTCGTGATGACGTGCGTGCTTCCCGGGAGGAGCACGCACGTCATCACGAAGTGCACCGTGCCGACGTGGCCCAATTGGGATCGGCCATGTTCGGGGGGTTCCTGCATGTGTTGGCCAATCTGACGGCCCTCTCCTCCTCTGTGCAGGCTATCCACCGGTCGTTCTCCTTGCCGTCTTCCGGCCCAGATGCCACCATGGCCCCCTGTGGACCTGCCCCGACCAATGCAGCCAGCTCGGTGGGGATCCCATCCCTGCCACAGTTGGGAGTCGGAGGTCCAGCAGGGGTGGACGACACAGCAAGTGGACCCCAGCAGATGGAAGATGTGCCGGCATCATCGGGCAGGGCACGTGCACGACGGCGTCGGTGGTTACCATCAGCCTGGATGCCGTCGTGCTGGCAGAGGCAGTGGCGTCGGAGGCAGCAGCGGGCTCGACGTGGGAGGCATCATGGCTCAGGGCCATCAAGATCAGAGGGGCAGGCATCGGCCGGAGGGCAGGGCAACCCTGGCATGGCGGTGTGTTCCGTGTGGGAGGAGTTTGGCCAGCGGATAGGTGCGGAGCGGCAGCGGGCGGAAGAGGAGCGGCTCGCCATGGCCAGGGCGGAGATCTCCATGCGTCGGGCATTGAGGCGGGCTGAGTGCCTCGAGGAGGCTCGCAGGGATTTTGGTGAGCACATGGGGTTGTCCCTGCGAGACCTCGGGGCCAGGACAGAGTCCCGCCTCCAGGACATTGACATGGAGTTCGAGGATGCCCTGGCCAGCATCACCAAGTGAGCCGCAGG
Source organism: Ambystoma mexicanum (assembly GCF_040938575.1). NCBI lineage: Eukaryota > Metazoa > Chordata > Amphibia > Caudata > Ambystomatidae > Ambystoma > Ambystoma mexicanum. Next base: position 693,824,181 of record NC_090935.1, on the reverse strand, counting down.
ACTAGCCCGCTGCCTTTGTATATAGTTTTTTAGTTAGTTAGTGCTAGGTTTCCTTTATTTATTTTTATTATTTTGGACCGCTCGGACAATGGCCACTTTTTTGTACATATTTATTTTATTAGTTAGTATTAGGTTTCATTTGTGGTGTTGGGCTCATGGACCCTGGAACATTCCTGTATATATTGTTATATTTTGGGAGATACATTTTTTAATTTTTTTATTGTTTACACCATGACGTAATGGTTTTTCTTTGATTTCCTACTACATGGTTTTGCTTTGGACAAATTCTATTGATTTTTTAATCCTTTGTTTTTTGGTTTATCATTTTTGTTCTCGGACATGGACCTTTTATTTACTTTGCCACATAGTTGTATGTTTTATTGGTTTACTTGATTTTTGTTTTTAATACATTTTTATATTATCTTACACTTGTGTTATTTTCTCTTTGGTTTCTTACATGTCATGATATGGGTTTTGACATTCACTTGCACCCATTGTGTATGTGTGTGTGACGGACATGTGTTCTTTTGCATACTTGCCTTTGGGGTTGTGTCATGTGATTGCATTCACTATGTGGGTGCATGCAATCCTTGCCTGGGTGTTTGTGCTGGGTATGCTGGCCATTACTGCCATGATTGTGTATCGTCAGGACCTGGGGCCAGGGGGACATGGGTGGGGGCCTGCTGGCAGGTTCCCCACAGTGCTGGGGGTGGGGGTGGTGGGAGACATGGGTGGGGGCCTGGTGGAGGGTGCCCCTGGGGGGTGGGGGGTGGGGGTGGTGGGAGACATGGGTGGGGGCCTGGTGGAGGGTGTCCCTGGTGGATGGGGGGTGGGGGTGGTGGGAGACATGGGTGGGGGCCTGGTGGAGGGTGTCCCTGGTGGATGGGGGGTGGGGGTGGTGGGAGACATGAGCAGGTGTGCAGGGTAGTTCCCTGTGGTGTGTGCTGCCTGCAGGGGCCGTGGAGGGTGTACAGGTAATGCCTGGGAGCACACAGCCAATTCGCGTGTGGGACTTCCCGCGCACCCCTGAAATCCACGTACCCTGACTAATCGCGTGTGGGACTTCCCGCGCACCCCTGCAATCCACGTACCCTGCCATATCGCGTGTGGAACTTCCCGCGCACCCCTGAAATCCACGTACCCTGACTAATCGCGTGTGGGACTTCCCGCGCACCCCTGAAATCCACGTACCCGGCCATATCGCATGTGGAACTTCCCGCGCACCCCTGAAATCCACGTACCCTGCCATATCGCGTGTGGAACTTCCCGCGCACCCCTGAAATCCACGTACCCGGCCATATCGCGTGTGGGACTTCCCGCGCACCCCTGAAATCCACGTACCCGGCCATATCGCGTGTGGAACTTCCCGCGCACCCCTGAAATCCACGTACCCGGCCATATCGCGTGTGGAACTTCCCGCGCACCCCTGAAATCCACGTACCCGGCCATATCGCGTGTGGAACTTCCCGCGCACCCCTGAAATCCACGTACCCGGCCATATCGCGTGTGGGACTTCCCGCGCACCCCTGAAATCCACGTACCCTGCCATATCGCGTGTGGAACTTCCCGCGCACCCCTGAAATCCACGTACCCGGCCATATCGCGTGTGGAACTTCCCGCGCACCCCTGAAATCCACGTACCCGGCCATATCGCGTGTGGAACTTCCCGCGCACCCCTGAAATCCACGTACCCGGCCATATCGCGTGTGCAACTTCCCGCGCACCCCTGCAATCCACGTACCCTGACTAATCGCGTGTGGAACTTCCCGCGCACCCCTGAAATCCACGTACCCTGACTAATCGCGTGTGGGACTTCCCGCGCACCCCTGAAATCCACGTACCCGGCCATATCGCGTGTGGAACTTCCCGCGCACCCCTGAAATCCACGTACCCTGCCATATCGCGTGTGGAACTTCCCGCGCACCCCTGAAATCCACGTACCCGGCCATATCGCGTGTGGGACTTCCCGCGCACCCCTGAAATCCACGTACCCTGCCATATCGCGTGTGGAACTTCCCGCGCACCCCTGAAATCCACGTACCCGGCCATATCGCGTGTGGAACTTCCCGCGCACCCCTGAAATCCACGTACCCGGCCATATCGCGTGTGGAACTTCCCGCGCACCCCTGAAATCCACGTACCCGGCCATATCGTGTGTGGGACTTCCCGCGCACCCCTGAAATCCACGTACCCTGCCATATCGCGTGTGGAACTTCCCGCGCACCCCTGAAATCCACGTACCCTGCCATATCGCGTGTGGAACTTCCCGCGCACCCCTGAAATCCACGTACCCGGCCATATCGCGTGTGGAACTTCCCGCGCACCCCTGAAATCCACGTACCCGGCCATATCGCGTGTGGAACTTCCCGCGCACCCCTGAAATCCACGTACCCGGCCATATCGCGTGTGGGACTTCCCGCGCACCCCTGAAATCCACGTACCCTGCCATATCGCGTGTGGAACTTCCCGCGCACCCCTGAAATCCACGTACCCGGCCATATCGCGTGTGGAACTTCCCGCGCACCCCTGAAATCCACGTACCCGGCCATATCGCGTGTGCAACTTCCCGCGCACCCCTGCAATCCACGTACCCTGACTAATCGCGTGTGGAACTTCCCGCGCACCCCTGTAATCCACGTACCCGGCCATATCGCGTGTGCAACTTCCCGCGCACCCCGGTATGCACGCACACGTTTATTTTTTCTCTCAGCGCGTGTCTGTGTTTGTGGGTACCCCTTTGTACGTCATTTGTCCTGGAGGGCCACAGTATTGGACATTGATCATGTCTGTATATAGGTGCTATTTGTTGGCGCACCTTTTAGCGCACATTTCTTGCAGGCGCAGAGACGCTACCGCCTGCTTTCTTGTGGCGGTCGTGTTTGTGCCTGTTTGTGCCTGTGCACTGCTTTGAGCGTGCGCTTTTTTGCCCTATTCTATTCCATGAATACGTGTTGTATGCGAGCGTGTGGGCGTTCCGCGCACTTGCCTCCTATACTTTCCCCGTGCCGCCCACATTCTTCCCCATTCCGAGTGTTGTGCCCCATTTTATTCCCCATTCCGAGTGTCCCGCCCTGTGTTCCGCCTACTTTAGAGCTGTGCGCTGCGCTCGGAGTGATAGCGCAGTGGCCGTGGCGCACGACGTTGGTTGACCTGTGCGCCGGCCTGCGCTGCGCGCTTTTTCAGCGCACGTCCTCTGCTTTTCTTGCGCACGGACTTCCATGAATCGACGTGCGCTGGTTTCCCTGCGCTTTTCGCTAATTTTCGGCGCAGCGCACGTATTGGCCCCTCTGCGCCGGGATTTTCGGCGCACATTTATTCCATGAATCGGCCTGTCAGTCTTGTTCTTTGGGCTCAATGTCATGGATCCAGAAACATGGGAGATTGCTGAGTGTGTCGACAGGGTTCAACATATGGTGTGATTCAGCAAACAACAATGACACTTGGCACAAAGAAGCCAGGGAAAGCCGGGCAATGTCTTGGTCAGCATAGCTCACAAGTAGTTCGAGGTGAAACCAAGAGCCCAGAACTGTTACTTTGTCCCTGAATAACCATTCCAGGTTCTCAAAGGATACATTGTGTCCTTCTTCTGCCCTTCCTAGGGTCTTAGGTCAAATGACCTTTTTTTCTGACTGGAAAGATAATTGATTTCGAAAGACTGCTCCATGACCACACAGAGCAGTCTTTCTAAATCGAACTGCCACGCCCCTGCCACACACAAATGCGTGCAATGGCGTGCAATGGCGGGGCCACGAAAGTAAGTGTCTCACTGTGTGTGTGTGTCGCTATGTGCATGCGTGTGTGTGTGCATGAAAATGTGTGAATATGCGCGACTGGGTGGAGAAAATGGGGCCTCAGGTGGTGAAATCCCTGAATAAAAAAATTATAAAAACAGGCATGTCCTTTTCCCGCTTTTTGAGGGCTGCAAAAACTGGTCTTTTTTATGTGCGACCTTCAGAAAGTGGGAAAATGACATAGAACCTTTCCTAGCCAGAAAGGTTGCCAGAGTTCTCCTGCAGGGCTGCCTCTTCCAGTAGGCAGAGTACTGGGTACCAATGACTCAGTAGTTGGGCAGCCTTATAGAAGCAGGAGGCCAGCCGAAATGGCCCACTGAGGTGTGCTCCCTCATTGAGTTTTTATCTTGACCTCTGTGGACGAGGACTTTGGGCAGACTGTGCTCCAAAATGGGTTCACCCCTTGTATAGTCTATTTACCAAAGTGGTTACGCCTATTTCAAGGCTTTTGCAAGACGCACACCCTGGATGCTGTGACAGAGTCTTTTCTTTGGAATGCCAGTCTCAGAGTGCTTTGTTTGTGGGGAGTGTCGCTTCCTGGCTGCAAATACTCTCCTGAGCTACTCTAACTTTATCTCTCTCCAGCCTGACTTGTATCAAAGAGACCCCAGTAATTACCACCCAGTTGTGATCTTGTCTTTATCTCCGCAGGGCTCACCCCTGAAGCACTGGTGGTTCCCAGCTAACCCTCTGGGATTATACATATATAGCCTCATCTCCTGGCAATGTAAAATGCCTTCCCAGAGAGAACACGGGGGTTCATGAGGCTGAAACCAAATGGATTGTTTTGGGTGAAACTCAATCCCAGACAGTAGGCACAGACCCTGACAGTTAAATGAATCACTAGACACGAGGCCGGACATCAAATAACATCCAAAGGGTTTTGGCCTCTTAAATTGTTTGTTCCTATAAACCACCATATCACAGCAGATAATGTGTATATGTATTTATGAATAAAACCGGTAAGATGCATAGGGGATGTACAATTATATTGAAAACAGCTTCTTTACTTTCAAAGTGGTTCCTATAATTATTCTAAACGAGGCAATGTGAAATGCATAATAGCTTTGGTTCTATACATGCTAGTGATGCATCCTTTGCAGGGAACAATTTTGAAGTAGTAAATCATGAATCCTCCTTCCAATTTGTAAACTGCTGCCACGTTTGTGCAGATTTAGCAACCAAAAATCATGTTTATCTGCTTCAATTAACAAATCTGCTACTCCACATGCACTATACATTTTTAGCATGGAACATTTCTGAAAGTGAGGCCTGATCAGCAGGTCTCACTTTCTGAGATCTAAAACCGGTATCATTTTGTATTAATCAAACACCTCAGGTTAGTATGCCCTCACATAAGAGCATTTTCTCACAATATTTGATTGTAAACCTGGGTCCGCGCAGAGGCCCATGTAGAACAAACGCCCTTTCATAAATTGAAGCAGAATTGCATGGAGAGAACTTCTTATGTGTAGGCATAATACGTGATACAATCTGTGCAATGTATGGTTCATTTCAATATCCCCCCCTCCAGTGTTTTCTTTCTGTTAGGACTATTGAGCCTAACAGTTTACATTTCTTTCAAGGTAGACCACTGGAAGAGAGTTTTGAAGCTAGTTCAAAATGCAGTGGTCTTTTTTCCGAGATGAATGTCTGGTCCTCTATACATCAATGCTCTAGTAATGAAGCATGTACAAGTGCACACACACACACTTAAACACAGCATAACTATGAACAGGCCCCATCTTGGGATGGCATCCATTACCCACACTATGGGACATCAGATAATGTGTCATGTTATGTATGGATGCAAATTTCACTTTAGCAGTGTGGTTTGTGTCTATTGCTTCAGCGTTGATAGATTGAAGCAGTGTGGTCTCTTGTAGGCATATCAATAATTGGGAAATATACATATCACATTGCAACAAAGAGTACACCATTTGCTGGCAGAGCGTTCAAATGTTTAAAAAGTCCTGTAGATGGGTAGATTGGTGGAGAGTGGATAAATGTGTGTGTCAATGTTCATCTGAGTTTTGAGTTTATGTTTTGTAAAGATCTGGTTGGATGAGTGGGCTTATGAGTGACATAGTTTAATATGTTCACAGTGTACAAATGACACTGTATGCCCAGGTTTTCTTTTTGTAAGTTCAGCAACCTTGAACAGTTATAAAACATTCATGTTTATGCTCATCGACTGCGATCACCTGTCCTGGTACTCCTCTGTTATATCAGGAATTGACATTGTAAGCACACAAAATTCAAGCATACGACTAGTTTTGAATTCATGTTCTAATTAATGTGATCATTGTTTTTCATCTTAACCTATGTCCTTTTCCTATGCAATGCATGTGAATCATGAACACACAAAAGTTCTCAGGTATTGAGATGATATGACTAAACACAAGCACTATTTGCAAGTTGCTGCTTTGATATACCCAGATACTCTCAAAATAAGACATGCATTTACAACACATTACCTGTTATTCACAGCATGTACCAGGTATTTAAATCATGAACCAATGTACTCTCTTTGCATGCCACAGTGCCATCATATGCTCATGTACTTCAACGTAGTACACATATCTGCACAGTGAGATTGCATAGATTAACCTAGGTTAATATATCAACATGATATGCATATGTATCCCCACCATAGGCACTGTGAACTATCACACCAGCAGATACATTAATGTAATATTGATATGTACTTCCAAACACACATTCTCACACACTCACAGAAACTAAAACACATTCACATGCAGAGATTATTACAGATACACAAAGAGGAATCCCATTATAAGATAATTCCTTTATGATACTATCAATCACAAGCTAACACTCCTTTGGCTAACCAGTTTTCTATATGCCCACAGTGATGAAGATGAATTCTAATTAGCAATGGTCTTACACATTATTTATTAACCTGCTCTTGAAGATTCTGGATCTGGAGGCCTGCAGACATACTTTTCGGTAGCCAATTCTATACGTATGTTGATATACTAAGGGAAATGCAGAAATCAGTTGCAGGTCCTTTTAAAAATTATCTGACTCGAGCTGGTATCATTTTATAGAACATCGAACATACATTGGACACATTGTGTGAGAATCCAACATGATTTCAAAAAACACTGTTTCAAAAAGATTGGGCTGATACAATTGCAGGAATGCAAAAGTTAAACATGTATAATAGTATGTCATTCATAGATCAACAGCTCAGCAATAGACTGCAATATTTGCAGAAATGACACAATTCATAATGTAGGGCACAATGTCTTCACTTTATATTACATGTCATTCCAACTAGTAAAATTCAATACACAATTGTGCAGACTAATAGCAAACCAAAATGTTGCACATTATACAATGAAGAAGATTCCTATTCACACTTTAAGACATATGTTAATTGAATTTACTGCACTACATAATTGACAAGTGCTTGTCTTTGGAAGATTCACACACAATGATGTCTGGCGTACAACTCAAGATTTCTGGCTAAGGTTATCAAATGGAAATAAACATATTTTCATAATGGCTATTTGGAATTTTTCAGGGCAGATGCATTTGATTCAAATACAATAAAGATAATATGATATTTTAAGGTCTTATTTATTCATTTAATCATATTAATCAACTTGTATGTTTGTAATGTATTATTATTGAAGCAAATTGGTGTGTGAAGATTTTGTATAACCAATTCACATAATCCTTAAAAACACATCTATAGTAGAATGGTGACAACAAAAATAAGTGCACTAGCATCTTATCTTGATGAGATCCAGAGCAGCATAGGCATTTTTCTTGTACCCGACTTTCCAAAGAGCAAAACATAAACCTCAAGGGCAGGACACTACACCTTAATCGCGAGAAAAACAACCACACATTTGGTCTGCTGTACTTGACCAGATATGCTTAAAGACTTCATATTTTTCTTTACATCAAATAAGGCATTTAATATTATGTTAAATGCTGACTTAGCACAGAGATCATGTGACACTGTTTACCAATGACTTTACCATTGATAGTTTGATGTCATGGTTGGCCCAGAGATCCTCAAATACTCAAATACAAAACCTGGATGAATCACCCTATAACACCCCCTTTCCTCAGCCCAACCCATGAATCCCCATGGGCTCAATCTCTATATCCAGGTGAATAATCAAGAGACCACCGAGCAATTGAGATGCCTAAATTTCCCCCCTGAGTTTGGACAAGCTGGGAAGTCAATGCACTTATTTGCTATCAGGCAAATATATGGCTGAGAGAGGCATGATAATGTTGATTTTGGTTATTCTCGTGTGGATGTGGCCGGGATCTTAGTCAGAAAATGAGTTCAGAAGCATATATACATAACCAGCAGCTTCAGGGAGGATAAGCAGCACATTTCGACACCAGGAGCAAGAGGAAGATAAAACATTTTGAGGTTTTAGGAAGGATTTCCATTTTCTATAGGTACTCTGTGTGATTTGATATTTTTTTATTTCAACTGGGAAAACTTGTTTTTTTTTTCTTACTTTGTGAGCCAGACCCTCGGGCAGTTTATTTGGGAAGACATGTTTTTGTTTTTGTTTGTTAGGGAACACTTTTTTTGTGTTTGAATTTGAAAACCTTTCAGGTTGGCATTTATATATTGTGCTCTGGCACCTTGAAACGTCTATATGTGCTAGATGGAATTAAATTAATGATTGGACAGACTCAAAGAATATGGCAAAGTACTACTTTATTATCAATTTAATAAAGTAGGGAGACCTGACAAACATCAGACTGATGCATGCACAATCACATAGCAGCTTAATTACATGGAAGTCGTATACCCCAATATGTGTCATCTATGATGTGATTCTACGTGGCAAAATAAAAAAATAAAAAACTATCAAGGGAAGGGATTGATTAAGGTAACATATCTACTTATAGAACATGTAAGGAGTAGAAAGTATATGGTAGCCTGCCCCTTATCTACAGGGCACACCTTGAACTACGTCTAAATACGTATAGTACTGATTATAGCCGACTAAACAACAGTGGACTGGTCTATGCTACATTACATGTTAGGTTGTCCCTCAACTCCACTGATTGGTTGGCATACTATCCCAAACATGGACTTTTGGCTCTTTGCAAAACATATGTGAAATGAAACTTGGATGTTTGAATCCCATTAGACTACTCCCCGTTTTCCCAATTAGACCATCATCTCTCATCAGCAGGCCATCAGCCAAAGTCTTCTGGTTGTAGTCAACCTTGTTGCCTGTTCGCTGTCTTGGAACATTCAAGGGAGTGTGAACACACCACTATCTTAGCTTGAGGATCTAATGAACAGCCTTTATTTTTTACTTCTGAGTCACACGTGAAGAGACCACAAATGTGTCCATTTCAGCCTTCTATTTACTGCTATTTGATTTAATTATGCAGGGTGCTGTTGCTCCTCTTGGCCTCTAGATACTTGCTCATTCGAGCTCACATGAACTTTGTATACTTTCAATTGACCAACAATTTGGCTCTCACAGATATTTTGTTCTTCTTTCATCAATGATTAATGTCCCACATTCAGAGCTTATCTATGTACACCCTTTTTGCTCAGTGCTTATCCTTTGAAATTAGCATCCTTAACTCTGGGACAACCTTGACTCATCATTGGTTCTGTACACAGAGCTGTTTTTCCATGTCTCCTTACTCTACAGCCTTAGCCTGTCCCTGAGTTTGCTTGATTAAGTTCAACGTGAGCCAGCTTCCATTTTTTCCCATTATGGCCATATTTGCCACATTATATTTTCGGTATGCAGTGATTTTATCCAATAGAAAACAACAAATGGATTTTTGAACGAACACAAAACATATATATATAAAAAAGAATTACTAATTGTTTAAAAATATACATATGTGGTTGGGAATGGGAATATTAGTTGTTGGGGTGGGGAAAAGTATTTTAAAAAAGAGGTGCTTGGGGGAACCTCATTCAATATAATCACATGTAACCTATATTTTTCTCTATAGCAAGCTTCTATACATTTTCTTTCTACCTTGCATAACTGTGTATTTACAGCTATAGGTCAATAAGGTCAATAAGTTACTTCATCTCTTTAGATCCACGATTACTTTAGCTTTGGCTTCATGTTAAACTTTGTGATTCAGTTACATTGTTACTTCTACATATTTTCATATCGGTTCGGCATAGGTTCATATATCCTCTTCTTGACATCACTTTGTCCTCGTCAGATTTCACTTTAACATCCGTCCATAATATTCATTGATGCATTCTGACATCTTGGCAGGGGACATCCTTCCATGTAGCATTGTTCCATGTGACATCCTTCCACACTTTTAGTTTGAGGGTTCATTCTGTGTGGCTGTCTGAGTGCATAACATCTCTCAAACACTCTATGTGGTATGTCGACTTTCCGGTATGACGGTGTTAAGCGGGGGGTAACTGGTGAGATAGCATATACCTGCTCCTCTACAATATCTTATTTCTTTTTAGGCTAATTCAAATGCAAAACTAGTTTTTTCTTTTTTGTTAAGGAACATTTTAATCGAGAACATCTATTAGCAGGGAGTCAAGGAAGGAATATGATGTGATGCTGTCTATGAAGGAGGATTCCAGAAAGCTTGATCCACTGCATATGGATCTCTGATTCTCCTTCTTGGAATCTCTAGAGATGGAAGCACAGCTGACCAGCATTCTTGGGAAGACCCACATAGGCAATCTCCCTCCATCAGTTGAGGATGCTGCTGCAAAAGGTGTTGGTGAGATTGCTGGTGCTGATGTGGATGCTACTGAGTGTGATGGTGGGAATGGTGGGAACAAAAAAGCGGGGGAGTAGCCTGAGCCAATGTCGCAGCCAGTACCACAACCACTAGTAGGAGAGGTAGTACCCCAGGGGTCAGGAGGCTAACCAGTACAGCTAGGGTCAGGGGGCACAAAGACAGGTGAGGGATAAAGAGAGGCCCAGGATTTCCTCAAAATACATGGAGAGCCGGACAACATCCCCCTTTTGCCACAATCCTTTGGGTCTGGGATTACTTTACAGTGTTTGGTGCAGTTTCAGAAGAAGAGGCTGAATTTGTTAAGTGCACCTTGGACCAGGATAAAAGAATGTTAGGAAGTGTGAACATCTCTGCTACATATTCACTGGGTACCAAAGACGTCCTAAACATCCTGCAGCTCTCAAACAGGATGTGAATGACAAGTTTGCCCCATCCCAAAACCCATAGCAGTGATGATGATGTGAATACAGCAGGGGTATCTCAGCAGGGTACAGAGATCCAAAAAGAAATTCCACAGTCATCTTCTACCCCCAATCTAAAACTATAGTAACATTATTGGTGGCAGCCACCAAGGTTCATGTTTGTTGGTTTTACTTGACCTTTCTGCCACATTTGATATGATTGATCAAGGTGCCCTTTTGAAAATCTTGCCACATTGAATTGGGATGATCCTTTCTAAATTATAGAAAGCAGATGATAACTATGGGCCAAGCTTGCTCTGAATATTTTTTGGCCCCTCTATGGGTCCAACAATAAATTCCTTCCTCAGAGGGATTTTTTTGGATTGATACATTGAATACAGTTAATCCCAAGGGGGTGAATTCTGGGTGGGATTTATCATGTTTCCTATGAATTATTAGCATCACTATCATTTGAATATTGAGGACAGGTTTGATAACTCATTACTAATTGAGATGGTAATTGTTTGTAAAGGTTATCCAATATTTGAATTGAAGTAACTTGTGTTTGATCCATGGCATGCTTTACAAATCGTTAATAATGTTCATGATTCTTTTTGTAAAATGCAGTTCATTTGAAAGAAATGATTAGTCCTTATGAATTAGTAACATTGTTGTCATGCTATTGTTGAGAAAACATCAGTTAATACATCACTAGGTGAACATTTGATTATACACATTATGAAATGTTTGAATTGAAGAAATGTGTGTGTGATCAGTTGTAGTTTACATATACATTTAATAACGTTGAAGATACTTTTGCACAATGCCGTTTACTTTGAAGGATGTTATCAGTCTTCATTTGACTATTTGGTTGTTTGCTGGGAGTGCTAATATGCTAATTCTGCCATTTCATCTTTTGAGTGCAAACAATATAGGTTAATGACATACATGTATGTTACTGTCTGTTTAATATATGGACAACTTTTATAATTATTGAGTGAGGATAGATTATACAACTTTCATTTCATAGGAAATAATGATCTAGGACTTCATAATTAACATAGGCAGGGATTTAACCAATCAGTTATGGTTATGCTGTGTGCACAGAAGGGGACTTTAATTGAGAACTCATTAGATGGATGGAAGGAAGATACCTATTGTGGTGTGGGCGTACATACTCTGGACAACTGATGTAAATCCTTCGCAACATTGAGGGATAAGATATATACATTAGTATTTTAATCTTAACATGACAAATTGTTATCACTGTATCCATTTTAGAGAGCATATCAAATGTTCTCTATTCATTTTAAGCTAAACTGAAGCTTTATGGTAAGAATATAAAAACATTTATAGAGTGATTTATTACTTTAACCTTAGTCAGACCTTGATATCTATTTAATTTGTTTACAAATATGGTGGAAATTTGTGTTTAGCATTCTTGATATTGGATGAGTATTTTCCATTCTTGAGGTTAGTGGTTTTAGTAAAGTTCTACATGGTGTTATTATTTCCATACCTTTAGATTATATCCAGTATTAAAAGGAGAACTATTTTTCCATTTCTATTTTATTTTTTTATTTTTTTTATTTCATAAAGTTGGATAACCAACTTTTAAAATATCAAAACATCAACCTACTTTATTGAAATCCATACATACATTTCATAACCGACATCACCATCTCCTGTTAAAATACATTTTCCTTACAAAACAACTATGTTACAATTTCAAGAATCGGAAAGAAAGTTCTCCATAAAATTGTGAACTGATAAAAATACACCTCCTCATAGGCACACATAAACAGAAGCCATAGCTCTTCACACGTCAGCGGCGCCAGAGCGCCCACTGCTCTAAGTGCTACCACCCTATGCAGATGAAGTGCCTTGTTAGAAGTTAAAAGATGGCGGGGAGTCTCCACACATGTGTTCCCACAAAGTCAGCATTGCCTACATTCACGTGGTACACTGGCTTAGGCTTACTACTTCAGTCATTATGAAAGTGTTCAATTTAATCTTCAGGTGATTCCACACGAAAAAGTTTCCCAGGACATTTAAGGTATATTTCAGCACTTTCTCTCGTGCCAAAATATATGGCATGAAATGAGTAGCATAGACCATTGTTGCCAAGTCAACCATTATTTGCCTGTTGCATTGCAACTTCACAATATGGGCCCTATATTTTTTAATATTTCCTGAATGGCCATGTTAAAACATCAACAGGTGCCCTCACAAGCCACCACACGGCCACAGACCAAATGTTCAATAGGCAGTTCTTAGGCAATACATGTTCTCTACTAGATAGCACTACTTCTACTAAGCCCAGCAAAGAATCCTTTGCTGCATTACGCACCATGCATATTAGCAGCAGGAAGCTCAATTGCAGTTTCGCATAAATGGGACATATGTTGAATTCCAGATAGAGCATTTCAATAGATGTTCGTGAAGGCAATCTTAAAAATCTCTTAAGTAACATTGCCTCCAATGCCTATATCTCAGCCCCATATATCACAACTGATAGAATTTTTGCTTGATATAATTTCTAAATTGCATGCAAAGAATATCATGTTCCTCTCGAGGCAAACAAGCCAATAGCCCAAGCTAATGTTACTGTTTTTAATTTGGTTTCTTCTAAGTGTTTAGACCCACACAATTTGTCATCCAAATACACCCCCAAAAATTGAAAGGCAAGGACCACCTCTACTGGGACATCCTCCAACTTGTAGTGCATCCTTTTTACCTTCACTCGAGTCGGACAAAAAACATTATTTTAGTTTTATCTGTGTTTATAACAAGGGAGTTACGAGATGCATTGTGTGCCAGTTTATTCAAAGAGACCTGAAGGCCCCAAGCAGTGGAATCAAGAATGACTAAATTGCCTGCATAACCGAACCACTGCACAGCTCTATATCCCAATCTTGGAGGATTTGTGGTGCTGCTGGTGATTTCCTTACCCAGATCCGATAAATATAGGTTAAACAGCATTGGTGCCAATATGCACGCCTGCTTCAACCCTTTAGATATTGTCATCCCTGCAGTTGTCCTACCCGCCTGATCCAGGCAGACTTTTGCCCGGGTGCCATCGTGGAGCAGGATTATCATCTCTAGTCATCTATATGGTATAACTGATGCATGCAATTTATACCACCGCTTCTCTTTATCAACCGTATCAAACGCTGCACTAAAATCAGTAAAAACGGCATATACTGTCCTTTTGCTTATGCCCCATACCTTCTCAATGATGGTCTTCAGAACAAGGCAATTAATAGTTGTATTGAAGTCTTTCCGGAAACCGGTCTGGTTTATTGGGATGATGTTCTTAGTTGCTGACCAATCCTCAAGTTCTGACAGTAGCACCCGGGCAAAAATGTTTGTAGGGATATCCAACACTACCAGCAGGCAATAGTTTTTGGGGTCAGTGTGTATGCCTTTCTTAAAACTGGAACAATTATGGTTTCCTGTCATGAAGGTGGAATTATTTGTAGTTCGCCAATCCAACCGAAAAGGTAATGTAGAGCCTCTGTTCAAGGCTGCAGTGAAGACTTACAGGTCATTATGATGATTATAATATCTCCAAGGCTTTTCCCAAAGGACCATCTGAAATTGGCGATCTCAGAGGCAATGTTACTCTCCCCTTCTGCTCCAAAGTATTGTAACAGATATGCTTCTCACATTGAACCTGGTACTCCATTAATATCTCTGACCCTAATGCATCACCATTAACGATGCTCCAGAAAAGCCTGGAGTCATGGATTTGGCAGTCATGAACTAGAAGACGCCATGTGGACCATTTATTATTATGTGCATGCTTACTAAGCCATTTTGCATATGCTTTTTTAATTCTTCTTGCCTATACAGAGTATGGAATCGGGTTGAATGTCTCTGAGATAACTCTCTCTGAGCTTTCCACATCGCCCTTATTTCCTCCTGTATTTCCTGATCTGGTCTATGTTGGTGCTTCTCATGCAAGACAAATCCATCCCTTTGATGGGTCTTAAACACCATGGCAGACCACCCCTTTATGCTCTCCATGCATGACAAAAAGTGGCTTAACGCTGTGCTTGATGTACCTCTCCCAAATTAATGCGTCTTGGTCCCCAAGGCATTATATAACTACCCAACATGATCCTCGCAAGAATAGGCACCTTCAAAATGTTTCTTTCATGCCACTGTTGTTTATAGCAAAGCAAGACAAGATTTAGCCTTGAAAATGTTTTGAATCTGAAACACGTTGGGAAAATTAACAGATCTTGCCTGTTGATTCATATATATATATATATTCAGTGAAAAAACTTTGTTAAAGGGACGTTATGGTTAAGTTGCGCTACTAAAAACCGATGAAACTCAGTGAAAAAACTTTGTTAAAGGGACGTTATGGTTCAAAGTAAAAACAAAAAACCCCTGAAATTCGGCAGTTATGGTAAGATAAGCAACCATAACTCGCGCCACCGTGCACTGCTAACACTAACACCCAGGACATCAAAGATGACATCACAAATGTCATAGATGACATCACTGATGACATCACATCTGGCTCCCCCTTTTTTTCCTTTACTGACATATCTAGGCCACATGGTTTTGCTCAGTAACAGTCAAGGGGCCTCATTACGACCCTGGCGCTAAGGGAATACCGGTACCGGTAATCCCTTAGCGCCTGATTACAAGGTCCCTTTGCGGGTTCCCACCTTAACGGCTGGTTTTACCAGCCGTTAAGGATTGGACCCGCAAAGGGACCTTGGTGCTAATTACAATACCTTCACAGTACGCAAAACTCTAATAAGAAAGCAGTTATCATTTCACTATTCAACATGGCAAGATTATGAATATTACACCTTCATCATGTATGCTGCACACACTGCCGATGTTTCTGCATAAGTAGCTTAGTATACTGGATAGAACTTCATAATAGAATGCTATTTATATCAATGCATTGCTCAATGCACTAATTAGCTCATGATATTTATCCCAATGATCCTTGACAGTTTTTGGCAGGTGTTAAATCCGCCATGGCGCTAAGGGACCTCGTACTCAGGCGGTAAGGGTCGGCACTGTTTACGGCGCCGTAAACCCCTTACCGCCTGAGTTGTAATGAGGCCCAGTCTCTTTTAACACAAATCCACAACCTCGACATCTGATTGGCTAATCCGTACAGTCTTCTTTCCATGTTGGATTTGCTGGAAAACCCCAGATCTAGCACGCTCTGTCCACGGACAGCCGCGGTGTCCGCGGACCGCGTAACTCTTCGACACCCCTTCTACCATTTACACTTTACTCTCTGTGCCATTCCCTCATTGCATACAGCTAAGCAGTCACACAATATGAAGAAAGTCCTCAGAACACCCCCATTTTGTATATTTTCGAACATTTCAGGACAATTATCATTTCATTATTCAACATATTAACATTACAAATATTATACTTTCATCTTGTTCGCTGCACACAATGCTATGTTTCTCCATTAGTAGCTCAGTATACTAGATAGAACCCCATAATACAATGCTATTTATATCAATGCATCATTCAAAGCACTAATAATGGTATGATATTTATTGCAATGATCCTTGACACTTTTTTCGCAACATTATAATAAAAATCCCTAGTACACAAATTTCATGAAAAGTAAATGCACATGTGATGTCATCAGTGATGTCATCAATGACATTTGCGATGTCATCTTTGATGTCCTGGGTGTTAGTCTTAGCAGTGCACGGTGGTGGCGCGAGTTATGGTTGCTTAGCTTACCATAACTGGCGAATTTCAGGGGTTTTTCGGCTTTACTTGGAACCATAACGCCACTTAAACCATCTTTTTTTATTAGCAGGCAAACAATATACAAAGATGTAGTGTAAACAGCAAGTTCTCACAGATGGCTTTACACAGAATGTTGCAAAGTAAGCATTTATGCTCGTTCACAGTGAAGGTCAGCTGCTTCAATTTTTTTTCTCGCGGCCCGGAGAGGCCCATAACTTCCAGTATAAGGTTCTACTTTTTTTTTACCTTGACAGACAGAGATTGTGCTGAAAGACTTCTTTTGAAGAAGTGTAGAAAAAACCTAAGACACGATGAAGATGAAATTTCTGAAACGAAACCACTTTTGTATATTATATCACTTTGAGAAAGATCGTTGGCACACGCGGAGTCGTATTTTGGGACTGCACTACACTTGGACAATGGAAAATGCAATTATAATGTAAGTAACCCTTTAGATTATTTTATACCGGAATATAATAACAATAGCGTGGCATTAAAACCCGGTCAAGTTGTACTTGTTCGTTCAATGTGGCATTTTGTTTTCTACCGTGCACTATCACCGCCGAATTGATCCCCTGTCGTTTAGAGGGCTCTGAAAAAGGCAGACGACACAGGGTGGGTTAATAGAAATAATGTAACCGGTCTGTAGCCGGTCAATCGCTCTACTCGCTGTGCCACTTCACTGTAGCCGGTCAAGTGGCACAGCGAGTAGAGCGCTCGCTTTGACATCCGTGCATAGCTTGCTAACGCAGGTTTGAATCCCGGCACGGCCAAACTCAGCCTTTCATCCTTCCGTGGTCGATAAATGAGCACCACACACCATGGGTAATAATAAGCAGCGCTGAGATACCTGCCGGTCTTAGCGCTATATAAATGCAAAAATATTATTATTTTATTATTAACATACTCCGTTGCACTATCTTCGCTAGCAAATAGTTTCACGCCCTAATAAATAAAATGAATATTTTTAATAAAGATTGGCTGGTGAGACTAATTCATGTTTTTTAAAACAGGTATGTTGCCCCATTTTGCCTATGTCACGATTTTCAGACTCCAGCGGATGGATTTTTCAACTGCCAGGTGCTGCTCCATGTAAGCAACTTCATGACCCTCACCATTTTATGGGACAATCGCCAAGGACCAATATGCCCTTACGCAGTACTAGCGGCTAGAAGCAACATACCAACCATTATGGTGGTCTAATGCCTCGTTGTTGGAGCAACCTTCTGATTATCAGTGCGACCATTTACTGCTTTTATCATAAACCAACAGCCTATCTACCGTAAAGGAACAGCGTGTGGCTCAAAATAAACTTTTGCTGATCGACAGCAGAGACAATTGCAAATCGCTGAATATTCACTAAACATTTCATGCGAAATAAATGTACTTTACCAAATGTTTCTGCATAAGTAGCTTAGTATACTGGATAGAACTTCATAATAGAATGCTATTTATATCAATGCATTGCTCAATGCACTAATTAGCTCATGATATTTATCCCAATGATCCTTGACAGTTTTTGGTCAGCATTATAAGAATCCCTTGTTTTCTTGAAAAGTAAATGCACATGTGATGTCATCAGTGATGTCATCTATGACATTTGTGATGTCATCTTTGATGTCCTGGGTGTTAGTGTTAGCAGTGCACGGTGGCGCAAGTTATGTTTGCTTATCTTACCATAACTGCTGAATTTCAGGGGTTTTTCGGTTTTACTTTGAACCACAACGTCCCTTTAACAAAGTTTTTTCACTGAATTTCATAGGTTTTTCGTAGCGCAACTTAACCATAACGTCCCTTTAACAAAGTTTTTTCACTGAATTTCATAGGTTTTTAGTAGCACAACTTAACCATAATATCCCTGACTTCATATACATATAACATAGAACATACTGAACCCCCACGTAGTGATTTTGATGTCCGCGGACATATTGAGAATCTGAGCGTGGTGAATGTAAATTTAAATAGTGTGCCCCATTTCCCCTTTTAAGTTGGCTCTGAAAAGAGGATTTTTTCTGTTTTTGTTTTACAGATGCTTGACAGACACCTGTTATTTTGTATTTTTTTTCTTGTTTTTTTTTCTTACTTTACTCCTAAAATCTTCACATAACCTTCTCCAAAGCAACCCTTACATTCCAAAATAGAAAGGCATTTTCCGTAAAAGATAAAGAGATGCCATCTTCTTTAAAATTAACAGTATTACTGGCATCAATATTCTCATTATTACAGAAGAACATACCAGCTCTAAGCATGAAGGCACACATGCCTCGGTTGATGACACACCTAGCAATGTTTTGCTGAGGACAAAAAACGGAACTATTGTCCCATATTGCCCTAGGTAGTAATCCAGAAA
Source organism: Ambystoma mexicanum (assembly GCF_040938575.1). Lineage (NCBI taxonomy): Eukaryota > Metazoa > Chordata > Amphibia > Caudata > Ambystomatidae > Ambystoma > Ambystoma mexicanum. Next base: position 693,805,132 of record NC_090935.1, on the reverse strand, counting down.
AAATTACTTTCGCATTTGAAAGGATCTTCATTACGGCCTGAACCAAGCATTCCAAATCAGCCAACAAAGTAGGGGCACTGACGTTGCCCAAATGGAAAGCACCATAGTTCAAAACTACCACATGCGGACTGTTCATCGTGGCCATATCCTCACAAACTTGTACAATTCCCTGTCTTTTGAACATGCCTGCATCAAGCGTACTGTTTTAAACCATGCACAAACATATCTCCAAGCACCAACACCCTGACTTTCTCTACTTCTGCCATCTTCACCACACACAGTGGGCCTCATTACGACCCAGGCGGTAAGTTACCGCCTGGGCCGTGACTTTACCACCATGGCGTAAACTACGTTTACGCCATGGTGGTTGGCGGACTTACCGCCCCATTCCGAGTTTGGCGGGGCGGTAAGTCCCCAATCCCCATTTACCCTTCCCCATTCCCATTTTTGCCCCATAGGGCATAATGGGAGTGGGGAAGGCGTTAATTACGCCACCGTAAATTACGGTGGCGTAATTAACTCCATGGTCCCTTAGCGCCATGGATTTTAACACCTGCTAAAAGCAGGTGTTAAATCCGCCATGGCGCTAAGGGACCTCGTACTCAGGCGGTAAGGGTCGGCACTGTTTACGGCGCCGTAAACCCCTTACCGCCTGAGTTGTAATGAGGCCCAGTCTCTTTTAACACAAATCCACAACCTCGACATCTGATTGGCTAATCCGTACAGTCTTCTTTCCATGTTGGATTTGCTGGAAAACCCCAGATCTAGCAAGCTCTGTCCACGGACAGCCGCGGTGTCCGCGGACCGCGTAACTCTTCGACACCCCTTCTACCATTTACACTTTACTGTCTGTGCCATTCCCTCATTGCATACAGCTAAGCAGTCACACAATACGAAGAAAGTCCTCAGAACACCCCCATTTTGTATATTTTCGAACATTTCAGGACAATTATCATTTCATTATTCAACATATTAACATTACAAATATTATACTTTCATCTTGTTCGCTGCACACAATGCTATGTTTCTCCATTAGTAGCTCAGTATACTAGATAGAACCCCATAATACAATGCTATTTATATCAATGCATCATTCAAAGCACTAATAATGGTATGATATTTATTGCAATGATCCTTGACACTTTTTTCGCAACATTATAATAAAAATCCCTAGCACACAAATTTCATGAAAAGTAAATGCACATGTGATGTCATCAGTGATGTCATCAATGACATTTGCGATGTCATCTTTGATGTCCTGGGTGTTAGTCTTAGCAGTGCACGGTGGTGGCGCGAGTTATGGTTGCTTAGCTTACCATAACTGGCGAATTTCAGGGGTTTTTCGGCTTTACTTGGAACCATAACGCCACTTAAACCATCTTTATTTATTAGCACGCAAACAATATACAAAGATGTAGTGTAAACAGCAAGTTCTCACAGATGGCTTTACACAGAATGTTGCAAAGTAAGCATTTATGCTCGTTCACAGTGAAGGTCAGCTGCTTCAATTTTTTTCTCGCGGCCCGGAGAGGCCCATAACTTCCAGTATAAGGTTCTACTTTTTTTTTACCTTGACAGACAGAGATTGTGCTGAAAGACTTCTTTTGAAGAAGTGTAGCAAAAACCTAAGACACGATGAAGATGAAATTTCTGAAACGAAACCACTTTTGTATATTATATCACTTTGAGAAAGATCGTTGGCACACGCGGAGTCGTATTTTGGGACTGCACTACACTTGGACAATGGAAAATGCAATTATAATGTAAGTAACCCTTTAGATTATTTTATACCGGAATATAATAACAATAGCGTGGCATTAAAACCCGGTCAAGTTGTACTTGTTCGTTCAATGTGGCATTTTGTTTTCTACCGTGCACTATCACCGCCGAATTGATCCCCTGTCGTTTAGAGGGCTCTGAAAAAGGCAGACGACACAGGGTGGGTTAATAGAAATAATGTAACCGGTCTGTAGCCGGTCAATCGCTCTACTCGCTGTGCCACTTCACTGTAGCCGGTCAAGTGGCACAGCGAGTAGAGCGCTCGCTTTGACATCCGTGCATAGCTTGCTAACGCAGATTTGAATCCCGGCACGGCCAAACTCAGCCTTTCATCCTTCCGTGGTCGATAAATGAGCACCACACACCATGGGTAATAATAAGCAGCGCTGAGATACCTGCCGGTCTTAGCGCTATATAAATGCAAAAATATTATTATTTTATTATTAACATACTCCGTTGCACTATCTTCGCTAGCAAATAGTTTCACGCCCTAATAAATAAAATGAATATTTTTAATAAAGATTGGCTGGTGAGACTAATTCATGTTTTTTAAAACAGGTATGTTGCCCCATTTTGCCTATGTCACGATTTTCAGACTCCAGCGGATGGATTTTTCAACTGCCAGGTGCTGCTCCATGTAAGCAACTTCATGACCCTCACCATTTTATGGGACAATCGCCAAGGACCAATATGCCCTTACGCAGTACTAGCGGCTAGAAGCAACATACCAACCATTATGGTGGTCTAATGCCTCGTTGTTGGAGCAACCTTCTGATTATCAGTGCGACCATTTACTGCTTTTATCATAAACCAACAGCCTATCTACCGTAAAGGAACAGCGTGTGGCTCAAAATAAACTTTTGCTGATCGACAGCAGAGACAATTGCAAATCGCTGAATATTCACTAAACATTTCATGCGAAATAAATGTACTTTACCAAATGTACAATCCTGCTGTTTACTTTTAAACCACAGTTTCATATTCTGAATTGTGGCGCACTGTGTTCTAAGCTGATCTAACACCCCCTCTACCGCAAAGGAACATCGTGTGGCTTAACATGAACTTTTGCGGATCGACAACAAAGACAAATGCAAATCGCTGAATATTCTCTAAACATTTGATGTCAAATAAATGTACTTTACAAAATTTACAATCTTGCTGTTTGCTTTTAAATCACAGTTTCATATTCCGAATTGTGGCGCGCTGTGTTGTGACATAAAGTGTGTTGTCTTCCGGGTTCTGTGTAAAGTCGCGTAAGACTGAAGACAACTGGGCGTGTTTGATGACGCACCCTGTAACGTCACGGAGAGAGGCGGGGAATATGAATGCTTTCATAATGTCAGGCTTAGGGGTGGGAGATATGATTTAGTGTCGCAAAAGCAAGTCAGCCAGGTCAATAGCGCCAGTCATAGGATTATCACATAATGTCGGCGCACACCAGCCTGATTTATCTTTTCTTTAGTGGACAAAAAGTCGGGTGAGGCCCATAGGAAATTGTACTATCAGCGGACAAAAGGAGGGTTCGTAGAACACTTTCAACCTGACAACGAACAATACAAACAACGTTCTCAGAACACCCCGATTTTGTGTAATTGCAACCATTCGGGACACCGCCAGTGTTCTTAGAACACATTCAACTTGACAGATTACAATCCGTCCAGCGGTTCGGGCTGTAGCCCTGCACAAAATGTTTTTTCCCATTATGTCTATAGGAAAAAAGAAAAGTTTTGGGACCCCCCCTATAACTTTGCCCCCCCTGGACCAAACCTCTCCAAACTTTGCAAAATAATTCAGACTGGGTCATATACTGCAAAGTTTGGTGAGGATTCGTCCAGAGGGAGCAAAGTTATAAGCCACCCAAAAAGTGCTCTTCCTATGGAAACACCAACTTAACCATAACTACATGGACGCTACCGCGTCCATGTAATATATATATATATATATATATATATATATATATATATATATATATATATATATATATATATATATATATATTGTGTCAAATTGTACATTGATAACAAGTGAACATTTGGCTTCCTACATTTGAGAAGAAAAAAAATGGAGTCTGCCATATATAATGTGTATCTTTTTAGGTTCTGTTTATTTTCATTGTTTTACTGCATGCTTTTATATGATGTATGTTGAATATAATGATACATCTATATTAATGAATTCATTTTGAAGAGAATGGATTGTTTATACAGAATAAAATAAATGCATGGTTTACTTTTTTGTTTGGCGGATATGTATTTCTCGAGTTAAGTGTAATGGGTTCCCAGTGAGGGTTCACTGGATTGTATTACTTGGACCATAACATCTATGTGCTTAGGCTTGACTACTCGCTGAGCATTGAGAAAAACATGCATTTCCACTTTGGCTGTATTGTTCATGGTTCCTTCCAGGGCTCAGCCATTCTCTGTGCAAAGTGTTTCGGAGTCATCCTTTGTCCTCATTGAGATCGCTCGTTGTGTGGTGTGTTGCAATTCTAAATATAGGAGAGACTGCATCTGTGGTCGTGGTGGTCCTGTGTTCTGTGCGTAACTGTGTTTGCACCGGGGGAGACTCTTTGTATAAACATACCATAACAAGAAATGTGGGCATGTCAATTCCTCTGAAAGGAGCAGTAGGTATAAGAGAGGTGCTTTGATTTCAGTTATTTCATTTCAGTGTTTTTTTTTGTTTAATCTTCTAATCTGTTTTTCGGTCTTAAATTTGAGTGCATAGGCTAAGCTATGCTCTGGGAAAATCGGCGATTTCTACGACGTTCAGGGCAGAATTACAGGGGAATGGAAAGGGACAGCATTCTGAATATGAATATGTGCAATGCATTCTCAGGCACATTTGTTTGTGACTTTTAAAAAGCACTCTCAAAATGACAGCTACTGCAGCTTCGTGCCCAACGTTTCAGTAACCGGTGGACCCATATGCAGACAGAGAATATACATTGTTATACTGGGGTGTCTGCGGATGCTTTCCATTTTAAAGTGTGTACTTTTTAAACTTGTTTGATCAACATTAAATGTGTATTTTATTTAAAGCATTCATTTATGAAATATTGATTCTTAAAATGTACTAGAACTAGGTCTGAGCCAGACAATGAATGCAATCTTAAACCACCAGAATTTTGAGCTCCTCAACTCCCAGAAAATCCACTTTTCAGCTTTGGGCTCTAAGAGGGAGGGCAGTTTCATGCCATTCCCTACAGGACTCTGCAACTTGCCTCACTGCTCCCTGGCAGCATATTATGCCCTGATAGCGCCTATTTCTGCTATTTTTCCCCTTCCCCAAATGTTATGCAACACATTTGTTCTGGTGTTGGCAAATAAAAGGCTGTGACTTTTAAGAAGGACTTTCACAATTACAGCTACTGCAGCTTCGTGCCCAACGTTTCAGAACTCTGCTCTGTGTTTCACAAAAATTGCAACATTTCAGCACCGATGTAAACGGACATTGTTTCTGATTCCTCACAGTCAAGGGAACTAATGCTCGCGATGACTGTTTTCAAGCGCGGGACAGGTACATTGCCCGCACAGACTCTGCTGGTAAACATTACTATACAAGACTATGTGAATCTGTTGTCAGTTTTATGTGTATCATAAGAGCGATTGGATTCTACTCCTGGGAATATTGTAAGAGGATTCAATTCAACACTACAGCCAAGTCAATGCCTAGTCTGGGATGCTGAGTAAAACCCTTATTAGTGTATTTTTATGTCTAGTTCAGTACTCTGGATGACCACCCTTGTATAACACCCCCCTCTTAGAATCCCCCTGACCCCACTGAGCCACGAAGTAGGTTTGTTTTGCAAATTAAAAGGTTTACTTGAGAATTTAAACAATATATATATATCACACTTTATAATAAATTAATATCTGATATCTTAGATATCTTTACACTTGATGTTGATCAACAATGGGTAATCTGGCACTAGCACACTTCTTTACAATCAATGAGGAGTTAGTATAGGATGGATAAAGTAGCAAAAATACTTTTATGATTTCAAGGGAAAAGCAATGAGGAATAAAATGCAGTACAGAAATACTTGATATGATTTTAGCAAAAGATAAGATAATCACTTTTTTTCTGGCAATTCACCCCCCTCCCCTATGCAATGTAAGAAATGGAAGGAGATGGAAAGAGGGGCACACAGTTCTCAGGAATGCAATCAAATACAATATGAAATTCAGTTCTCCCCCAGCAAGCTTAGAGGAAACAGGTAGGAGTTTGAAACACAGGCCCAAAATGCTTTTAAATGTGATGGCAATGGATGGGAAAATGTGCCAACTGATTTTAATTCCCTCTAGAGATTCAGGGTGAGTGGGAGGTGCATGTTGGTATGAGTTCAGGCTGACTTTAGCAATGCTCTGAGTTATTACCAAGTTGCAAACGGATTTTAACAAAGGAAAGAATGGAGCTGCTATTTTGACAAGTGGAGAAATTGAGCCAAAATCGTAAATCGCGGTAAATTCCGCGAGTGCGTGTCTCGCGATTGCGGAAAAAGTATAAGGATTTGGAAAGCCTAGATTCGAAGCTTTCAGAGGAAAGTTAAATTTTGTTCCTAGCCCAAACGGTTCCAGAGATATGGACGATTAAATAAAGGTAGATTTTCAGATTTAAAGTAAAACTCAAAATGACAGGTGACAGCTTGCAGCTTCAGAATTCACAGGTGACAGTTGTGCAGCTTTACAAATGACAGATGACACGATTTCTAGGAGGCTGTTCTACTTAGGTTAAAATAGTTTGGATTAGATTATTTTAACTAAGAGATTGGTTCTGCACAGTTCTGCTAGGTACTCACAATATACATTTGAAATAGGCCTCGCCACGGATCTGGTCAGGTTTTGCACTGGACTCCGGTTCTGGTCTCGGCACTTCACAGCGATCTGGGTCAGCTCTGCTCTGCTGGTCTAGCCTTTCTGGATTCTGGATGTAACAGTGCTTTCTGGGTACTGCTACAGGTTCTGGAGATTGATGGATTTGAAGTCTGGATTTCTGGATGTGAAGTCGTCGGTCAGCATGCTCCGCAGCAAATGGAATTGAATGTCTCTACCTGTCCCAGCAGTCTCTTTTTATGTGTTTTGGAAAGTGGGTGTGTGCGTTGGTCATAACTAAACCTTCCCCTCTCACTTGTCATTGGCCCAATTCTCCCCTCTCCCATGATTGGGGGAAGGAAATGGATTGTCAGCATGATGAAGTCTGTTTATGGGTCAGAGGATCCTCCCCTGGTCAGTTTGCCCACAAATCTATATTTGATTCAAATACATCCTTCCCAGATATACAATTTGCTGAAATTACATGTGCACATTATATATTCCTTATGGTCCATGCTTGTCCGCCTCTGATATTCCTGGGGGCTTGCATTCAAAAATGACAACATTTTGCGCTTTTTAACTGGTTTTGCAATATCGGACATTTACCCAAAATTACAGACATGTGCGCAAGGAGTATGGACATTAATTGATGAAGTGTCAGATTTTTAACATGCAGACATTTGGAGTGAGACCCTATTTTCCGCTAGCAACCCCCAGAATACACCACAGGGTCCTAACGCCTCTCAAAATGTTCACAGAAAACTCACAAAAATAATGATATTACTTATATAATTCTGACAAGTCCGCACTATGAGTTATCTATCTTTTTAAAATTATGCCCTGGTCAAAAAGGGGTGTGGCTTCCCACATCACAGGGTGGAATAACTGGTTTATCCACTTCCCCCAAGCTCAGCTACAAGCAGAGGCACTGCCCCTCCCAGTTTCCCCTAAGAGGAAGCCACTTTTACGACGCCCCCAATATAACATTTGCCTGAGTCCAGGACAGGCCTTTGTTCAACTCCCTGTAGTCCCCAGCTGCTCCACCCCTAATCTAATCAGAGAGGTGACAACTCCTTTTGGCAAGGGGAAGAGTGGCTGAGCAGGTTTCAATTCCTGTTGGGGGTAGTTGTCAGGCAGAATCCAGTTTCATTAAGCCAGGTTTCAGCTAAATGTCACTTTTTGTTCCCAGTTTAAATCACTTACAATTTTTACATATACATTAAATAATTACTTCCTTCAAGTCATTTCAGAATATAGTTTTACATTGTATCCACCTCTTAGCAAGTCTTTCCTTGGTCTGGTTTTGTTTCATTTGTGCAGTTTTACACAAAAGTCTGGTGGTTTTAAATAGTGATGAGTACTGGTAGTGCAACCATTTTTGGGATTAAGAAAATGAATTCCCCACAGTTTTGAGTTGCTTTTTTGGCAATCAGCATTGCCATTCCCAATGGTTTCAGGCTACTGTGTGTGTAGCCCAATGGTGGTTTCAGGCAGTGCCCTCCTGTGCTCACAACATGGGCAAAAATGGGTGGCAGCCTATTCTTCATGTTTTCCCTGTGCACTCTCTGGGGAGTTCTGGCCATCATGATGTTTTCCATGCCAGTACTGCACAGTTTTATTGTAGGGCTTGGATGCATGGGTAAAAACATCCCACAAGCCCCCCCTCTTGCGATGGCCATTCTGTCCTTTCGCTGATGGAACTCGCAAGATCTGGAATGTTCACCTCCTCTTCTTCCAATTCCATGGATGGCACAGTTCAGCATCTTTTCCTCCCTCCAGTCGATCAATCAGTTCTCCTTGCTGGTCCTGATGGGAGGATTGGGCGGTACCCCGGCCCCTTGGGTCTCTGCTCCCGGTCTCCGGATCGTCCTCATTGGCCAGTCTCCAGGTTTTCGTTCTCCTAGGACGACAAAGGAAAAGCGGCAATACCTATTCGTAGACATTTTTCCATCACTACTAATGGTGTGGCAGACATATACATTTTATACTTTAATATACCTAACATTTTACTTTTGAGATACAAGTTATCATTCAAAGACAGTGGCTTACAAGAGTATAATATTTTAGAAACTATATGTGGGATATTTTAGGGTTGGAACTGAATTAATCTGGAGCGGTCCCCTCTGGTATTGCAGAGGACTCCTCCAGTTGCTGCAAAGTGTGCCTGGGATGGCAACACTTTAGCTGGTTAATATGAACCCACTTGTCTTCCCCTTCCGCCAAACTGCCTTTGGGGATGCAGATCTTGTAGGCCACAGGGGAGATCTTGTCTATAATTTCAAACGGTCCCTTCCATGTAGGCAAGAATTTTCGCTGTTTGGCCTGGTTCCTTTGGAAATTGTATAGATAGACCCGATCACCCACCTTATATTCCTTTCGGGTAGTTTTTAAATAATAGTGGGTCTTCATGGCTGATCTTTCTAGATTCCACTGAGCATAGGCAAAAGCATGCTGAAGGTGTTTCCTTAAATTTTCCACATACTCATGAGTTGTGGAGGCATTTATCAGTGTCTGCTCTTGGGTCCTGTAGAGCAAATGCTGGGGAAGCACCATCTTGCGTCCTGTCATCAACTCAAATGGTGACATTTTGGTTGCAGATGAAGGGGTAGATCTGATGGCCATTAGGACCAGAGGTAATCGGATATCCCAACTTGGCCCAGAATCTGCCACAAACTTTTTTAATATGCTCACAATGGTTCGGTTATATCTCTCCACTGCTCCAGAAGAAGCTGGCCTGTAAGCAATGTGTAGCTTCCTTTTAACCCCCAGTATCTCCCACATCTTTGTCATTACTTCACTGGTGAAGTGGCTACCTCTGTCTGACTCAATCCTTTGAGGTAGACCAAAACGGGAAAAGATGTGGTTAATCATCAGGGCAGCTGCTGTTTCTGCCTTGCAGTTTGGGGCTGGGAGACATTCCACCCACTTGGTAAACAAGCATGTAACGGTCAACATGTACTTGTTTCCTCTAGACGAGCGAATCACAGGGCCTACAAAGTCGATTTGTAAATCTGACCATGGCAGTGTCATCCCCCTCTCTTGGAGAGGCGCACGGTGTGTGAGGGATGATGGCTCAAATTGTGCACACACAAGACACCCCTTCAAGTATTGGTCGAGGTCCTGCCCCATGTGTGGCCAGTATGCAACCTCTCTTAAGATTTCCAGTGTTGTGTGAAACCCCCTATGACCGGCGGTGGCCGCGTCGTGGGCGTGACTTAACATCAGGCTTCGGAATGAGGTAGGAACCACCCACTGATCGTGGCCAGCTTTAGATTTCCTTACCAGCAAACCGTCTTGGATCCGGAACATTTTTGGACATTTCATCAACACTCTTAGGTCCTCTTTCCCAATGTAATCGGTATCCGTCAGGGGAAAGTTCTCAGGGTCCTCAAGGTGTTGGTAAAACTTACCAATAATTGGATCCCCTTCTAAGCTGTAATTAAATCAGCATCATGGGTCTCCTTACTCCATTGATATGATATGATATGATAGTTTATTTATATAGCGCCTATACACAACGTGTTTCAAAGCGCTTCAAGGAGGGAGGGGAGCAAAGGAAAATACAGTTACATTCAGCAAAGTCCTTGAAGCAGTACAGAATGTAAAAATAACTATCATAATAGGCCTGTCGACATTTCTGATAGTGCAAGTGCATAGAACAAGTAAGGCAAGAGGTAATGGATAGGAGGAGAACAAAGCAAGCAGTAACATTACTATGTCTGACGACAATTTACGCAGTGCAGGTGGTAACAAGAGGAGGGGTGGGAGGGGGAGCAAGGGTACGGAGGGGAAAGGAGAACAAGGCACGATACTGAACAAAAATGTCGGTGACAAATTTGAAAGTAGGGGAGGGGGGGAGGAAGAGAACAAGGGGGGAGGAGGGGGGACAGACAAGCTGCTATCGAGAGTCACGGAACAAAAGATAGGAGTAAGTGCTAGGAGGGGGAAGTCTGAGAGGAGGGAGGAGGAGTGGGGAGTAGGAAAGGTAGTAGAAGAGGATGGATGTGAGGAGGTGGGAAGGGAAGGAGGCAGGAAGGGGGGTGGAACGCAGAGCAAAGAGGGTGGAGCAGGCACTCAGGGGGGGAAGGGGGGCACACAGGCACTCACAGAGGGCCAGGGGGGAACACGGGCACTCACGGAGGGGCAGGGGGGAACACAAGCACTCACGGAGGGGCAGGGGGGCACACGGGCACTCACAGAGGGGCAGGGTGGCCCACGGGCACTCACGGAGGGGGAGGGGGCATATGGGCACTTACAGAGGGGCAGGGGGCACACAGGCACTCACAGAGGGCAGGGGGGCACACAGGCACTCACGGAGGGGGGGCACATGGGCACTCACGGAGGGGCAGGGGCACACAGGCACTCACGGAGGGGCAGGGGGCACATGGGCACTCACGGAGAGGCAAGGGGGGCAAGCGGGCAATCACAGAGGGGCAGGGGGGCACACAGGCACTCACGAAGGGGCAGGGGGGCACACAGGCACTCACAGAGGGGAGGGGGCACACAGGCACTCACGGAGGGGCAGGGGGGGCACACGGGCAATCACGGAGGGGCAGGGGGGGCACACGGGCAATCACGGAGGGGCAGGGGGGCACACAGGCACTCACGGAGGGGCAGGGGGGCACACAGGCACTCACAGAGGGGCAGGGGGGCACACGGGCACTCACGGGGGGAAGGGAGGGCCGGTGGGGCAGGGGGGCACACAGGCACTCACGGAGGGGCAGGGGGGCACACAGGCACTCACGGAGGGGCGGGGGGGCACACAGGCACTCACAAAGGGGCAGGGGGGCACACAGGCACACAGGCACTAGGAACTCACGGAGGGGCAGGGGGGCACACAGGCACTCACGGAGGGGCAGGGGGGCACACAGGCACTCACGATGGGGGAGGGGGGCACACAGGCACTAACGGAGGGGAAGGGGGCCTCCGTTAGTGCAGTTGAAAGATCATTGTGAGCATTCGTCTGGGACCTAGTGATAGCAGTGACCTGGATGTCCCCCAACAGGGACTCTATTTCTATTAGATCCCCTTGGATGGCCCCGGTTTTGGCCAGCTGATCAGCTAAGTCATTTCCAGTTTTGTCTGGTCCCTCTACTTTGGAATGACCGTTGATCTTTTTCCAGAAGATGGTCATCCCATTCGATGTGACCAGATCATCAATGTTTTGGATTAACTTCCCATGTTTCAGGGGTTTGTTATTAGCACATAACATGCCTCTGGTTTTCCAATTAACCAGGTGCTCCACGAACCCGTTCTGTACATAATCCGAATCTGTGATTATGACCAGTTTGTGGAGTTGATGTTGGACAGCAGTGAGGATGGCCTGATGCACAGCCATCAATTCTGCCACATGACTACTTCGGGGACAAATATTGTAGCCAGCGGAGGGTTCTGGTGACTCCTTCACCCAGGCATTCCCTACACCGGCCACCAGTTCTTTCTACCCGTTGTTGTCAACATGGTACAAGCATCCATCACATAGACAGTGGGCATTCCCTCACACTTGTCTTCTTCAAAGACTTTGTGTGGGGAATTAAGGTATGCCTCCATGTTGTCCTTGATTTTTAGACTTTCGTCCTCGAGACAGTTTTCTCTGGCACAATCATGCAAGTCAGCCAGACCTTGCGCAAGGGGACTCTTATTGTTTTGGCCATATCTGACCTCCACAGGAAAGCCTTGAATTGACAGAATCCAGGAAGTAATTCGGGAATTACTCACATTTCCGGCCCGGATTCTGTCACTTTGGAGATATTGCAGAGGCTGGTGTGGAGTCTCCACTATGATGTGTTCCCCCTGGATAAACGGGCGGTAATTCTTCAATGCCCACACCGTTGCCAGGAGTGCCTTCTCACAATCGTTGAATTTTTCCTCCACAGAGGATAAAGTTTTGCTCGCATAGGAGATTACTTTATTGACCTTGTCATGCTTTTGGTATAATACTGCCGTCAAGCACGTATTAGAGAACCCTGTCTCCAGGAAGAACTCCTTGTTTCTGACAGGGTAAGCTAGGCAAGGCGCTTGTGAGAGGCTTCTTTTGAGTTGTCTTACCACCTCGGATTGTTCTGGACCCCATTCCCACTTGACCCCCCCTTCAAGAGATGAATCAGGGGTCTAGTGATCTCTGCGTAGCCTTCAATTAACTTTCTGCTGTAATTAGTCAGTCCAAGGAGGCTCCTTAGTTCTGGCAGAGTTGTGGGGTCTTTCAGTTTCTGGAGTGCTTCCACTTTAATTTCTTGTGGACAGAGACCCTGAGGAGTAATCTCATGCCCCAAGAATTTAACAAGGGTTCTACACCACTGTGCTTTCTGAAAGGAAAGTTTTGCTCCAGCGGCCCTCAACTGCGTCAGAACATAACGGATCTCCGCTATGTGTTCCTCCACAGATGAACTTTTCATGAGGACATCATCTACATAAGCCAGGTTACCCATCGCACCCAAGGCATGGCCTTATGTAGGAAAATGTTGAATTCATTGCCGGAGTTGAGGTATCCGAAGGGAGTCCGGGTCCATGTGTACTGCTGGCCCCCAAAGGTAAAAGCCAGTTTGTATTGGTCCTCCCTACTGACAGGCACGGTCCAGTATCCATTGGTCAGGTCTATTGCTGTGAATACCTGTGACCCCTGAATCTGGGCCAGCCCTTGGTCAATGTAGGGCAGAGGCCATCGGGAAGTATGGACCCGTTTGTTGAGCTCCCTAAGGTCGGCGCAGAGTCTCCACTGGCCGTTTGGATTCAATATTCCCAGCACCGGATTATTGAAAGTGCTGTGGACTGGACGGATTATTCCCCGGGACTCTAGGTTCTTAATTATTTCAGTAAGGGACTCCATGGATGCGAGAGGCAAGCGATATTGCTTCACAAACACTGGAGTCATTCCAGGGTCCGTGGGAATTGTTGTGGTGTGGATGTCGGTGCGACCACAGTCATATGAGTCTACCGCAAAGAGATCTTGAAAATCCAAGAAAACTTGTTTCAACTTTTGCTTCTGTTCCAGAGTCACACAGGCATCAGCTAGGTTGACTCTCTCTTCCACCATCTGCCTGAAGCCTGGAAAGACTTCTGGTTTGGCTATCTCAGCGGCCTCCTCCAGCTGGGTGGAGAAGTCCCTGGTCAGAGTGCTGATTTGGACTGGAGGCTTCCGGTGGGAAAGGCAGCCCTCATGGACCTGGAAAATCACCTCATTCCTCCTGAAGTCACAAGTCACATCTTCCTTACCGTAAGGGCAAGAAGTGTACACCAGGAAGTTCCCCCCATGCCGGGTGAAGATCCTGTCTGGTGTTGTTTTGTCATCACTGTCACCGGGAGGATAGCTGAGCGGCAGCGTGCGCGTCTTGGAAGCAGGACGACACGAAGCAACAACAGGTTTGATCCCCGGGTCCGCGCTTAAAAACCTCTGGGTGTTTAAGCGCGTTATAAATACGCAACTAAGAGAAAAAAAAAACAATTATGCAACTAAGAAAAAACAAACAATCCCTGTAACAGCGCCTCGATGCCTGCGGGCTGTGTGAGCGCTTTATAAATGTTAAATAAAAAATTTAAAAAAAAAAAAAAAAAAAAAAAAACTGTCAAAACAGTCCTTGGCGATTGGTCCTAACAGTTTATTTCCTAGATCAATGGAGAAATGTCGGTCATCAACCGCCATTCCAATAATGGTGCCTGCGGCTAGAGTAATACTCTTTAAGTCGCTGTTATCCACCTCTATTGGAATGGTGTCATGCTCTATGTTGACTAATGGAGTTGGGTTTACCCCCAACCCTTGCTGTTGGAGAGAAGAATTTAGATGTAAATAAGCATCAGGGTTTTGCAATTTTTGTCCTCTTTTAACTTTCACTTCCAGGGAGAATTGTCGGGTCCTTTCTGGGATGGTGACTTCCTCTTTGATCTGAATTTCAACTGCATAAGGCAGCAATTGAGCTGACCTAAATGCTTTTTCTGGATCATCAAAGCCCATGGGATTATCCGCTAATCGGGACCAAGCTTTGAAGTTTATTAGGTCCAAACTAATGGCAAAGCGATTGAGAATGTCACTGCCTAAGTAAAAGGCGGCAGTGACGTCTCGCACGACCCAACAATTATGAACTATGCTCTCGTTGCCAATGGAGATTTTGAGCATACACCTGCGTGGCAGGAGATGTTTGGAATTAGGTGCTTCCAGGTCCATTTCCCATTTGTCTATCAGTTTGAATGTGGTTATGGCTGGATCTTTTGGGAGTTGGCGGAACATGGCTTCGCTGATGAAGCTCTTACCGTTGTTCACACACACTCGAGCGAGAACAGAGTCATTCGCATCATTTAACTGGACAGGGATGAACAACTGCTCTCCAATTTGCTGAATATCAGCCAGGCTCTGAGCTGATTTCACATCTTTCTGGACTATAGGAGTGGGAGTTTCTGATTGTGGATTAGTAAAGAATTTCAGGGTGTTTCCTTCCAGTGTGGAATACCACCTTAAACTGGAAGGAGGGTTGATTTTCAGAAATAGAAAGGACCCCTCATCACCAGTCTGTTGTCCTACTGCTATTACTGTCACGTCTGGAGTTTGGTTGTTCTGGAAGTGAAATTCTACTTCGTCAGATTTGTGTTCAACCATGTGGCAGGTGCCGTTTAAACTAACATGGTTGACACTCTGTTTTAATTTTATTGGTCGGCTAGTCTGGGTCCAGAGGACCTTGTTTACACAATCTATTAGGGGTGACAACCTTCTCAGGAGGTCATTCCCTAGTAAACAAGGGGTGCCCTCTGGCGTCACTACTATGACCGGGTGTTTCACCTTGTGTCGCCCAATTTTAATGTCCAAGTCTGCAGTCCCCTCAATGGGAATTTCCTTCCTGTCAAAGTTCTGCAGTTGTCCAGGAAGAGAGGTGAGAGGAATTCGGTAATTCTCCCCCCTTCCTGATTTTAGTTCCTCAAAGGCCCTTTTGGACAGAAGGGTAGCTTGGGATCCAGTGTCCACCAGTGCCAAAATTGTACCCTGCCCCTGTACTTGTACCGGGGCATAGTATCTTCCCTCCTTCTCCTCAAGGGGGCAGAGATAATGCACATTTTTGGACAACTGGTGGGCTAACTTTCTGGTTTTGAACATTGCTAGCGAAGAGATTTGGGCAGAATTCTGTGGAGAGCCTTAGGAATCTGAAAGAAAAAGTTGGCTACTGGAGATCAGAGCCATTGTGGGTTCCCCTGGTTCCGGTTCTGGTCCGCCCCCCCTTTTTGGAGGCAGTCACCAGGATGGGTTTGAACCAGGGGATTTTGGTATTGTCGGTTCTTGGATGAGATGATGGGCGGCGGTAGCTCAGTCTCCACATCTCCCCAGTCTGAATTGGCATCCCTTGGGACCCATTTTTCCTTGGGAGGAGTTCCCCCATCTCTGAAGGAGAAGATCCTTTTCCCAGTATCTTCTGAGGATCCCTCTCCCTCAAATTGGAAGACCTGTACCTCCTACACAAAGTGGGTCTGTTTGGGTCCTTTGTTTCTCCTACCTCCTCTCTGCTCCTTGGGCGGCAGACTTTCAGGGGTAGGAGATTTTGTTTCCGGTTCCTGGTTTTCCAGGGGCTGTTTACAAGTTGGGAAGGAAGCTTCCTCCAAGGCTTACACCCGCCTTCCCCTTGTGCCTCCTCCCTGGGAACCGGTGGGTTATCGGGGTGCTGCCCCCGTCATTGTTCTGGAGCACCAGGTCCAGAGTTTGGGGCATTCTGCGGTGGCATGCTCGTCTGAGGGTTCTGTTGAGCCCTCAATATGTGACCCAGATCCCGTGCCATATTTTGGACCTGGCGCTCAAGTTGTGAAATCCGCTCAGGCTGATACGGGGCTCTATTTTCTCCCCTGGGCTGATCCCGGGAAGGGTAGCTATCCCTTCTCTGGTAGTACCCCTGGTTGGGAAGATTTTGGTACCCCTCCACCCTTGGCCTCCCCTCTCCCGGATTAGGTTGTCTGGGCTCAGGGAATTGGGGAAAGAAGGATGGATGATTTTGGGGCTGGACATTGGGTGGATACCTGGGGAAAAAGTTCTGCCCAGGATTTGGAGAATTTCTGCCCTCCTGTGGGAAGTTGGGAGGGAAGTTCCCTGGGTTAGGTGCTTGGCTGGATCCCCCCCCCCTTGGGCTGGAGGAGTCCACACATAACCCAGGATTGGTTGGTTTCCCTTGTAGCGGGGAGTTACATAGTCAGGGGAGCGGGGGACCCCATTTGTGGGACTACCTCCTCGACTCCCTGTCTGTGACTGGCCCAAGGGCCTTCTGGGCTGTGAATTATTTGGTGCAGGCAGGTTTTTAGGCCCCCCCATCTCCAAATCTAAAACAGGGGCAACCTTTACCTCTGCCACCTTGGCAGCAGCAAGGGTGCTGTTGGTTTTGGGGTTTTTCGGCGCATTATTTTTATTTTCGATGGGCTTCTGCACCTCATAGATCCGGGTAGCCTGTTCAATGACCCAGTCTAAAGATCTTTTCTCATGAAAATCTCTCACGAGCTGGGTCATTATGTATTTGGGTAAGGCATGGAAAAACGTATTGATAAATTCTCTGCTATCCGTGCGTACCCTTCTGGTGGTCTGCGCAAAAGCACGCTTTAATTCTTGCACAAACTCTTGTGGGGCCTGATCCTCCCCACATTGCAAATTGTAGGCTGCCTTGCGAGCCTCTTGAGGATTTCTGTGCACAGAAAAATGTTTCAAGATGGCCGCCCTGTATGTGGACCACCTTGAATGGTTTTGATCCTCCAGCCCCGCAAAGAAACTGGAGTATTCTGGTGAGAAGGTCCACTTTACATATTGAATACAGCTTTGGCTGTCCTTCAAATGGAAAGTCTCCATCATTTGCTCATAGAGCTCCAAGTGTTCCCAAACAGAATACTTGGCGTTCTTATGATAAGGCGTGATGACACTCCTTATTGCCTTTATTTGTTTCAATGGGTCCTTAAGCAAGGCCCCTTTTGCCTTATTGGCCTTTTTGATTCGGGTAACCCTGGTCCATTCATCCTCCGACTCAGAAGCGCTGCTCCCAGAGGTGCCTGTCTGATCTTCCAGGTTTTCCCGGATTCTGCAAGCCTGGGAATGGCTGGCAGAATGTGGGGACCTGGTCTCCTGTGTCCTGTAATGCTCAGAGGAGTCTTCAGATCCCTCCTTGCTGCCAGGATTTGATGGGTACCCCCCCACTGACCTAACTGGGCAGAGGCTTTCAGGATGCCCTTAATGGGCCTACTCTCCTGGGGCTCCCCACTAAATTGCACTGTGCTTGGGTGCCCATACCCGGATGCCCGCCCATCCATTCCTGGGAGGTACTAGCCTATGAGCCCCATACTTCTAGCTGGATAGTAATCTACCGTCTCCGTGGCCCTGGGCTCATGTGCGCGAGGGGACATGGGGGTGGCAGAGTCCAGGGACTGGTAGAGATGAAGGCCTCTGGTCCCAGGGCTCCTGAGGTTATGCTCAGGCGTTTCCCTTTCCCATCGCACCTCGTCTCTATCAGCCCCTCCTTCCTGTTGCAATGCAAGAGCCTGCGCTTTCAGTTCCTCAGTTAAGGCCTTACTAGACTCTATCAGTCTCTCCTGCATGACTACCTGTTGCTGGAGCCTATCATTGTGCTGAAAGAGAGCCTCATTTTCTCTCTGTGCCTCCTGATTGATCCTGGAGTACTGGGCCAGTCTCTGCTGCAGGAGGGTTACCTCCTGAGCTGTGTCCCTATTGGCCTGCTCCTTTCTTGCCAGAGCATCCTCCACCCTCCTGGTGTGCTCTAACAAGTTCTGTTGTTCTTTTTGGAGGTCACCCAGTCCCTGGAGGACCAGGTGATTTTCTTCCATTATTCCTTTTTAAGTGGCAGACTTCCTGGCCTAAGGTATCCCTTTCCTGACTAAGAGCCTGCATCTGTGCCGCCAAGTCGTCCCTTTGCCTTTGGAAGGCACCAGCTTTCTGGCGCTCCTGGTCAAACTCTGCCTGGGTATCCAGGTCTTTCAAAATCAGTTTATTGCTCTCTGCCTTCTCCCTATCTAGGTGGCTTTGCAGGGTGACTACCTGCTCGGCACATGCCCTATTGAAATCTAATTGTTGCTCCAGCTTTTTCTGGCTCTGCAGTGGGGAGTCCAAACCTTCTTGGTACTCCTTCTGCAAGGCCAGAAATCTGGTATCCTGGTCCGCCTTTTCCTGTTGCAGCACATCCATATCCTCCTTTATTTTAGTGATGTACTGTCTGCTGTCCTTTTCTGACTCCTGGCTCCTGAGCAGCCTCTGCTCAGAAGAGTCTAGATCAGATTGGGCCTTCTCTAACGCCATCTGTTGCCTATTTGCCAGATCTTGGCCTTCAGCACATTTGTCCTGTATGGCTCCCATATATAGATACAAATATGCCGCTATCCTGGCAATCTTATTATGTTCATCTTTGGCTTTAGGGGCCATATATAGTTCACTCAGGGCCACATGTAGGGGACCCTGATCTCCCCATTTATCTGACCCTGTTTCAGTGACCTGTTGCGCGATTGCCTGCAACCAGACCGTTTGGTCCTGATGAGTCCACTCACCTCTCACAAATAGCTTATGTAAGAAGTGCTCTCTGGCTATTTTCATATCTACCAAGGTCGTCATTCTGGAATTTGAGTTCCTTCCTGATTTACAGAAGTTTGTATACAAAGTTGATGCTTTCACAGTGTAAAACTGCGTGGTGATCTAACCGGATATGTGTATCTGGTCAGTTGGCACACTGTATTAATCTGCACAAGTGGTAAATCTAACCCAGAATATCCCGGCTCCGAGCCCCCACTTTGTAAGAGGATTCAATTCAACACTACAACCAAGTCAATGCCTAGTCTGGGATGCTGAGGAAAACCCTTATTAGTGTATTTTTATGTCCAGTTCAGTACTCTGGATGACCACCCTTGTATAACACCTCCCTCTTAGAATCCCCCTGACCCCACTGAGCCAAGAAGTAGGTTTGTTTTGCAAATTAAAAGGTTTATTTGAGAATTTAAACAATATATATATATATCACACTTTATAATAAATTATTATCTGATAGTACACTTAGACATATGATGTTGATCAACAATGGGTAATCTGGCACTAGCACACTTCTTTACAATCAATGAGGAGTTAGTATAGGATGGATAAAGTAGCAAAAATACTTTTATGATTTCAAGGGAAAAGCAATGAGGAATAAAATGCAGTATAGAAATACTTGATATGATTTTAGCAACAGATAAGAAAATCACTTTTTTTCTGGCAATTCACCCCCCTCCCCTATGCAATGTAAGAAATGGAAGGAGATGGAAAGAGGGGCACACAGTTCTCAGGAATGCAATAAAATACAATACGAAATTCAGTTCCCCCCCAGCAAGCTTAGAGGAAACAGGTAGGAGTTTGAAACACAGGCCCAAAATGCTTTTAAATGTGATGGCAATGGATGGGAAAATGTGCCAACTGATTTTAATTACCTCTAGAGATTCAGGGTGAGTGGGAGGTGCGTGTTGGTATGAGTTCAGGCTCACTTTAGCAATGCTCTGAGTTATTACCAAGTTGCAAACGGATTTTAACAAAGGAAAGAATGGAGCTGCTATTTTGACAAGTGGAGAAATTGAGCCAAAATCGTAAATCGCGGTAAATTCCGTGAGTGCGTGTCTCGCGATTGCGGAAGAAGTATAAGGATTTGGAAAGCCTAGATTCAAAGCTTTCAGAGGAAAGTTAAATTTTGTTCCTAGCCCAAACGGTTCCAGAGATACGGACGATTAAATAAAGGTAGATTTTTGGATTTAAAGTAAAACTCAAAATGACAAGTGACAGCTTGCAGCTTCAGAATTGACAGGTGACAGTTGTGCAGCTTTACAAATGACAGATGACACGATTTCTAGGAGGCTGTTCTACTTAGGTTAAAATAGTTTGGATTAGATTATTTTAACTAAGAGATTGGTTCTGCACAGTTCTGCTAGGTACTCACAATATACATTTGAAATAGGCCTCGCCACGGATCTGGTCAGGTTTTGCACTGGATCCGGTTCTGGTCTCGGCACTTCACAGCGATCTGGGTCAGCTCTGCTCTGCTGGTCTAGCCTTTCTGGATTCTGGATGTAACACTGCTTTCTGGGTACTGCTACAGGTTCTGGAGATTGATGGATTTGAAGTCTGGATTTCTGGATGTGAAGTCGTCGGTCAGCATGCTCCGCAGCAAATGGAATTGAATGTCTCTACCTGTCCCAGCAGTCTCTTTTTATGTGTTTTGGAAAGAGGGTGTGTGCGTTGGTCATAACTAAACCTGCCCCTCTCACTTGTCATTGTCCCAATTCTCCCCTCTCCCATGATTGGGGGAAGGAAATGGATTGTCAGCATGATGAAGTCTGTTTATGGGTCAGAGGATCCTCCCCTGGTCAGTTTGCCCACAAATCTATATTTGATTCAAATACATCCTTCCCAGATATACAATTTGTTGAAATTACATGTGCACATTATATATTCCTTATGGTCCATGCTTGTCCGCCTCTGATCTTCCTGGGGGCTTGCATTCAAAAATGACAACATTTTGCGCTTTTTAAATGGTTTTGCAATATCGGACATTTACCCAAAATTACACACATGTGCGCAAGGAGTATGGACATTAATTGATGAAGTGTCAGATTTTTAACATGCAGACATTTGGAGTGAGACCCTATTTTCCGCTAGCAACCCCCAGAATACACCACAGGGTCCTAACGCCTCTCAAAATGTTCACAGAAAAATCACAAAAACAATGATATTACTTATATAATTCTGACAAGTCCGCACTATGAGTTATCTATCTTTTTAAAATTATGCCCTGGTCAAAAAGTGGTGTGGCTTCCCACATCACAGGGTGGAATAACTGGTTTATCCACTTCCCCCAAGCTCAGCTGCTAGCAGAGGCACTGCCCCTCCCAGTTTCCCCTAAGAGGAAGCCACTTTTACGACGCCCCCAATATAACATTTGCCTGAGTCCAGGACAGGCCTTTGTTCAACTCCCTGTAGTCCCTAGCTGCTCCACCCCTAATCTAATCAGAGAGGTGACAACTCCTTTTGGCAAGGGGAAGAGTGGCTGAGCAGGTTTCAACTCCTGTTGGGGGTAGTTGTCAGGCAGAATCCAGTTTCATTAAGCCAGGTTTCAGCTAAATGTCACTTTTTGTTCCCAGTTTAAATCACTTACAATTTTTACATATACATTAAATAATTACTTCCTTCAAGTCATTTCAGAATATAGTTTTACATTGTATCCACCTCTTAGCAAGTCTTTCCTTGGTCTGGTTTTGTTTCATTTGTTCAGTTTTACACAAAAGTCTGGTGGTTTTAAAACGCGGGCTTTCAGATAGTGGTGAGTACTGGTAATGCAACCATTTTTGGGATTAAGAAAATGAATTCCCCACAGTTCTGAGTTGCTTTTTTGGCAATCAGCATTGCCATTCCCAATGGTTTCAGGCTACTATGTGTGTAGCCCAATGGTGGTTTTAGGCAGTGCCCTCCTGTGCTCACAACATAGGCAAAAATGGGTGGCAGCCTATTCTTCATGTTTTCCCTGTGCACTCTCTGGGGAGTTCTGGCCATCATGATGTTTTCCATGCCAGTACTGCACAGTTTTATTGTAGGGCTTGGATGCATGGGTAAAAACATCCCACAATATCTATACATCGACACTGCATTTCCGCAGTGCAGTCTGCAAGGACGTGAACTTGTGCTGTAGTGTCGGGTGAGCTCACATAGGAATGGCACTACTCATATGCCCACTGACAAATCGTATTCAAGAGAAATTAATATATCCATCGTTCATCGGCCCCCTGGATAGTGGGCGGGACGGACAGCTGTTATGTTTTATTAATGGACTCCTGTCACATGTGGAAGCTAAAGTATCAATAACCCTGCAAGCACTCTTCTCTGAAGTCAAGTCACACTCTGTTTAAACAGCGCGCGGGTCCCACAGAATGTAGTCCAGATGAGCAGAGCACGAGAGAAGGGCACGCAATACGAATACGTGGCAACCATGATCAGAGTGAAAAGACTCCCAATAATAACCAATGCGCATATTCGGTTTAATAGGTTGCATGTCTCTCTTTCCAGTCTGAACAAAGCAAAAACAAAGCAAAACCTTCCATCACGTCGCAAACACCTACGTCCAATTCCCATTGATGCATGAAACAGTGATAGATTCAATTGGATGTGACATGTTAGCAAATTAGCACACACGAACGTATCCTAAAAGATGGGACATTTGTGCACTCCATAATACCAGAATGCTTGATATCCTTATGATTGCGATAGGAAGAACAAAGGCATTTGCTCAAATGCCTGCACTTCATCCCCTCCCTCTTCCCTCGCCCTAAACCCACTGTTCCCTTACTCCTTACTCCCTCAGCTGTGGTTAATTGTCCCTTTGGTGGGCATTTAGATAGAGTATGTTGTTTGGGAGCGGCAAATACATTTCAAATGCAATCTTCTTCAATGAAAACTGTGCTTGGATATTTGCATGTCAGTGTTGGGTAACTTCATAGGGACAGATTCTCAAAAGGTTTCTTTTGTTCTGAACAGGTTTCACTCCCTTGCATCCCAAGAGGCTCACAAGAGAGTGAAATGCACACCTGTTCTGTGCTTGATGATGCACAAACAGAGAATTGAATGTGTAATAGGACTTGTGTGTACACGTATCCTTATGGACCTCAGCATGTACACAGAAAAGAGTGTTTTTCATAAGCAAATTAGTGCATATGAGTCTAGTACTCTGCCAGATTAGACACACTGGAGACTACCACAGGCTTAGCAGACACTTCTCGCAGCATATTCTGGATTCTCCTAGGGATCTATCTCGTCTAGGATGTGCCTGTTCCTTCAGCAGTTTCACATGCGCTAGATTTCCCAAAGGCATTCTTCTTTGAAAAACACATTCTATACAATTGGCACAGGAGCAATCGATTCAAGAAGGCACTAAAAGTATGATTCATAAGACTTCACTTAAATGAGCTTCTCCCTGAGTTATCACCCTTGATAATACTTCAAATATTTGTTTTAAGACATTAATTAGGGCTAAAAGCAATGACATTTGAGTGTTTGTCATTAATCTATTCCATAAGAAGTTTCCATTCACACAGGAAATTGAATTTATGTGTGATTTAAAATGTATGATTCGATACTTAGTCAATAATGTCGTGCTATCAACTCAGCGCAGTGTTCTTTACAAAGTCTACATGCTCTAAATTCATAAGGGATCTTAAGCTGTGGGCCTGCAATTTCCACCGTAGGAAGACAGCTTAAACTTAACTTCAAATACCATTGGCAAGTTGTTGCTGAAGGACATGTTTTCAATTAAAGTCACAAATTGTCACCTTGTACGAACAATAAACTTTGTGTGTTATATCTTTTCAGTCTTTATAGGTCTTCAATGTCCCAGATGTTGTCCCATTTCTTAATTCTGTTTGTTAAGAAGCTCAGTGTTACCGTCCTGTTGATATTCATTAGTAGCATAAACTGTGCACACATCTTTCTGAAGTGTTTCATCAAGCCATTTGTATCCGTGTCCTTCATTTGTCTTAAGTGGCTTGTTGTGCCTGAGTTGTCAACTTCTCAGATGTGTAGATATAGAGACATACTCCCATAGATGTATATTGACCACCAAGATTGAAGTCCCAACTCCAATCGAATCACGCTTATTGCCACATATTTTGGTAAACATAAAACCACCTTTACCACTCAACCTTCTAAAATATCAAGAGTTTTTCTATGGCTCAAGGAAGTTAATCCTATACGATTCATAACCATAGGAGTCACCTTAAGCCTAAAAAATGCAATTAAGGGTGTTAATGAGAAAGCACAAACGTGCCTATGCATTACCCTGATCATCGAGGTAAACATTCTTATTTTGTCCTCTAATATTATTTTCTGCAAAGTAAATTGATTCTTAATTTAGAAGAGAACGCCTAAATAGCAACAACCCTCTGTTTCCTGAACTGTAATATTATTAACTTTCCTTATGTAACTTTTGTGACCCTTTTATTCTAAATGACCATTATTTTGGATTTATGCAGATTTAAAATTAGGTTATTCATTGCTAAATACTTAGAAACTCCGTCTAACACTTGCTGTAGACCTGCAGGCTTGAAATCTAAGAGGAGAAGGCCATCCATGTAAGCTATTACATCAATTCTCAGGGAACCACATCTCAGAGGGTACGTATTCCACTCATTGCTGCACTGCCATAGATCGGACATATACATATTAAAAAGGGTTGGGGCTAGGATGCAACCTTAACATACTCCTTTGTTAACAAATATGTCTCTTGAATGATCACCCTCTGCATGTAATCTAATGTTAACACTAATAACTAAATAGAGTGTCTGCAGCATCCTCAACGAGCCTACCCAGTTTTGCCAGTTTTGTCTATAACTTGCCTCAATCTACATTATCAAAAGCTAAGGACAGAATGAGCACAGCTACATATAAAGTTCTGCCAGTGTTACTTGAGCTAAACCTGATGATAATGTGAGACCGCTGATCGTAGTGCTTAGTTTGTTTCTATAATCCATCTTTCATTTTACTAATTACGCTGATGATACACAGTTGGTGTTTGAGCTTGAGGGAGAATATCAACTAGATAAGGAAAATATTACAACCATCTACAATCTGATAGACAAATGGATGGAAGATAATTGGATGTGCTTGAACAGTAAAAAAACTGAGCTTATGATTTTCGGCTCCTGTCAAGCAAGGGGTAAGCTCGGAAAAGCATTCGAAGAGTTTACTATTAAAGACTCATGCATTAAGGTGGTCTCCCACATTAAAACACTTGGGATGATGCTGGAGGCGTCCCTGGGATCAGAATCCCAAACTAACTATCTTCATAAAAATAATGCATACTATATTAGGCTATTGAGAGCTATATGCCCTCTTCTGACAGAAAATAAAGCGGCCACAATAGACAGGGTCATTATACTGGCACGCCATGACTATGGCAATTCACTGTTGCTGGGAGCTTCCGAAAAATGCATCAGAAAATGCCAGATAATGGAGAATAATGCAGTCTGGGTCAGAAAAGGCATCGATAGAAGAAGTCATGTGACAGAGGCTAGAAGATCACTCCACTGGCTTAGAGTCGAGGAGAGAATCCTCTTTAAATCCATGACTCTAGTACACAGATGTCTGTACGGAGTGGCCCCATCCTATCCTAGAGCCATATTCACACGATACATCCCTAATAGGGCCCTAAGATCTCAAACATCAGGCAAGCTACAGATACCGCAGGCATCCCGAACTATGGATGCTGGGAAATCTTTCCCGGTTCGAGCAGCCCAGCAGTGGAACAACCTCCCAGTTACCCTAAGAGCAGAGCCAAATCTGTTAATCTTCAAGAAAAATCTGAAGACTCATTTCTTCAAATAATGTGCCGCTCCCTAGCTTTCCACCCACCATCTGCATAACATTAATTTGTCTCTCTGCGCCCTGATGCCTGCGGGCTACCGAAGCATTACAAATAAACATATAAATCAAAATAAATAAATAAGGAACTCAGGATTTCCTGTATATTAACCCGTTTGGTGATTTCCCTTAAGAGCAAACTGGCAAAGATTTTCGAAGATGCATCAATTAAAGAAGTTGGTCTGTAGCTCATTTGGTCCGTCCTTAACCCTGTTTTGAAGATTGGAACAACTATGGCCGTCCTCCAGGAGGATGGAATATTACCCATCTTTGCAATGTTAACGAACGGTAGGGCTAACATTTCTGTCCATGATGATGGGTTGTATTTTAGGAGACTATTCATAACTTTGCCTGGCCCACAACCCCTAGAATGTTTCAATTTGTTAATTATGTATATGATTTGTTCTTTATCAAAGTTGTTAGCTGGCCTAAGATTGATGTGCTGCTGAGTTGGAACTGGATTGAAGGTATACTCAGGTCCCGTGGTGCCACTGAACATAATTATGACATCCACTGACAACGAACTGCTGCTGTCTCTTACCATGAGGAAGGGCCTTGTGAAACCCAAGATCTGACTGTACTGCGCCCAAGAGCATACTACCATATCCAATGTCCATTCTTGTTTTCTGCTCAACGGTGTTCCTGACATGGCTATGAAGCTGAATTTAAGCCATCTTGAACCTGTCCTGTTGTCTCTGCCTTTGCCTGATCTAACTTTCGTTGGAAGCATGAAACCCAGAACCTGCAAGTCACCTACAGCCAAGTCTACATTGACCTGTGTTGCCATGCCAATTCTCTGTGCCTTGCTGTCAGTGGTGTTGCTCATTGGAGTCTGGTGTTTGAGATGCCGAAATATTGTTAGCACTACTACCCCAGTGACTTGCATTGGGAAAAGTCTTTAATTTTAAAACAAAACTCACTTACCGGAGCAAAGGTGGTGGAGCCTGGGTCAGAAGTCTACTCTTTGGTTAGATCCTGGGTACGGGTAGTATAACACCTCCATAGCTGCCGGGCACTTTTGGACATTTTTACAGTGACTTTATTCAAGAATGTGCTTAATGAAAACAACTGCTTGTAGTACAATAACCTATCATAAATGTAGGGCTGAACGTTTAAAGTGTTGCTCTTGTCTCTTAAGTAGTTCTAAGCTAGCTAAATATATAGAAACACGTCTTAACCCCCTCCTCCGCTTTATGTATATACAGAGAGTATATCCTATTAACCACATTGTAATCAAAAATGGGGCATATATGTTTAATGGTGACTTTAATACCAGTAATCAGATGATTTTACTGATTGCATGTGTCTAACAAATCATACGTTTTGTACTTAACTGTGTGGATTTACAGACATGGGCCCTCATTACAACCTTGGCGGAGGACCATGGTGCTACTAGCACCATGGTCCATGCCGCTAAGGTTGCAATTCCGCCATGGTGGTTGGCGGAATTACCGCCCCATTCCAAGGTGAGTGGGGCGGTAATTCCCCATTCACCAATGGCCCCTTCCCCATTCCCATTTTTGCCCCATAGGGCATAATGGGAATGGGGAAAGGCGATAATTACGGCACCGTAAATTACGGTGCCGTAGTTATCGCCAAGGTCCCTTTGCGGCATGGCTTTTAACGGCTGCAAAAAGCAGCCGTTAAAAGCCATTGAGCAAAGGGAACCTTGTAATCAGGCGTTAAGGGTCGGCGCCATTTACGGCGCCGTAAACCCCTTAACGCCTGAGTCGGAATGAGGGCCATGGTCTTATTAACTCTACATCAAACCAAGCCTATCGAGTTCTGAGTCCAAGCCAATCTGCTCAGCTAAGTTACCGTTGAGAGTTTGTTCTAACACTGAAGTGTAAAATAGTCGTACCTTAAACTTGGCTTCTGAGAACCCCTCGTCATTATAGGTTCTAAAAAAAACCTCTTAACAATGTCACCTTGCATCTTGAAGCTATCTGGGTCAAGGGCTGAGGCAATCCTTCCACATGTATGTCCCACACTGACATATGCATGGATGGGTCGACTGCAGTGCCAAATGCCTGCCTCCAGGTCAGCCTGTTGCACGCACGCTCCTTGGAGAATCCGGGTGATATGCATCCGGGAGAGAATCCTGAGCGGCAAGTCTCCCCTCTCATTCTGCTCCCACGTCATGTCTGTGAATCCTTCACTTGTTTTTTGTTTTTTTTTTCTCTCCCAATTGATGTGCAATATCCCCTTGCATGCAGATATTCCTGCTATCCCCATCCGCTGTCACCGTCCCATCTCGTCTCTTTAAACTGGCCTGACTACGCGCATTGGAATCATTTATGGAAGCCTCAACTGTTGGAAATAGTTGGACATTATTAAAGTGATGTAGGTAACAGGCTATGTCCAGGAATGTAAGTTTCACATTCAAAACATATTTTTGCAATGTGGTGTTGCTGAATCGTGGAGGTGGGATGTTTGTTCACATGAGCACATCATGCGCATACGTGGTGTTTTCACTAGACAGCCCCCACACACGCCCACCTGGACAGCCGTTAGTGTGAGGAGATGGAGAGAGCCGAGGAGAAAACACTGGGCTGCGCGCCCTGCAAGTTGAGGCTGCATCCCAGAGACGGTGGGGGGATTTGGAAAGGCCCGCAGGTATGACACATGCACGTGGGCAAATGTTCAGAATCCATACTTTCTTGGCGTGCTGAACCGGATTTAATTGTCCATGAGTGTCATTTCCTGTTTTGGCATTTTTGTTGTCGGATAATTAGGGACAGATGCAGAGGACACGTCAGGTGTAAACAAAGCGCGTGGCGCCTGTGGTGTGACTCACAGCTCCATTCAAGAAGTTGATAAACCCTTTGAAAGTCTTGCTCATCCGTATGGCGCCTCGCTTTTACTTTTTCATTTAAAACAGGCCTCGTATTTATAGTTTTCCGTACATTCACCTGGCTTGTCATTTCCAAATAGTGCCATATGTGTATTCAGGGTAGAGGTAAAGCAGATGATTGAAACACCTGATTCATGGAACTGTTTTATAATGCGCAATCCCATAGGAAAACGTTCCATGAATTAGGCCCCTATTGTATTGGTCCTTTCCTCGACTATCCAGCAATTCCCAAAAAATGGGATTAAACGGCTTCAAAGATAACACAGTTGAATCTCTGCTTTGCATGAGAAGAACATGCCATATTTGCTCAGCAGCTAGCATTGGGAATGGTGCGTTGTTCACCACCCAGCGGCGTAGACAGGGTAGGGCCTAAGCAGGCAAGACCCACCCAAAATCTGTAAATGCCCACTCAGCAGCACTCTGTGGGGATTTAAAGGTGTTAATGCCACTGCGTTGGGCACAACTACATTAGCTTCAGGCCCGGCTTGTTAGACAATCCTGGCTGCACCTCTGTTCACCACTGACCCATCCCATGCACGCTAGTGCCTCCTGTCACGCTTTCTCACCAAGGGTATATGTTTCTCCATGCATGCATCCTCGTGTCAGCAAATACAACATATCTTACATCTGACGTGTCTCCCTAACGTTTTTACATTACTTTACTTGGAAGTAGACTTTAAATGGGCATTGAATGATGGTTCTCTCCCAACTTCATCAGTCTAGAGGGTTCTGAACTGTTCAGCCAATCGTGGTGTACTTGCCAGCCAAATGTATGCTGTATAGTGAGATTGAAAAACCACTATATCTCCCCTGACCAACGATAATGTTGTTTTATGTAGACATTCAGTCACGGGGAATGTACAACGAGGTGCGTCACGCTTGGAAATAGAATATAGAACCTAGATTCAACCAACCTATACAATTCGTGCCCTGATATGTTGTATGTGTATTGATGTCTGCTACATACTGTTGTTTTCCTCATACCACAAGCTGCAGGAATGAAGACTTTATAGCATCACAGGAACGATAGTTCAGATACTGTGGCAGATATTATTCACACGCTAAGCTGAAACACACATCATTACCACTAAGCATTGGAAAGAATCTGAGATGGTAAAATATACAACTTCAGTCCCACAGTGCATTCGATACATGAATTTAGATTGCCTGCAGCAGATAGAACCAATATTACATTCCAGTCAGGCTTTCTGGATATCCACAAGGAGTGCGTGTGAATGATATGTGCTGGTCAATTAATTTCAGGGTGGATATGTATTTGGCCAGGACAGCATCTGGACATGCAAGCATATCCCATCCATCCACCCGCCGGCAGATCTCCCCAGTGGATGCCCACTTCTCAGATTGCTAATGGCAGTGCCCAGTTCATGCTGGCATCATCATTCGTCATTGGGATCACCATGGAATAGTTGGAGAGAGGGATGAGGGTAGTGGGGAGCGCATGGAGTTCACTTTATCCTCACCAACAGAAGTTTTAAATAAAGTATAACAATATTCCCATACAAGTCAGGTTTTGAAAAGAATGACAAATATCACCTATGTTTTCCCCTCTTGCATTTTCTAATCACTAAACAGACCAATTTGGACCAAAAAGGTTTGAAGACATACACATTAAACACGTCAGGAAAAAATCCTTTTTTAATTGAGAAGATAATTATTTAGAAGTATATGGGCAGTATTCTAGAAGAGAGGGTTTGACTGTGCTGCAAGGTGTGAGATCCACACTGGTGCCAACATGAGAGCACCACCTACGCCAATACTACCATGCATTCTTCTCCCATAACTAACTTCCAGACAATGACCTAATACAAGAAGCGCTCTCCATGTTGTGTGACGTTGTGTGTCATATCACGACTCTACAGAAGGAAGCACAACAATGATATTGTAAGTCACTTTCAAGATACTAATTATCATTTCAAGGTCCCCAGGGGAAACATTAGAGAATACAAACTGAAATGTAAGGAGCTGGAATGTTAGAATACTGGGTGATACTTTGACGCCATGCTGGAAGTACAAGTACTAGATTTATGGGATCACAGACCAAATCTGACATGTATTCTTTGCATGGTAGTATTACAAAAAATAGAGTGAGGGGTCAGTCACGAGGCAATCATAGGTGTGTATACTCTTTCCTTAAAATGGCTTATTTTTCTTTTTTTTTTCTCACCCAGGCTTATCAGCTCAGTTAAAGTCTGCCATGCACATGAACATTATACAATCTTTTTTGCCACTACTCATTCATTTGATGTTTCATTCTAAATTAGTACCCGGCGAGGGCGCAATCAGAATGAAAGAGCCATTCTGTTTGACCAACGCCGAATCGTTACCAGGCCGGGAATCCCTGTCGGGATTCCACGGCCTTTGTCCCAGGCGGGGGGCCTGGCAGCCCCTCAGCCAATGAGGAGGCTCGAAGCAGGGCCATCCCCGCTCCGAGGCTCCCCAAGGCTGAGAGGCTACCTTTGCCCCCCGCCGGGGACAGAGCTAAGGCTTTTTTATTTTTTTTACCCTCCCTCCCATCCCCACCTCACTTACCTTCTATGCCTTGGTCCCCGGCGTGGGAAGATGAAATCCTCCAGCCGTGTGAAGACTTGGAGCGGGATCATCCCCGCTCCGAGCCTCCACATGGCTGGAGACTTCCATCGCCCCCCGCCGGGGACCCAGGTATGTTTTTTTTTTTTTTTCCCTTTCCCCTCCCTTCCACCCAACCCCACTATCCTTCTTTTTTTCGGGAGCGGACGAGCTAGAAACGCTTCTGTTTCCAGCGTGTCCGCTCCCGATGGCCGCCGTGGAAAGGGAAAATGGACTCTGTTTTCCCTTTCCATGGCGGCCATTTTCTTTGACCTCTTTTTTTTCCCAAAATGCTGCAGCGTTTCGGGAAAAAAATAAAGCTTTTAGTGGCTGGGGTACTAATAGCTATGTGCCCCTCGCGGCAGGGGCATTACCGACTCTGGTAATGCCCTAGGGCCTTCGTTAAGGCCCTCGCTTCGCTCGGGGCCTATAACTATGGGCCCCGGGGCATTACCTGAGTCGGTAATGCCCCCGCCGCTCGGGGCATATTGCTTAAGTGTGTACTTTTTAAACTTGTTTAATCAACAATAAATGTGTATTTTATTTAAAGCATTCATTTATGAAATATTGATTCTTAAAATGTACTAGAACTAGGTCTGAGCCAGACAATGAATGCAATCTTAAACCACCAGAATTTTGAGCTGCTCAACTCCCAGAAACTCCACTTTTCAGCTTTGGGCTCTAAGAGGGAGGGCAGTTTCATGCCATTCCCTACAGGACTCTGTAACTTGCCCCACTGCTCCCTGACAGCATATTATGCCCTGATAGGGCCTATTACTGCTATTTCCACTGCTTTTGCACTCAAAATCGAATAAAGGGATTAGGGGTGCAGTTGAATGCGTGGGACGGGTTATGGAGAATATGCAATGGAGCCATGGGGTAGATTGTTGAGGTCTGAGGGACTAGATAACCCCTGAAAACCCCAAAGTGATCTGTGGAATTTACAAGGTGGACAAACCTTTGGCTTTGTGTCACAGAAAACAATTCTCCATGTCAATTTTAGGGACGTTTGTACGTCCATAATGAAAACATGAGGACGCAACTCAATTCAGTTTGTCAAATATTTAGAGCAGAAGAGACAGATCCCCAACATACTATTGCCTGAAGGATGTTGAAAATGCATGTTGTTGTCTAACTAATCTCCTTCAGTCATTACCTCTCCTATTTTCTACCAAATCTCAAATCTTGTTTACTCTGTGTACTTCTATTATTGCTGTAGCCAAAACACACTTGAATGTGGATATCTGGATAAACGTAAGCCACTATTGTGTGTATGTGGGCATTGTAAAATCGTTCAGTTTTTCATGATGTTTAATGCTGTTAGTAGGTTAAAGCTAATAATCTTTTTGATATTGCATTTGCAATTAGTGATATTGGGCTTCTTCCCAAACAAATCACTCCAGCAGATAAAATGTAACGCAACTAAATAAAAGGTCACTTTAATTTCATTATATCTACAAAATGTTCTTACTTTTGTGAATGTGTTCATCATTTGAAACTTTGAATGATTCTGTCTGGAGCAGGTCAAATGTTGTTTGAAGGTATTACATCCTACGCTTTGTGATTCACATTTCAGACCCATAATTGTTTTCTTGGACCATTGTGGGCATGCATGAGTTAAGGCTGTTTGCTAAATACTTGTCACACTTTTCTATTCCATGTCAACTACTGAAAGCAGCCCAATATGAGCTGCGTAGTGTTGGATAATCATATTTATTAGGACATTTTCAGAAGTTAGATTTGCTCCAGAATCAAGGTACTGTGCATAGTGTTAAAACTAGAAACCTGCAGCAATACTGGGTTCATGTAATCTTGCTTTGATTTCAACAGCACTACATGTACCAATTGGGCTTGACACTTGGCTGCTTGCTCGCTGTAAATGTATTGGTGCTATTTCAGCTGCCCCAATTACATTTGCCTATTTGTGTTGTTGATTTTATAAGAGTTAGATTTAGGACTATTTTCCCACACAATAAATGACATTGTTTCCATTATATTTTCTAGATTATCAACAGCTTGTTAGTATTAGGCCAATAATGTTTTAAATTGTGTTGGTTTCTGTCACCTTTCAGTTTTGAATAGTGGGTGCGTGTTCATCTTCATCATCTTGTTCTTTTAGATTCTTCTCCCATATAAGGTCTTCTTTTCTACGTTTAAGACAACAGCTTTCTTGAGGTTTCAAGGGGTTTTCTTGTTATCACTTTATCCAGATGTGGTGTTCCAGGGATTGCAGATTGGGCTTTTTTTACATCTGTAAGCATCTGTGCAATTTTTAAATGACCTGCCCTCTCAAACGTCCATAAACAGTATATCAGCTGAATAAAGAGATATGCTTTAAGGATACTCCAGATGATATCCAATGTAAACACATTATTTAAAAAAATATCTTGTTGATCACACATTTTTAGAGATACATGTATGTACCAATGCTTGGCATCATAGGGATTTTGTTCGCTGGCAGTCCGTGACCCAATTCATGGGTTTATATTATGTTTCTTTCAATATTATCTTAAACCTTTCAAGCCCTTGACTTCAATACTTTCATATAGCTATTAAGAAGAATTTGTACATCTTAACAGCCTTGAAAAGGTTACCCTCAATTGAAGGGAATTCCCAGATAAATACAAGTGCAATATTAATATTGATCAGCAAGGGTCTCTAAGGTGAAACAACATCAAATTAAAATGGTCATGTGCAATGGAGAGTAATATCTACTAATGTCTAGTGGCCTAGCTAGCTCACCATAGACCATACATGATATAAAACATGCTTGCAATATAATTGATTAGCTTTTTTACTGTTTGTGTCACGAATTTGTTGAATACAAGTTTAACATCTCTTCCTATAATGTAAATCCCCCATGAATGAAAGATGAAATCACCTCCAACAATTTGCTTCATCTTGCATGAAAACATTTCCAATTCTCAGGTTAGAATTCTTGAGTTTGATTGTATAATAACTAACCCACCTCTTGAAAAAGGTTTACTGGAAGCATAATGTAGACCGAGCTTATGGTTCATGATTATAGCTGTATCACTTATATTTGCATATAGAACAGTACACCGAGATGACACACATCCTATGTTGTCTGTATTTCACTATTTAGTTCTTGGATAGGTGTGTTTCCTGGAGCATTGAGATTGCTAAACTCATTGTCACATATCATTTGAAGTAATACTTGCTGCTCTAGCTGCTTTCTCCAAGCCGTAAAGCCATTTATCTTCCAAGAAGTAACTGGTCTTTTGTCACAATGTATTTATTCCATTTATTTTAAAATGTCCCCTACAGCACTTTTTCCTATATTCAATGCACTACTCTCACTCTTAGACCCTGATTCACAGAAGCATTTTATAATGGGGCAATCCCATTGGAAAATTCTCTGTGAATCAGGCCCATAGTTTCTTCACTGTGCTAGTTATTTTTCTTCCATTGATGCTTGTCCTCTGCTTCTGAGCCCATGCTACAAGGCTTTAGAGAAATTCTTATATACCAAGTAACCTAATCACTAACACTCCTTTTGAGGAGGGGCTAAAGGCAAGATTGCCTATGGCACAGGGCCTGGTTCAATTGGCGCTATTGATTTTGTCTTTTCAGAGGGGTCCATCTGTCAGCAGATATTTTTCCATTTGCTGTTGTCTTATTTTGTACCTGTCTTCCCGTATCTCAACTCATTATCTATCACCTTCCTTCATTCAAAATCTATTTGACTCTGGACTTTTAACCTTTGTTTGCATGGTCTTTTTTTAGCCTCTTTCGAATAATTGCATAGTGTATCACACACTTTGCCTCTTCCCATGAGAATAGGCATTTTGCATTGTTGCTACTGAATTCAGTAAACCCTTTTAATTAAACAAAGTATTGGTGCCTAACCTCTGGAATCCATCTATACATGTTTTGAACTCTCCCTATTTCTGGTCAATTATTGTGTAAATATTCTGCTCTATTATACGTTTAAAGTTGTTTGTAATACATCATAATCTGGAATTAAGAAGGTGTGTCAATTGGTCTTTAAAAGAGATTTGGCAGAAGTTGATCATGATGAGTCTAGATTGGGAAATAATTACACCAAACTGACTCGCGTTGAACATGCTGAATATTCGGCCCGTGTTTTCTCCTTCCCCATCATACGAAGGGATTGTTTAAGAAACCCATAGACTTTCAGATCCAGTTTGTCTTCCTTCAGAAATCCAATTAGTTGAATAGCACATTTCTGAAGTTAATGTCACTTTATCTGTCAGGCCAAATCTGTGTTTAGCCAGTGCCATCTTCTAGAATGTCTTGCTTGCGATGAATTTTTAAAATTCTTCTATCAAGATGAGTAAAAGCTGATGTGAGTACATTTGTTTGAGAATAATTGCTATCCATATCTATTTTTTCATGTATGTCTAAAAGGTATGTTTCCACAAGAAGCCTGAACTTGAAAGTATCATTATTGGAGAGATTTAGGAGAACACCCTGTGCCTCATTTGAAGCGGCTGCTGCTATATTGGTGAATAGATGCACCTACGACTGATGTGCTCATAAATAACTGTTGGCATGTTCAACAACATGCACATCCCCATTTTAATTATCTTCATGATTTTTTATTTATGTAACTGGATGATTTAATGCACCACAGACAGGACCCCTTCCAAGGTAAAGGTGTAAAAAAGATTTGGTGGTAGGCACATGGGTGGTGAAAGAAGATTGAAGAGTAGGAAAAGACAATTCTTGAAATACATGCACATTAATAAGGACTGCATCAACAGTATAGATATATGAAATGGTCATTCGACATTCTCTGGATGATCCCGCCATGTGGCTATGGTTGATCATTAACAGCACGTTGTGACCACATAATTGTGAAAGTCGCTATACAAATGACATATTACATTACATTATTACTGCTTCCAGCACTGTAGTTGAAATCCTTCTCATACTTGTTAAAAATACTTTTTCATTCTCAGCATTAACATCCGTAACCACTAGTTTATGGCGGCTATCATCACTGTGCCTTCTGTTTTCATAAGCCATGTGCGTGAACGGTGTTTCTAATGTTGTTTGTGTTTTGTTGAATTGCCCAACATAGCAAGGCTGTGAGGTTTGGGTCCGAGCCAATATTTTCTGCAATAAATCCCTATGTTATTTATGAAATTGAAGTTATGGTTTTCAAACTTCATTTAATAACAATATTAATACAAGCATACATTCCTATTCTAGACTGGATATAAACCCTAACTCATATAATATTCCACAACCTCTTCAGGTTAACTGCCAAATGCTAACTTGCCTCAACGCACCAAGTACCTCACTGCGTTTAAAAGCTAGTGCCCAATTAGGGGACTCCTATGATGGGACTAAAGCAGTGATAGTGTAGTTTTTGTCATGGTGTCTTATGATGTTTGGTGCATGTTGCAGTTGCCAAGCCGATTTCTGGGTTTGCTCATTCCTCATGCCCTTCTTCAGATAATATTGAGACCTGCCTAACTGCAGTTTAACCTGTCAGAGAGGACTTTACTCACCATTAAATGCCAGGGACCAGGGTTTTCTCTAACCATCAACTTGTTCCAAAATCATCCCCATTAACTAATTAATTAATTCATACATCTTTTATAACACGCTTATTATCGGCGACCAGTCTCTAAGCGCGGTACAGGGATTCAAACTGTGTTGTTCCACGGGATGTATACAAATTGACCTTTTCACAATTGATTGTGAAATGAAGGTAAATTAGGACACATATGCAGCAGGAAACCCCCTGCAGTCCCTCCCTCAATAAAAAAAACTGCCCCCCACCCAATCCCATTATATTATTTATTACCCCAAAACCACCCCACACATATATATAAACAGTTAAATAATGGTAACAGTCAGTTGTGTAGAAGGTCAATTAGGACTACTATCTTTAGGTCCATTAGGACAAAAGATCAATTGTAAAAGGTAAATTTTGGTAATACCATTCTGCACTGTCTTGCTTCCAAGACAGGTGTGTTGTCCATGATCTATTCTCCTAGCCTTCATAATGTTCATGCTTCTAAACAAGCACGATCAGAGCACAAAAAATTGCCCTGAATTCTGGAGAAAAAAAAAAACAGAAGGATCACTGTCATGGAAACAGACACGCAACTCCATCACAAAACGTTGGTGCTCCCATTCTATTTCCAAAGAGGTCAGTACAAGCTCTGACGATGATAAGTAGCACAAAATAGGATACACGGTTGGAGAACAGAACAGGCAATGAAAACACCAAATGGATGTGCATGGAGTCATTCGGTTGTCTTGGGATGATTCCAATACCATCTGGACCCTCCCTACCAAGTACCAATTCTAACAAATCAAGTTGTTCCATGATCTGTGATATTAACTGCTGATCAGAG
Organism: Ambystoma mexicanum; assembly: GCF_040938575.1. Classification (NCBI taxonomy): domain Eukaryota; kingdom Metazoa; phylum Chordata; class Amphibia; order Caudata; family Ambystomatidae; genus Ambystoma; species Ambystoma mexicanum. The sequence goes on along the minus strand of NC_090935.1, from coordinate 693,767,368 downwards.
AGGTCCATTGGTAAATACTGAGTACTTCTGAGGTGGTCAATTGTTTGTGAAAATAAATACACAAAAAGTGCCACTCTTTCAATACCTAATGCAGTAAAGTTCACAATGACACTTTTCTGATCCCATTGTGAATACGTTGTCTATGGCAACCCAAGGGTAAAAGCACTTAATGTACTGCCGTCCGGACACGCTTGCATACATATTTCTGTATTGTGTGTATGCCTAGCGTATAAATGCAATATTCCATGTTCTGTACTGTCAATAATGCATCAGATAACTTCAGCTAGACAAGAGCAGTAACTCTGCTCGCTCAGCCGTGATCCCACAGGATCTCTTTAGAGCTGCACTTTGCAAATTCAAATCCCCAAAACGTTGTCTGAACAGTTCATGTTTACACAATTGGGCAATGACACTGTAAAACCTGCTTGTAAATCCGAAAATGAAATGTTGATTCAAGGTAAAATCCCGGTTGTTCTTATTATTTTTCTGAGACGTGACAGGTTTGCATGAAGACATTCTAATAAAACATTGTTTGTAAAAACAAATTACAATGAAAAATGAATACATATCATTAGCACATTTCGATGTTTGTATATCACCCCAAAGCACTTCTGTATTTATTGGATAATTAAATATGTCTCACGGATTGTAAGTGAAAAACAGCATGTAGAACACTGACAGCTTAATAGTTTTAAATCTTAAGTAATACGTAGTGTAAACAAATGCATAAGTAAATTAATTAATTCATATAATATTTCATCTAATGTGCGTCCCTGCTTTGGGAAACCCTAAACCTTACAACAATCAGAAACCCACAGCTGGAGGCCATTTGTCCCGTGTATGGCTATTAGAAATAGAAAGAGCCCACACTGTAAATGCTGAGAGAAACAGATGATGTTTGACAAAGCGAGAGTTGACAGATGACGAAACTGATCTGAAGGTGCCTGGGTTGGTTATCATAGTGTCAGTGAAATAAGAATCTGTTATGATGGGTTTAGCACACTCTCATAAGTACCATTCTGCACAGCGTGCATGCCATCCGTTTCAGTGGGTTGCAGGAGAGGAAGAGGACTGGAGAATAGCATAGAATTGTGAGGCAGTCTGACTTTCAGCCCATGATCTACCCACCTCAGTGAGTCTGTGGAATAGTAAAACGTATTTGCTTACAGAGTTCATAAGGACCTGTTGGATCTGAATGGATAGACTCAGGCAAATGTATTCATTATTATTTGCTGAGATCAATTACATCGGATATCTTGCCCTTTTCTGAGTGAACTGGTAGCTATGTTGAATATTGAAATTGTAATTGATTATTTATAACACACTTAATACCCAGAGGTTTCTAAGCGTGGACCCGGGGATGGAACATGTGTTGCACCACGTCGTCTTGCTTCCAAGACGAGCGCGTTGCCCCTGAACTATTCTCCCGAGACATAGATAACATATATGTGTGACATTTGGAGCACAGATTTTAGGCTTACCTTTGAAGATAGATGACAGGCATGGAGGTGTGCTCCCTCAGTGAGCATGGGAGACGGTAGAAAACAGTGGCTTTCCTCAACAGAGGTGGCAGTATTTAAAGGACTGGTTGGAATAGCTCACTGTGCATCCCAAGCATACGCCCTGCTGACCAGGAGTTCCAAATCGGATAAGGTGTTTTGGGAGCATGGTTGTAGGGTCTAGGTGAGGAGCTGATAGAAGAACGCAGAAGAATGTTGGCTGTCTTGGACATTATTTTTGGTTGTGGCATCAGGGCATCCAGGTGGAAGATACTGAACTGTGCATACTGGATACACAAGAGGAGGATTTGTAGGGGCCTAACTGAAAGAGATACCTGCTAGGGTTTAATCAGGCACTTGGATTGCGTGCATATGCTCTGGAGCTCTGCTACAGTCTGACCTCTCTGGGACAAGATTAAGAGGTTCATGAATACAGTTCTGGGCCATATTATTAAAGCTTTGCACTGGTGAGGAACAAATGAATTTACCACCAATTCTATTGCTTAGCTATTTGGGAATGGAGGAAACAGATTTAGATCCCAATTTGTATTGTTTCAAAATATTTTCACAAGGGCAAAACGGAAACAGACTGTTTTATTTACTAGGTGTGATGAGTAACATGAAAAGAAATCTAGCAAACAGGTGTATTTTTATGTTATGCAGCAAACATAGTACACACAACACTACGATTTCTTTTAGCCTCGGTGCAAATGTTTTGAGATGATACGGATTGTGACAAAACCCATTTGCTCCATTCTACTTCATCCAGGCATTTGCTCTCACTTTTTAGAACGTGTGCAAATGTTAGATAATATGGCCATTGTACTCACATAGCTGGGGCCAGACTACCAAAGAGCAGCGTCACTTTTTCACACAGTGTGCGTGCCTTTAGCGCTGTTTGCATATCATTCCAAAGCAGCACACAGTAGCCAAGGCTGTTTTATTGCAGGGAAAGGTCATTCTTTTGTGTTGATTGTGTTAGGGTAACCTTGGCTCTTGTCAAAACAATCTGGGAGCGCAGTCCATTGTGGGTGCAATGACTGACAAATTAGCTTGAAAAGCCATTATCGTATGACATTGGAATTTGCCAGATACCACCACTATAGTGGTGGCGCATTGACATACCTCACTTTTACAATCGCCTCCTTTTTAGCAATTGGCACTGATTATGCAGTTCCTCATGAACACCTGTCTTCATCGAGAAGCGCTGATGGTGTTTACAACCCCCACCTTGGCCATCCCAGCTGGCCCACTGGCCTGTCACTAATCTGGAGTCGGCAAGTAGTGAGCCCAAGAGCCTGGAGTCTGAGCGCCTTGGTGAGGACAGTGCAGGGGAAGGTATGGGAGGACTGTTACTGTGTTCTGTGCTAATTAGAATTGGGGCTTGTGGCTGCCACTTTCAGCAAGCCATTCTGAGCAAGGCTCCATTAAAACTACCAGTTGAAGAAGGCATGGTGCCTTTGTCTAAAAGCATGAGACGAGCTGCCTTTGTGGCTCATGTCATGCGGCACCTCACTGACAATCTGCCCTGAGAGCAGCTTCCAAACTGCTGAAGGGGAGCAATCATTCGCCATGCAATAAATGTTCTATACTTTTTCTTGCACTTCCACAGAGCTTTCTGAATGACGTGTTTTCTTTAGGAAGGGCACATGTAAAATGGTAACGTCCGAACATAGCGCAAATAAAAAACCGAATGCTTGAAACGTTTGGATTTCAGCTGTACCAAAATTACAGTCAGCCCAAAATGCAGAACATTTTAACCATTCGGTTTTCGTTATAGTGAACAAGGGAAGCAGGGGTTTTGGGGGTGTCTCCCGCAACCTTGTTTGCTATAATGGAATATGGGGTGGCAGGGGTATCCCCCCCGCAACCAAAACAAAGTTTTGAGAAAAAAAAAGAAAAGAAAAGGACCCTGGAGCGCCGGTTCCCACCCACGGAAGCACAGTGCAAGATTTTCGTGTTTGAAATGTTTGGATTCTAAATAATCACGTACATCGGTGTAAAACAGGTTGTGAAAAACCTTTCATCTTTAGCAGGCCAGCTCGATGAATGCTACCAAGTTGCCCTAAAAGTTTAAAACATATTTGTAGCACATGGCAATTAATAAGTGCAGCTCATAATCTCCTGTTTACACACACGTTTTTGCAAAGCATGCCAATGTTTTTACGGAATACAACGCACTGTGCACTGCACTGCCAGCTGTCACGTACGCATCCTATAAGCGCACAGGGCTTAACGAAACAAGTGGCGGGGCTCTTTAGAATATGCAATGAGATGTGATGTCATTGCAAGTGAGCAGATCATATATGGACCTGCATATACATTCAAGTGGTATTTCCCAATCAACTAATCATGCACCTTTAAACATCAACACCCAAAAAATAATCACAGTGAGCAGATTTACCTATAATGTTGCTGGCAATGGCCCTCATTACAACACCGGCGCTAAACCATGGCACTATTAGTACCATGGTTGGTGCTGGTGTTGTAACGGGTCCGCCATGGTTCAATGGGGAATTACCACCCCATTCCAAGGTTGGCAGGGCGGTAATTCCCCATTGAACCATGGCTCTTCCCCATTCCCATTTTCGCCCCATAGGGCTCTATGGGAATGGGGAAGGCGCTAAATACGGTACTGCAAATTGCTGTACCATACTTAGCACCAAGGTCCCTTTGCGGGTCCCTACTTTAACAGCTGGTGTAGACCAGCCTTTAAGGTCTGGTCCTGCAAAGGGACCTCGTAGTAAGGTGCTAAGTGTTTAACGGCGCCGCAGCCTTTTACGGCGCCGTTAAACACTTAGCGCCAGGGTCGTAATGAGGCCCAATGTCTAAAAGGTCTGCACCCTTTGAACCTAAATAACAGTAGCTTCTCATGCAGCCACACGTCTCACGCATTTTATCAGACCTTCAAGTGGTCTTGTGTTTATGCATTTCCCTCAGCCTGGGTTACAATGCTGTCTTCCCCACTGCGTATAGCAAACAGAAAAGCGAACATTGTTTTTCTGCAATAGTGAATGTGTATTCTTTTAAAACAACGGAAGGAGTCGCTTGGCAAAATCAAAGTGCACCCAATACACATTGTTGACATGCCTGTCATTTTGGAAAGCAAATGCATAACTGATCGGCCAAAGGTTTGCTAAGAGCGGTACATTATTGTGATCTATCAGCACTCCACGGGACACAGCGCTGCCAGCAAGTCAACTGCCCTTAATTAGCATATCAAAGAGGTGCTACGTTTATCAATGATCAAATCGGCACTTAGCGACTCTTTGATAATTGCATCTCTCTTGCAATACGCTGTGCTTCAAAAGAGCGCAGTGTATGATAATTGCCAAAAAGTGACCATTCGGAATTCGGCACTAAGGAATGCTGGCGCACAATGCAGAACGCCGATTCTTTGATAATCCGGCCCCTGTAGTACCCGAAGAACATCCAGACCGAGGAGCATGGAAGCCATGGAGCCGATTTGCTTTAGTCGAAAAGTAGAGCACGGAAAGGGTCACAATGCTGTGCACAAGACTATTATAAGGCTCTGTAACTCGCACTTCCGCCTTCTGCAGGGGACAGAAGTAACAAGTTGAGAGATATGTCCATCATCAACAGGGCAATTTGCTGACATGCCTTACTATGTTATTTATTGGAATTTATTGAGTGATTTTGTGAAAGTGCTTCACAAACATAGGAACTTTGGTACAGAATATAATGAATAGATGGCAAATCAAGAACTGTGGCAAGATATTAAGTATTAGAAAGAAGAGACCGAAGATGTTGTTTTAAACACGTACAAATACTTCGAAAGTACAATTTATACGGAGGCAATGTTTGAGAGCCAGCAAAACCAGAGACGGAAAACAATACGAGGCACACGAGGGTTTATGGACAGAGAAAAGGTAAAGGGTATTGAGAGCAAAGGTTACATGGCATGGAATAAAAAGAGACTAAAAAAAAAAGATATGATGGAGCAAGACTTTGTAAACATATGAAAACAAGGCACATAAAGAAGGAAAATTGGGGGAAAATAAAGAAAGGCCAATAGGAGGATGGGAGGTGAAGTGGAGGAAGATGGGAATTACAGCACTTAGATGTGTTAAGATGGAGGTAAGCGGGAGGGCTTAGTGGCTGAGGGACAGAACGAGACAGAGGATTGATGGGAGTCAGAGAAAGAGGAAAAAAGAGGAAACAAACAAAAAGATTTGGATATCGACAGCGTAAAAGTTACAGGAGGAAGGAACTGATAGGATCTGGAGGGAATAGAATAGAGGGGATGAAATAGTAAGTTGCTGAGCACATACCCCTGACGGACACCGTAAAGCTGTGGATGAGGGGAGGAGAGCTGGCCAGGAAACATAGTAATAACTGTCATAGGGATAGAACTGAAACCACTGCCAAATAGAACCCGAACAGTCGAGAGAGGAAAGTAGAATAAAGTGATTGATGGTGTCTGAAACAGCAAATAGTTCTTTCTCCATTTGGATCACCCATCTTTTCAATAAGCATGAATTGATACAGCTATACGTCTATCGAAAATATGCAATTCTAGAATGTTTATGAACTGTTTGTGTAGCTTGCTTGTTTTGTCTGTGAAATAAAAATGTTTTCATTCAGTAAAATAAAACCAAACAAAGAATCATTGTTTTACGTAAGTTCCATACATAGATAATACAGACTTGTTTGGCAAGTAAATGACAGTTATTTGTTAAAATGCTGCGTCATCTAGGTACATTGACCTAATACTATACTTATTATGTATTGATGCATCATTGCATAGCTCCTTCTTGGAAGTGAGTGGTAAATCATTCACACTCAATTGCATATTTCTTGCACACTAACTATTGGTCATTCAAATATGGTCGTACTGATGTCTTACATTGGGTTTGGACACCATCAGTGTTGCCATCTGTGATGTCACCATTGTGGTCATACACTGCACGACAGGGGCACATAGTAAAAGTGGATTTGATTGAAATGCGGGTGTTAAAGCCATTGTCCCTTGCCCAGTGAAAACTTCTTTTTTCTAACTCCTTATTCCTGTGATAATTTCACAGTAATCATTTCCAATGACAGAAGTTCCTGCAGAAGAGTAGCTGTTTGCCGGTTCCCGCAATAGCAGAGTATAATGCTCAGAATTAAGTTTCCACATACTCACAGGCACTCATCATGTGTCCTGCATCTTTTTTGTAGCTTCCCTCATTCACTCAATTGCTGTTCCCCTCCCTAAACCTCTCCCATTACCTCTTATCATTGATTGCTTCCCTTTTTTTCTGAACATGTCTTGCTGCATTGCTGCTGTAATCGTTTGAGATTCCTGTGGAAAATTAAAAATGTTCTACCGTAACTCTCTCCCCAACCCACCCCCAAATCTCGAACTTCACACAGTGTATTTTGTCCCCCTCACATCCTCTAAACTGATGTGATTGCTATTGCTATTGGTATTTATATAGCGCCTATCACCAGGAACTATATACTGTGCTTCAAAACAATCAGTGTTCCCATAAGAGTGACGGAAGAGCTGTGAGTCTCTTTCTAAAGTCGAGAATATTATTCGACTCAGTAATGTCGTGAGGGAGTTAATTCCAAAGTTTGATGGCATAATTTTTCCGTCCTCTGAATAGTGTTTTGAGTTCTTTGATTTGCTTCTTTTCCTGGTAATATTGCAGAAATCACTTACATCAAGGAAACAAAAGGCAGATTTTAATTCCTGAAAAGCCTTTCAGACTCTCTGCTGCAAAGCGCCAAGGCCATTATATAATGGTTTTAAGGAACAGGGGGCATGCCCCATGGCTGTCAAATATTGTGGATGGATTTAACCCAAACCTGCCAATGAAATTCAGTCAATGCTTTGTGGTCAAATTATTTCTCAATTAGTCCAAATCTGCAAAGCAGTGTTCATGCTATTGCTTTTCAAAAACTGCAATTTTCTCTACGGGGAAAACGAATGGGAATAGGATAACAACAGAGTCTTTATCTTTTATTAATAACATTTTCATTTTGACAAATCTTTCCCAGAATTCCCAGTTTTGGGGGAGAGGAAAGTTGAAAATCTCATGGTTTAGAAAATGTCATCCAAATCCATCCAGCAAGTCAAAAGTTATTAGCTTCTCTGCTGTAAAGCACCAATACCAATGTAAAAGTTTTAGGGCAGAGGGGCACCCGATTCTCTGTGCAATATTACTGGATGGATTTACCCCAAACCAGTCAAGGACCATAAGTCAACACGTTATGCCTAAATAGTTTCTTCTAGTGAATAGTTTTCACCTAGGGCTATTCAGAAACAGCAGTTATTCTCTAAGGTGAAAATGAATGCAAGTAGGATGAAAACAGCAATTGTATGTGTTCTTAATACATTTTTTGTTTTCTAACTAATTGTTCCCAAAATGTCAATTGTAGTGGGTCACTCGATAAAATGTTTGGTTGGAAAATGTCATCCAACTCCATCAAGCAAGTCAAAAGATATTAGCCTCTCTCATACTCTCTGTTACAAAAAGTACAAAGGCTGATATTATGATATGATAGGTAATTTATAACGCACCTGTACACTAGAGTTTCTAGGTGTGAGAAGACAAGGAAGGGGGAAAGAGGAGAACAAAACAACAATCTTACTAGGCCTTGTGTCATTCAGATCATGCAAGTGCAGGGGGAGGGAGGGAGAGACGTGCCAGGGGGGAAGAGGGTTAGGAGAGTGCAAGTAGCTCGTTAGTGCTTTTGTAGGTGGCTCAAAGGAGCATAGAGTCAGGGGACTGTACGGTTGCAGATACAGTCCTTTACGTAGTTGGGAGGCCCGGAGGCAGTGCAAGGGCAAGTGTAACATCTACAGACCCGGTGGTCTGTAGATGTTACACTTTGCCTACATAGTCTCATTTCAACATTGGCAAACATTATATGATGAGATGACTCTATTGTTTGAGCACAATTTCTTGTTGACATAATTACAAATAATAATGTTTTCATACACTTAATGCAACATAGTGGTTTACACTATTGATAAGTAGTTAAATCCCACTAAAATCAGTTCACACAAAGTTCAAATATTGCCATTTGATGTGTCTTGTGTACTGATGGTCAATGACATTTTAAGTAGCTATGTGAATATGTCTATTTGTCATCATTTGCATCATACCGCTCTTTCTAGATCCACAGGTTAGGCAATGAAAGTGTCCACCTCGGCTGTATCAGGCTGTGCAACAGAGAACAGTGCTATATCAAATGCAAGGCACCTGATAGGTTTAACATTGGGAAGCACAACTGCCATTGTCATACCCTCAGAACATCTAATAACTAATGTGCCTTATGTATGTTTCAATGATTAACATTAGATATACTACATATCCTCCCTACACACTTTGTCACTATAACTACAAGCATGTGTACCTGCATTATAATGCCTCTTTATACTCATAAATAGAAACACAGAAATAATGGTTTCTAATTTCTGTTTAGCATTTCTGTATGTGCATTCACTTGGAGAGAGAGTGTATGAACATTTAAAACTGTATAATCAAACAATTAACAACTCCTAATATTAGCAATAATGTTATTCAGGATAGTTTTGTATCCTTCTCTTATCATATTCATTTGTAGTGATCTATGTCCTGCATCCATTAGTACTATGTAAAGCTGTATAAAATATGGCACAGTAAAACATAAGGATGTACAAACATGAGGGTTATTTTGATTGGTCTGTCATTAGTAAGGTGTTACTCCACCCACAGTAACCTCATTAAATAGAAGATCTACACACCATATCAAAATCCTTGGCTTCTATTAATTTATTGATTTTTTACATGTATAAAGCGCACACAGCGGCCCTAGAGCATCATGGCGCTGTTACATCAGTACTTGCTTTTTTACATGTGAGATCTGTGGCTGTTGGTAACAGTGAACTGGTAGAAAATGGGTATTGGTTACAATGAGATAACAGAGGTTCTTGGTTACAGTGAACCTACATAGGAACGGTAAAGGGTACCTTGTCAAAACAGTGGTTCTTGGTTACAGACAACCTGATACAGGGCAGGCAATGACTGGTTTGACATAACTGGCAATGACTCAAAACAATCAAAATCTCTAGATAAAACTCCTGGCAGGACAGTAAATCCATCTGTTGGACATTACTATCCCATGGACCATTGCATATATGTGTCCCCATTGCATATATGGGCAAAAAGATATCCCCAGAGGAAATACAAATACATAATGTGCTTTTCCAGACCCTTACCACACTCTAGTTCAGTGATTCTCCAAACACAAGTTGATAGTTAAGAGCTAAACATATAAACAAAGCAACATGGCCACGCTGATTATTATTTATTTTTTTAATTCACAAATATAGATACAAGAATACGTTTAGAATTTAGGGAAATGGCATATTGACAATTATTTAGAACCAGCGTCCCAATTAAAAAATCAATTTGCAAAGCATCTGCACCCATCTGCTCACTCACTTCCCAGTAGGCCACAATCAGTAAATACAGTCTAACCACATTAGTTTTGGAGTCTACAATGTAGTGTGAATTAGGCATATTTAACAGCCAATCCTGGCAGACAGTGTCATTGTGTCGTATGGATCCCATCTCACGAGCCCACGCTAGCTACCTGGGCAGAAACTAAACAATAATTGTTGACCTTTTCCTAGAGGGGCAAAGAAAAATATATTTTTGATATTTTGAGAATAGACACAAGCTAGCTGATGGGTGCTGACAACGTAATATGAATTGTTTACACATTGAGCAAGTTTAAAAAGAAAACAATATTTGTTGACTTTATGGGCACTAGCTCAAAAAAACATACAAGTTCAATTTAAACATTGTTTTTAATTTATGTCAACATCTATACTTTACAATGGGAAATAATTCTCTATGCGAGGATGTGTCATACAGTTCCTCAACCTTTGCGTTACTATAGCAAAATGATATGTTCTCTTAAATATACACATGATAATGTTCAGTGGTCCAGTGCAATTTGGTAGGGCTTCATTTCAAGTGTGGAGCCACATTATAAAGTGTTGGTAATGATATGACCACCATGTTTGCCGCACTACCAAATTCAGAGTTTCAAAATGAAACTATGAAAACGGCCTGGTTTAGTACAGAATACATGTCCTCCATGCAAAACCTTTACTGCTTTACTGATCCACATTAAGTCGTATGGGACTCCAAAATGATGAATAACTGAAGGGCCATCATTATTCTAAATTATGTGAACCCTTCCCATTACATGTATGCTGCATAATGTAACAGTATTTGAATTTGGCGGTATTACCATAGGTAATACAACTAAACATTTAATGAGGCACATATTGTTATTAAATGTTGGTACTTAGACTGAGTTGTTTGTACTTTCTGAACTGTAAACCTTACTTCTGAATAGAAACATTGTCCTGTGAATTCATGCTAAGGCAAACATTCAATTTCCTACATTAAGTAGGTATGTCAAAGTTCATCAATCTGTTAATCCACACTGTCTTTCTTGGCCTGTTCATGTGTGCCATAATAAAATGTTAAAGACACCATTGTTTGCTGTACTCAGTGCTCCCGATGATGCCAGTATACCAGATTACCTAAACCGATTCCTGTTTAGGGACACAGCTTATTCACAGTCATGAACGAGTGCAGGTGTGGTTCTTGGTTCATCTGTTAATATATGTAGTCCACACTTCACTACCACACAGTGCACAACATTTAATGTACCACAGCAGATAAATATTGTTACTGCATTTCCCTAAGCAAGAACGTTCAACGACACACACCATCCCACAGCTGTCTTGGCAAATGAAAGTCATATGATTTCAGTTTGAAGGCATTCTTTTCTAATGGTTAATTGTATATCTTTGATATGCTAAATGTATTGTACAAGATTTAGCAATCAGTAATCACAAACAGAAGAATACAAATATTCAAATATCAACACCCTAAATTAAATGGTCATCAATTGATGCTTATTCACAGCTGCAACATTGCATATTTGTGTTGAGGGTTTGTGTCCACACCGTACCTTTGCTAGATCTGAGAACCCAATTCTAAGGGGAAGATACATAGAGTAAGCCTATCCCTCCAACACCTAGTACAGTATATTAACCTATCCATATACAAACTAAAGAACTCACCATTCACTGGAAAGGAATATGTGTGAGTGCCACTATTCAAACGCAGGACACTATTAAGACGTTTTGCAGAATAAATAAAACATTTACATACCTTCTGACTTTTGGGCAACTCAGCATTACCTGTAGAACAATTAAGTAAGGCCAGTTATGTGGTAAAAAGACACTATTACTGCTACCAAATCTATGCATCAAAGACGCCTAATATGGATATTGAAGTGCCATTAGCAGAATGTTGGCCTATCTTATCAGCCTACATCCTGACATTGATAAATGGATGAAGAAACTGATGTAAAGTGACAGGTCTGTTCATCCAGTTGTAGGAATACTGACTAATTGTATCTAAAACGAGATTGCTGGAGAAGAAAACATGTTTGTCTTGGTCAAATGTTGGTAAACGCCCTCCTGCCTCTCCAGTGCCTTTCTAAGTAATTTAGTGTTATCCATGTTGATCTACTGCTGTCAGTGGTATAGTGGACGTTCATCCCTGGTGTGACATTTTAGTTAGGATGCTACATTACAAGACAACTTAGCTTGTTGCAGACTGTACGGTAGCATTATGAGCAACAATCCAATAAAACATGCTAAGCTTCATTTTGGGAGTATGATAATGATTGTTTGCTGCAGCTGCTTGCAGGTTGAGCATAGAACAGCTGACAATGAGCCTAAACTTGTATGTTCTGCCATCAAATGAATGTTATTGTTCCGAAATTTTGAAGTACATCTCTGTCCTTCTGGTGTGCTGGCAGACATTTCCGAGCATTCAGACAGGAAGTGAACTATCAGCTAGACAATTGCTTCATGCCAGGTTGAGATATGGAATTAATGGAGTGAGGCAGTAAATGGTGAGAAGAAAATTAACCAACAGAGACTCAATATATGACTGTCTAAGAGAGAAGGTCAAATCAGTAAATTTGGTAAATGGGATGTGTTTTTAAACAGATAAAGAAGCAAAAGAGTGAAGAAATTCCAAATGATATTAAAGCTGAGATGGAACCATTGTGCAGCCAATACCTTGAAGGGTGTATAGGTGTTTAATTGCTGAAGTGGTTGTAATTCATGTCCATTTAAAGGATTGTTGATTGATTGACATTTACACTACATTTCAACAAAAAAGTAAATTACCAAATTAGCAATCCTAAAATGCAAACTTATTTACAGAAGTATGACTTCCTTGTGGCTTTTGTGAACATTTTGAACACCTATCCTTTTTATACGATGTTTTTCAATTTTCTTTTTGTTTTTTTCCTCATCTTTTTTAGTATCTTTCAATGGCACTTTTTTGTTTCGGAAAGCCTGCACCCAGATGCAGTTAACTCTGCCTGGTGCACGATACAAATTCCAGCTTTATTAGGCAAACATATTATTTGGGCTCATGAATTCCAACCCCACTAAAGCAAATGCTTCATGTTACGGGAGGAGGAATCTGATTAGATACTGCACTATGTAAACCACAAACATGTGGTGCATTAACAGAGAAAGGGAGGCACCATCATTTTCTGTATCAGGCATTCACACGGACTGCAATTTATGGTTTGAAAAATGTGAATGCAGGTTTGTTGAGAGCAGGCATTAATTTGGATTAATTTCTGTTTGATGCACTCATTTCAAATTCATTTTGCAGTGTGTGTGTGTGAACACAATCATGTGTGTGTTTACAGGAGAGATTGTACCATTGTGTTATTGTGTATTACATTTGTTAACTTTCAGAGCAGATACCTGCAAGAGTGTTAGCGACGTGCAAATGTTCCTATTCTGATCACCCCTGCTGAAATGAGGGACCTGCATATGTGTGGATATTATCAGCTTTAAAAGTGTGTTCAAATAAAGCTATTTCTGGCAGAGAGAGGGAAATTGTGCATTTGTGTAGAAAATCAGCTTAAAGTTCATAGTGTTCCATGCAACCCTGTTTTTTCTAAAATATCCTAAGGTAGGGGCAGTAGGAAACATAGGGGTTCATGTTGGTAGTCGTACATGACACTGAATTCCTTTTGTGCTATAGATTGCAGCTCCATATACGATTACATCTTTCCCATATCAAATGTATTCCTCTCTCTATCTCTCTGCTTCTTGAAGTAGTCACTACGGATCGTCGCCCTCATGTTAATTGCTTGCCTATAGCAGGATTGTCTGCCAGCCTGCTGACATTTGTAACTTATTGGTGACACTAGGAGGTGCAAAGGACAACTTTCATTTTTTTGAGAACAGAGAATTTTCCAGGTGGTAGCCGGCAGCCCGAGCCAATCATGAGCTCCACACGTGTTGCCCGTATTGTTGCGCAGTACTAATGGTCTCCCCTAAAGGGGTATTGGGCCTCATTACGACCCAGGCGGTAAGTTACCGCCTGGGCCGTGACTTTACCACCATGGCGTAAACTACGTTTACGCCATGGTGGTTGGCGGACTTACCGCCCCATTCCGACCTTGGCGGGGCGGTAAGTCCCCAATCCCCATTTACCCTTCCCCATTCCCATTTTTGCCCCATAGGGCATAATGGGAGTGGGGAAGGCGTTAATTACGCCACCGTAAATTACGGTGGCGTAATTAACTCCATGGTCCCTTAGCGCCATGGATTTTAACACCTGCTAAAAGCAGGTGTTAAAAGCACCATGGCGCTAGGGGACCTCGTAATTGGCGGTAAGGGGTCGGCGCAGCTAACGCTGGCGTAAACCCCTTACCGCCAGGGTCGTAATGAGGCCCATTGTCATGCACTCCATGAGTTCACTTGATTGAGTTTACTCATCATGAATCAACAGAGGGGGATTTTGGGATCACTGTAATGGCGACTTTGCAGGGTTTGCGATACCGGGTTTGCGATACGGTTGGTATTACTGGCCTTGTGTTGCTCAATGGAATCCCAGAGAAGGGGTGGAGAAGGAGAGGCTGGGAGAGCTAGAGGAAGGGACGGCTTAGGGTAGCCTGGGATCAAGGCCTTCAAGTTGTGTGATGGTCAGTGCCAGGAAGTCCCTCTCTTGTGTTCTGACTCAATAAATCAAACGGAATGCAGTAAATCTTTATATAACTGTGTTTAGTGCAGTCTCTGTCCCCTTTGTAATGACAACTGGTGGAATGTACATACCTAACCATTCATAGGGCTGGGGGTTTTAAAAGGGCCTGGCAACTGGTGACCTGGTGGAGATTGCATGGAGGGAGCAGTTAACCCGAAAGAAGACAACACTAAATAATGTTGTTAGGCAGTTTGTGAATACCAAGAGTGAAGTATGTAAGTGGGTCTATAGACAAAATAAGTCAATATTTGTTTTGTGTTATGTTGAGTTTTTTGTTGCTATGATTTTTTGAGTTTTTGTTGAGGGTGGCTTTTCCTGCTATTTGGTTTCTGAATATCCCTTTCACAATCGTTTCTCTCTCATTCATAGAGAACGTGCAAGTGAGGGTTTGCGTGTGTGTGTGTCTGCAAGTAAATGCATGTGTGTAAGGAACACCAAAAAGCATGGGAAATACAAAGATAGACCAACGTTGTTTGGCAAATGAATGGTACAAAGAAACACACACCTAGTACAAAATACATTCATGAAATGCTTTCAGAAAAAATATTATTTTTAGTAACACTTTGCTATTCCTTCAAATGCAGTTAATAGGATGAGTACTACCATCAACTTGTTTCCAAGAACTAATGGAGGACGCATTAAGGAAACTTGGATGTTTGCATTTGTCTATCAATTATTGAGTACTTCAGCCTTTTATCCTCATTGAGGGAGGCTTGCCTTAGCTTTCTAGCTTGAGAGCGAAGAAATAAAGGATCGCCAGTTTTCTTTTGCACGTTTCTAATGGACACAGGACTTGACTCATCTCTGCATATTCACATTATCCGATCATCACGGTCTGACAG